>NC_092340.1:203073333-203401666 GCF_046630445.1 Rutidosis leptorrhynchoides
GTGAACGAGAGGTTGTGGGTTCGAATCCGGGCCAAGGCAGTTTATTTTTAGTTTTACCCATTTGAGGTAGTTTTCATATTTATTATTTATTTATAATTATTATTATTATTATTATTTTTATTATTATTATTATTATTATTATTATTATTATTATTATTATTATTAATTATGTTATTATTATTATGTTAGTTATTATGTTAATTATTGTTATCACTAAAATTAACATTATGAGTGTTATTATCATTGTTATTATAGGTAATATCAATTAAAATCTATTAGTATTATCATTATTAATATTATTATTATCAGTATTATTATTATTGTTATTGATATTATTGTTATTATTAGTATTTGAACACTTATTATTATTATTAATAAAGTTGTAAGTATTACAAAACCATTATCATTATTATTAACATTATTAATGTATTTATTATTATAAATGTTGTTATTTAAATATTAATTATCATTATTATTATTATTATTATAGTTATAAATAGGAATATTGTTATTTTTTTATCATTGTTATTATTATATTTGTTTTAACGACTAATATATGTATTATCATGAGAACATAAATACTATGATTAATATTAGTATTAGTATCACTTTTAATACTATTATTAGTATTATTAGTAACATAAGTATTATTATAAATATTATCATTATTATTATTATTATTAATATAATCATTAGTATTAGTATTTTTAAACTTATTATCATTATTATCTTTCTCACTAAAAATTATTATTTTGTTATCACCCAAACAATCAATATCATCATAAATGGATACCGTTATATAAAAAAATACGTTACGCTATACTTTTATTATTAAAAAGATATTAGTTAAAGCTATATCAATTATTATACAATATATATACTAAACCTTAATATACAGTTTTTACTATTAATGATAAGTAATAGTTACATAAAACATATAAACTAAAAATATTAAATTTACCTAAATAACATATAGTATAACAAGTATATTATTAATAACAAAATATATATATATATATATATATATATATATATATATATATATATATATATATATATATATATAATTGCTCAATTACGAATTATATGTTTTAATATATATATGGATGATATAGGTTCGTGAATCCGAGGCCAACCCTACATTGTTCAGTTGTTCAATGTCGTCATATGTATTTTTACTACAAAATACAGTATTGTGAGGTTCATTACTCCCTTTTTAAATGCTTTTGCAATATATATTTTTGGGACTGAGAATACATGCGCTGCTTTTATAAATGTTTTACCAAATAGACACAAGTAATCGAAACTACATTATATGGTTGAATGATCGAAGGCGAATATGCCCCTTTTACTTGGTAACCTAAGAATTAGTAAACCAGTCTACTAATTGACGCGAATCCGAAAGATAGATCTATTGGGCCTAACGAACCCCATCTGTTGTAGCGGATGCTTTAGTACTTCGATGTTGTTTTATCATGTCCGATGGATGTCCCGGAATGATAGGGGATATTCTTATATGCATCTTGTTAATGTCGGTTGTGATGACCCGGGAATTTTCGACCAAATTTAAACTTAATCTTTATATGATTTCGATACGATAAGCAAAGTATGTAATGTTGAGTCTAGAAAACATTAGAACGATGTTCATATATTCATTTGACCTCTGACCATTTCCGACGATTCACGAACAACTATTTAAGAATACATACATACATATATATATATATATATATATATATATATATATATATATATATATATATAATGTTTTAAAATATAAATTGAAATATTATACGATTAAATTGTAAATACTAAATTCTAAAATAAGATACAAGATAATAGAGTTGTTATTAAATCTATATATAATATACATGATTTCTATATAAAATTATTACTGCAAGCATATAGTAGTATATACAGTGTATAAATATTCAATTGTATATTATATCATTAGTAAACATTGAAGGTATTTCGTATGCCCGAGAGACATATTAAATTAATGTGTCCAACATGTTATGATCAAAGTCGGGTCATACCCAATAACAAGCTTACCGACACCTTAAACGTATTTGATCTTAACGATTGGTTCATTAAACAAATACGCGACACTTGAACTTTAGAAAATCGGTTTTTCTAAAATATTATCACTTGAGATAAATTATTTGGATAATTTATATATAATTGTTTATAGGTTTAAATGATTATATTGTGTTATATTTTATAAAAGGTTTTATAAAATGTATAAGTAACAAAATAATACATAATTTTATAACAAGTTTTAAACTTTTATAAAACTTATATGTATTATTATTTAATATGAAGCATGGCAGATTTTGGGTCTCCAAGAAAGACAACACATGCTTGATTTAGTTACTTTATATGCTACACAACTTCTCACAAGTATGTCCAACACTTACACCAAGTTTTGACCAAATTCTCTCAAGTGATACATGCAAAATATACCTCAAAAATCTGCACAAAAACCCCTTCAAAAACAGCTACTGCTGCCGTGGGTAATTGGGAGCTCCAAGAGGTTCTAAATTTGATTTTTTGCAAGTGGTATTCAAGTGAAATTAAATCCTAACCAAGGCTAGGTTGTTGGTAACAAGCTTGGGGTATAATCCCTTGAGGTTCTATACTTTTAGAACTTGCATTCTCCATCCTTTAAAGCTGCAGCTGGTCGAAATTTTCCAGCAAGTTTAGGAGGATTTCAAGCTTGTGGTTAAGGTGTTTAAGGGTCCTAAACATTAGCAAACTCAAGGGTGTTGTTGGTGAATCAAAGGCTAGGGTTTTGCTTACTTGAAGTTTCAAGTTAGGAACCTATTTCTTCATCATCTTCATTCATTTTCAGCAACCCTCAAATTTAATTTGAGGAGGTATAAACTCTATCCTTTCTTGTTAATTAGTAAGCATAATATTCACAACTTGATCCAAGAAGGGATTTAACTTTAATTGGTTTAAAGATAACAAGTTTAAATTAGTTATTACACGCTTCCGTTTTGATTATAATCTTAAATGGTTTTAAGAGTTTCAAACTTGTTAAATCCCAACAATGGTATCAGAGCCGAAGTTGTTGAAATATGCTTCGAATTGTTGTCTTTAAACCCACTATATTTGCATTCCAAGTACATGCATGAAAATGGAATACAAAAATTTTCGGGTTTGGGTGGGTTTGAGGAGATGGCCGAATTTTGGAGGTTCCAAAAGGGGTTTGGAACTTGCCATTTTGGTCAATTTTGGTTGCATGTTAATGTTCACAATCTTAGCCTTGACCTTGTGTTGCATGCATGTGTGTTTGGTTGATTTATGATTCATTTGGTATGTATTATTATTCATTCAAATGGCATGTAATAATTATTCAATTGGTATGTAATAATTCATTCATTTGTTATGTTATTCATTTTTTTTTTTTTTTGGTATGTAATATAGAATAGGTTGTAATTTCATTTTCTAGATAAAATGTATTAGGATACATATTTTGTAAAAATGAAGATACAAGATCATGAAGACTTGAAGAACACAAGGAGCATTTGGATGCAAGGTTAAGTGGGAGATTGGAAATCTCTTGCTTTGTGTTAAAACCCCTTAACTGGTGGGATTTGTTTTCGGCTAAACAAATGCTCACCAAAATGGCTAGATTGTGAACATACTTACTTTGCATGTGTGGTTGTTTGTATGATTATTGCTTTGTATGTTTGGTTGATACAATTAATCACAAGATAACACAAACAAAACGACAATTTAATTGGTTAAATTAGACGTTCTAAGTACATGCAAAACGGAAATTTAAATGGTTAAATTAAAATAGCAACCAAAAACCTTAATAAATGGTTATTAAGAACAAGAAAAGGATAACGTATATAAAATGGTTTATATCAAGTAATTGGCTCAATTACAAGACATGAAATTGGTTTTTCATAAGTACCATACACTAAATGCATGTTGGTGTATGGCATAAAAGTTTTCCCAAACTAGAATTAATGAAAACTTAAATCCCTTTTACAACAAGGCAACAAGTTTAACGCCATCCTATTGTGTGACACTTAAAAGTATTAGGGAACTCATGATGGGATAAAGGTCACCTAACCGTTATGAGCAAACTAATATGATTAAGGTAAATTTCGTATGCTTGTGGGATAAAGGTCACCTAACCACTTGTATGTTAAATTTACAAGTCTATACAAGTAGGACGACTTGATTTGGGAATCATGAACTTAGGGTCACCGAAGCATGAAGAACAAATAGGAGTTGATGGGATAAATATGCCATGCAAAAGGATTGCATGATCCCATACTCTAGAAGTTGCAAATGGATTGCAATTGTCATTTATTGACTACCTAGCTAAATCAAATTGCGGGATAAAGGTCACCTAACCGAAATTTGGTTTACCGTTGGATTCTAGAATTTAATAATTCAATTGGATTTAAAGGGTATTGAATGTTAAATTAAATTAATACTTAAACGAACTTTGTTAAATTTTGTAGATGGCCGCCAATAACAACAACATTCCAAACGCACCGATCAACTTTAATAACCTATCATTGAGGTCCATCCTCGAAAAGGAATATAACTCCCAATCCGTGTCATCTAAGGTACTAAAGATGAAAAGCCTCATTGATCGATTGCACCGTCTCTACAGTCCCGTGTCTAATGAATTAACCACGGACCTTATCCTCAACTCTTTGTCAAAAAGGTTTGACACATGCGTGTTGAATTACAGCATGAATGATTGGGATAAGAGCATTGGCGAATTACATGCCATGCTAAGGACGGATGAATCAAGCATGGATAAAAGGGCTTCACCCATGCTCATGATCAAAGAAGGTGGATCCAAGGATGAATCCTCTTCTAAACCAAAGGTGGCTAAGAAGAAAGGACCCACCTACAAGGGCAAAGGAAAAGGGAAGATGGTTACCCCAACCATCAACACTAAATGGCAAAAGGTTGCCAGACAAGCAAACCCCAAGGAAGATCCATGCTTTGGTTGCGGTGTGATAGGTCACTGGAAACGCAACTGCCCGGTCTACCTAAAGGAGTTGAATGCAAAGAGGGATGCAGGGCAAACCTCAGGTAATGTATACATGATATACGTTGAGCTTAGTATTACTTCTTCTAATACATGGGTATTAGACACAGGATGTGGAACTCATATTTGCAATTCATTGCAAGGGTTCATAAGAAGTAAACTAAATGCGGGAACAACAAGTCTCTACATGGGAAATGGTGCAAAGGTGCACGTAAAAGCTCAAGGAGACTTTGTTTTAAAGCTACCAAGTGGTTTGGAGCTTATATTGAAAAATGTTTTGTACGCACCTGATTTAACACGAAACATTATTTCTGTTTCCCGTTTAAGACAATGTGGTTTTAATCTTAATTTCATTAATGATGATATCCATGTTTCTTTGAATGATGTATTCTATTTTAAGGCCTCGCCTTTGAATGGTATTTATGAATTGGTTCATGATAACACATCATTCGATAGCTCAATATACCAAGCAAGCACCAAGAAACTCAAAATGGATTTGAGTGATTCCTACTTATGGCATTGTCGCCTTGGTCACATAAACAAGAATCGAATGCATACACTTCAAAAGAATGGCCTTTTGAAATCAAGTGAGCTGGATTCGTTTGATGTATGTGAATCTTGTTTACAAGGCAAAATGACTAAAGCACCTTTCAAAGGGACCTATGAAAGGGCTAAAGACTTATTAGGATTAATACATTCGGATGTATGTGGACCTTTTAAGCCCATGACTAGGAATGGTGAAAGATACTTCGTTACTTTCATTGATGACTTCAGTCGTTTCGGATATGTCTACTTATTAAGACACAAGGATGAAACTTTTGAAGCATTCAAAGAATATCAAAACGAAGTACAAAATCAACTCAATAAGACAATCAAGGTACTTCGTACCGATAGAGGAGGTGAATACCTAAGCGATGCTTTCCAAGATCATCTTAGGAGTTGTGGGATTATCTCACAACTTACTCCACCCGGAACACCTCAGCTTAATGGAGTGTCCGAAAGGAGAAACCGAACCCTAATGGATATGGTTCGATCTATGATGGCAAGAAGCTCGTTACCTCTATCATTTTGGGGTTATTGTCTATGCTCTGCGGCTCGTATTCTAAATATGGCCCCAACCAAGAAAGTGGAACGAACACCTCATGAGATATGGTTTGGTAAACCTCCATCTCTATCATACTTAAAGGTGTGGGGATGTGAAGCTTATCCTAAGCGTTACGTCCCTAATAAGTTGAATGCTCGATCCACGAAGTGTATCTTCATAGGATATCCCAAGGACGATATGGGATACTATTTCTATGATCCATCCGAGCAAAATGTATTTGTTGCTCGGAAGGCGGAATTCCTTGAAACTAAGTTCCTTATGGAAGGAAATAGTGAAAGGAAGATAGATCTTGAAGAGGTTCAAGATCAAGTAGATGATACACAATTGGTTGACACTAGCACTCAACATGAAAATGTTGAGAGTGATCAAATGGATGATCAAAATACACAAGACATTCGTAGATCTGGTAGAATTAGCAATCCTCCTGAGAGATATGGGTTTCTCATAGATGGTTGCTATACGGTTGATTTGGATGAACCAACAAACTACCAAGATGCTTTATCAAGGATTGATAAAGATAAATGGCAGGAAGCCATGAACGCTGAGATGTAATCCATGTATGACAACCAAGTTTGGGAACTTGTTGCTCAACCTCCTGGCTCTAGGCTAGTTAATTGTAAATGGCTTTTCAAAATGAAAACCGACATACATGGAAACTTGGATACATATAAAGCTAGACTTGTTGCAAAAGGTTTCACTCAAACTCAAGGGGTTGATTATGATGAAACTTTTTCGCCTGTGGCAATGCTGAAGTCTATCAGGATATTATTTGCCATTGCTGCTCATTATGATTACGAAATATGGCAAATGGATGTCAAAACTGCTTTCCTAAATGGATATCTTGAGGAAGATGTCTATATGGTTCAGCCCGAAGGTTTTGTCGATCCGAAATATCCTAAGAAAGTATGCAAGTTAAAGAAGTCAATCTACGGATTGAAACAAGCATCTAGAATGTGGAATCATCGTTTTAATGAGGAAGCCGAGAAATTTGGCTTCATTAAAAATGGTGATGAAGCTTGTGTATATAAGAAAGCTAGTGGGAGCACTGTCATGTTCCTTGTACTATATGTGGATGATATATTATTATTTGGAAATGATATTCCACAAATGCAAGGAGTTAAGACTTGGCTAAGTAGTTGCTTCTCCATTAAGGATATTGGAGAAGCAAAATACATTTTGGGGATTGGAATCTACAGGGATAGATCCAAGAAATTGATAGGTTTGAATCAAAGTGCATACATTGAAAGGGTCTTGAAAAGGTTCAAGATGGAGAACTCTAAGAAAGGTTTGGTACCTATTCAAAGAGGAACACTTCTCAGTTCATCTCAGTGCCCCAACACAAAAGATGAACAGGAGAAAATGAAGAATGTCCCATACGCGTCTGCTATTGGGTCAATCATTTATGCAATGATATGTACTAGACCGGATGTGTCATGCGCTCTTAGCTTGACAAGTAGATACCAGAAAAACCCAGGAAACAGTCATTGGATTGCTGTTAAAAGTATATTGAAATACCTTAGAAGGACTAAGGTTATATTTCTTATATACGGGTCTGGTGAGGAGGAACTTGCAGTAAAAGGTTACGTGGATGCGAGTTTCCAAACTGATCGAGATGACTCTCGATCACAATCCGGTTATGTCTTCACATTAAATGGAGGTGCGGTCTCTTGGAAGAGTTCAAAACAGGATGTTGTTGCATTATCCACTACAGAATCGGAGTACATTGCCGCCTCATTGGCAGCTCAGGAAGCTGCATGGATGAAGAAATTCATCGACGACTTAGGAGTGGTTCCTACCATTCAAGACCCTCTTGAGATCTTTTGTGACAACGAAGGTGCGATTGCTCAAATCAAGGAACCTCGTGCTCACCAAAAGACCCGTCACATTGAGCGGAGATTCAACTACATTAGGGATGAAGTTGAAAAGGGAAAGATATGTATTCACAAAGTTCACACAGATCATAACATAGCGGATCCACTCACGAAACTCTTATATGGAGCAAAACATGAAGGACATGTTTGTGCATTAGGGCTTCGATATTCTAGTGATTGGTCATGATCTATTTAAGTATTGTAATGGAACGAAGTGGTTCAAACTCATTAATATAATTATGGTTTAATTTATTTTGAGTTATGTTCCTATTTTGCATATTTTATCCATGAATAAGTAATTATTCTAAATTCCGTTGTCGATCACATTTGTGGGAACAAGTGTGAGGTTTAGACTATTATAAACTTGGATTGGTATACATTCACGGACTGAATGTGGGGCAAAGTTGCTACCAAGGTTCATAAATATTTGTGGGATACAAATATTGGAAGACCCGCTCTCAAGATTTACTGTATGGAGCCTTTGTGGTTGATCACGTGAAATCTTGAGTAAAGGCGAATATCATCGTATCCTCTGACCTGAGATACATATTGGGTCCTGATATTCACCGAGTATTATGCCTTGATTCTTTCCTTCGCTATTTTGAAATATGGTAGTACATAAGGAAGAGCTCAGGTATAATACAAAGTGTGTATCTAGGACGTATGTAGTCAAGATGGAATTTGTCCCTCTTATTCGTTGAGAGTCAGATGTCTAAGGCCTGATAAAGTTAAATCTATAAGAGAGTGATCACTCTATATCTCTTGGATTTAACATGACATCTAGGATGAAAGGAAACAATGAAAGATTCACCTATTCATGTTCGAGACGGGAACTCGAAAAGGATGATGTTATTGAATGGCACAAAGTCATAACATATTGGGGGTGATGGACGGTCGTTAGGTGGTATCCGTCACTTGCATTAATTTCTTATGTTTCTCGTGCAAGTGGGAGATTGAAGGTATTTCGTATGCCCGAGAGACATATTAAATTAATGTGGCCAACATGTTATGATCCAAGTCGGGTCATACCCAATAACAAGCTTACCGACACCTTAAACGTATTTGATCTTAACGATTGGTTCATTAAACAAATACGCGACACTTGAACTTTAGAAAATCGGTTTTTCTAAAATATTATCACTTGAGATAAATTATTTGGATAATTTATATATAACTGTTTATAGGTTTAAATGATTATATTGTGTTATATTTTATAAAAGGTTTTATAAAATGTATAAGTAACAAAATAATACATAATTTTATAACAAGTTTTAAACTTTTATAAAACTTATATGTATTATTATTTAATATGAAGCATGGCAGATTTTGGGTCTCCAAGAAAGACAACACATGCTTGATTTAGTTACTTTATATGCTACACAACATCTCACAAGTATGGCCAACACTTACACCAAGTTTTGACCAAATTCTCTCAAGTGATACATGCAAAATATACCTCAAAAATCTGCACAAAAACCCCTTCAAAAACAGCTACTGCTGCCGTGGGTAATTGGGAGCTCCAAGAGGTTCTAAATTTGATTTTTTGCAAGTGGTATTCAAGTGAAATTAAATCCTAACCAAGGCTAGGTTGTTGGTAACAAGCTTGGGGTATAATCCCTTGAGGTTCTATACTTTTAGAACTTGCATTCTCCATCCTTTAAAGCTGCAGCTGGTCGAAATTTTCCAGCAAGTTTAGGAGGATTTCAAGCTTGTGGTTAAGGTGTTTAAGGGTCCTAAACATTAGCAAACTCAAGGGTGTTGTTGGTGAATCAAAGGCTAGGGTTTTGCTTACTTGAAGTTTCAAGTTAGGAACCTATTTCTTCATCATCTTCATTCATTTTCAGCAACCCTCAAATTTAATTTGAGGAGGTATAAACTCTATCCTTTCTTGTTAATTAGTAAGCATAATATTCACAACTTGATCCAAGAAGGGATTTAACTTTAATTGGTTTAAAGATAACAAGTTTAAATTAGTTATTACACGCTTCCGTTTTGATTATAATCTTAAATGGTTTTAAGAGTTTCAAACTTGTTAAATCCCAACAAACATTACATATGTAAGAAATTGTAATATTAATATATTAAACAAAACTACAAGTTCAAAATTTAATTACTATGATATATATATATATATAAATATATATATATATATATATATATATATATATATATATATATATATATATATATATATATATATATATATATATTGAATTATATATAAAGGGTATAAATATTATATGTTATTGTATATAGATTTAATTATTAAATGATACATAATTAATAATATGTAATATTAAGATATTAAAGTTAATTACAAGCTTAGAATATAGTTGTTATAATCACTTCCATTATTATTAATACTAATATTAATATTAATAACAGTATTAGTAATATTATTATTTTCATATATAATATATAGATATGATAATTGGATATATATGATTTGTTATTTTGTTATTATTATTATTAACATAATTATTAGTAAAAATTATGATCTTAGTTATTATTCAGATTATTATTATAATTATAATTATTATTACTACTATTATTCTGATATTATTATTAATAGTATTATCTTTAAAACATGAAATATAGACATAAAATTTGATACACGTAATTTGTTTTATATATATATTATTATTATTATTATTATCATTAATAATGATAAAAATACAAATAATATTAATAATCACTAATAAATTAGTATTTGTAACAATATATAAATCAAATAAAAGATATATTTATTATTAATAATATATATAAAAGATATATTTAGAAATTAGAATATTAATAATCTAGAAGAAGAATCACGAATCAGATTGAAATCTAGATTTGATATATATTTTATTTATTTATCCCTCTTGTCTACTTGCGTTTTTTTATTCTTCTGATTTAATATTATTTTTTTTGTCGACTAATGATACACAAATCCGTGATATAATAGTGTTCCTACTTCAATCATGTGATTATTAATAGGTTATACTTATCTACAATTCAGAATTAAAGACTGAAAATTAAGAAAAACCCACGACACCCTCTGTTCATGTTATTTCAAGCCAAGTTTTGATTTTATATTTAATATCAAAATCTATAAATGTCATTTTTTTAGGAATCCCATACTAAAACTTTCTGCAAAGTCTCAAATCCAAATTCCTAATAACGAATCTTAATTTTGAAGTCAAAGTTCACAATTTAAAAGTCAAAGAATGTGTTCATGGGAAAATTCGAATTTTGTGTTTTGATTCAAAATAAATTGAGGATTTTAGGAGTTTATAGGATAGATTTAGAAACTAATTCGTGTTTTAAATATATCCTGAAAGTGCCTAGAAATTGATATCAAGATTTGAGTTTAAAAAAAAAAATAAAAAAATTCGCGACAGTAACTTGAACTGAAATCTGTTTAATTTTTTTTTTATTCGAGTCTGTTAATTACAAATCTAGTCATGTCCGATTATCTTTCAAAGATAAATCAAAATGTAGCTAAGGATGGGATCGACCTCTGGATGACTAGCTCGTTGAAGAAGATGAACACGAATATTAGTATAATAAAAATTCAATCGGTTGTTATTCAGAGAAAACAGAAACAGATAGGTGGTTAAAGAAGTTTGTGTGTGTGTGAGTGGTCACGGGTTCGAGCTTGGGCATGGGCTATTTTTTTTGGGAAACCCTTTCTTTGAGGTAGACTTTAAATATCATTATTATTATTATTTATTATTGTTGTTATTAATATTATTATTATTATTATTATCATTGTTATTATTATTATTGATTATTGTTATTGTTATTTGTTATTAGTATTATAACTATTGTTATTATTATTACTAATACATGAACAAAGTATCATTTATTATTATTATTATTATGATTATGGTTATAATTATGATTATTATTTGGACTATTATTAAGTATCCAGTATTATTATCTTTATTATCATTATTATTATTATTATTAAGTATCATTATTGTTAGTATTAGAATTAACACTTGACATTAAATATTAGTATTAGTATCATTATATAAATATAAGAATTATTATTATTATTATTATTATTAACAAAGGTATAATTATAAATACTATCAATATTGTTAATATGATCCCAATTATTAGTATTGTTATTATTAAAATTACTACTACCATTACTAACATTTTTTGCTAAAATTATTATCTAGATATCACTAAAACTATTATTTTTATTGTTATCAATATTATTAGGTAGTTACTAAAATCATTATCATAACTATCATTTATAGTAAAATTAATTTTTACAAGTATTATTATTAATAGCATGGTTATTACCAAAAATTGGAATTGTTATTAACATAAGTGTATCGTTAATGTTATTATCATTATTTTTACTAATATTAAATTAGTGTAATTAGAACTACTGTTTCGATAAACAAATGAAGTACATACATAAACATATATATATTTTACACACATAACATAACAAAATTAATACTTTATATACGAAATGAACATATAAAACATATATATATTATTAACCTAAAAATGATATAACTAATACATATATATATATATATATATATATATATATATATATATATATATATATATATATATATATATATATATATATATATATATATATATATATATATATATATGTGATCAATTACAACAATGAATATTAATAAATATATAAATATTATAGGTTCGTGAATCCGAGGCCAACCCTATACTTGTTCAATGTTGTTCTATGTATTTTTACTACAAAATACATTAGGTGAGTTTCATTTGCCTTTTTACCCTTTATATTTTGGGCTGAGAATACATGAGCAATTTTTATAAATGTTTTACGAAATAGACACAAGTAATTGAAACTACATTATATGGTTGAATTATCGAAATCGAATATGCCCTTTTTTATTAAGTCTGGTAATCTAAGAATTAGGGAACAGACACCCTAATTGACGTGAACTCTAAAGGTAGATCTACCGGGCCCAACAAGCCCCATCCAAAGTACCGGATGCTTTAGTACTTCGAAATTTATATCATGTCCGAAGGAGGATCCCGGAATGATGGGGATATTCTTATATGCATATTGTGAATGTCGGTTACCAGGTGTTCAATCCATATGAATGATATTTTTATCTCTATGCATGGGACGTATGTTTATGAGAAATGGAAATATGAAATCTTGTGGTCTATTAAAATTATGAAATGATTATTTATGTTAAACTAATGAACTCACCAACCTTTTTGTTGACACTTTAAAGCATGTTTATTCTCAGGTACGAAAGAAATCTTTCACTGTGCATTTGCTCACCTTAGAGATATTAATTGGAGTCATTCATGACATATTTCAAAAGACGTTGCATTCGAGTCGTTGAGTTCATCAAGATTATTATTAAGTCAATTATAGTAAGATATATTATGAAATGGTATGCATGTCGTCAACTTTCGATGTAATGAAAGATTGTCTTTTCAAAAACGAATGCAATGTTTGTAAAATGTATCATATAGAGGTCAAGTACCTCGCGATGTAATCAACTGTTGTGAATCGTTTATAATTGATATGGACTTCGTCCGGATGGATTAGGATGGGTCTCTACAGTTGGTATCAGAGCGGTGGTCTTAGTGAACCAGGTCTTGCATTAGTGTGTCTAACTGATAGTCGTTAGGATGCGTTAGTAAGTCTGGACTTCGACCGTGTCTGCATGTCAAAAGTTTTGCTTATCATTTAGTGTCGAAAATTACCTGCTTATCATTCTTAGTCTAGACACGTATTATTGCATTTAGTGCATCGATAGTGTATAGACAAATTCATATCTTAGCGTATCTATTACGGTATACTTTGCCTGATATCTCCCGTAAATTTCTCCGTAATTTAAGGGATCCTGGTATTTTATATATCTATGCATATTATGTATTGAGAATACCATCCAACTATCAATTACTGTCACTAAACTTTTCATACCAAAAATCTTTTCTGTGATCACGTAAGATGGCCTCTACGAATCGACCAAGTTCCTCTGACTCTGAAGACAGCGTGACAGGAGCGCACCAACCGATCAACTACCGTGATTTCTTTAGAAAGTGGGGATGGGTTCGCGAAATACTTGCCCTATGGAGAAATGAAGAAGGTACTCCATATCACGAGCCGAACTTACCGCCTAACGTCGGAGTGCTCGATCCATTTACCGGCGAACCTGTTCACAATACCGTTTTCACTCTTTTCGCACGGATTTTCCACCTCGAAGGTCGACTCGATGTCGTTAAAGATAGTATTTGTCCTCTACTCCCGAATTCCAATCAGATAGGATTATTAGAAGAAGTTAGAAGACTTCGAACTAAATATCAAGAATTGACAAACCTTACGGAAGAATGGGTAGAACTAATTCATAGACTCGAGCGTAAAGTAGAAACCCTGGAGGTGACGGTATTCGATTTGGAAGCTAGGCTCGCATCTACTACGCAGGTACCACAAGCAGTACTAACACCAGCAGTAACCCCACCAGTACCAGCATCCTCTTCAACACCATAAGCACTGCAATCACCACAAGCTCCGTAAGCACCACAGACATCGAAGAATACTAAAAATGATGAATTATGAAATAGTAATTCAAATACTTTCGGTTCACGATTAAAAGGATATGCGTATATATGTTTATGTATATCTCGAGATCGTAACAAAATTCTTTTCATATTAACTATGACGTGTAAATTTTTAACGGGTAAGTAATACCCGAGAAAGATAAAAGAAGATTTAAAGGACTTTTATCATATTTAATTCACATATGCTATCATTCACACCTTCCATCAACAATCTAACAGTCGATATCTATAATCTTTAATCTTCGCTCTACATATCGTCCTACATCATTTATCTTCGTTCTACATGTCGATTATGTAATCTCTAATGTTTTAAGAGATTATATATTATAATTTAAACAGAAAAATAAAATGAGATTAATATCATATTAATTCATCAAATCCAAGATTACATCTGAAGAAAATATATATGTATATATATTTTCATAAAGATTGTAATTAAAAATTCTTTTGTACAAACTGTTAATGTTGAAAATATTTTAACGGGTAGGTAATACCCGAGGAATATTTAGATTTCACATTAATAAGTTACACTGTACATTCTTCGAATCTGATTCAACATTCATTTACTATCCTATTTACATCCACCGAGATAAGAATCCGTTCACCGCAGAATAACCATTTTCATTCAATTTCATATTTGGATTTTGATCTATCAGAATCCAACAAGTAGCATAATGAAGAAAACATTTGACAAAATAAAATTTGTTAGAAACAAACAAATTAATTATGAGAAATTTTGGTAAGAAACCACGCTAACAAGATCCTAGCTAACTGTTCCTAGCTAACTGTTAATTCCGTATTACATTTTATTTATCGCAATTTAATTATCGCAATTTACATTCTCGCAATTTTATTTATCGTCATTTAATTTCTGTTATTTATTTTACGCACTTTAAATATCGGGACACGTATACAAGGTTTTGACATATCATATCGACGCATATATATATATATATATATATATATATATATATATATATATATATATATATATATATATATATATATATATATATATATATATATATATATATATATATATATATATATTATTTGGAATCACCATAGACACTCTATATGCAATAATGATCGAGTTCTCTATACAGGGTTGAGGTTGATTCTCAAATAATATATATACTTTAAGTTGTGATCGAGTCTGAGACATGTACACGGGTCACGATACGTATTAATTAATTTGAATATTATAAATTGAACTATATATGAATTATTGGACTGTCAACTGTGGACTATCGACTGCGGACTATCAAGATTGGACAATTAAAAATGAATTAAAATATTGATTATAATATATGAAACTAAACAATTCTTCAAGTTTGCCACTTGATTTCGTCTTAAACCTCATTTGTATCTTCACGATTACATTCTGCGTTCAAACCTTTCATGATTCTTGAAAACACCTCAATCGACAAGATGTATCAACCGCACTCCATCTATGGAAGGAAAGATTTATGCATATAGTTATGCACCTGAGAAACTCTCAGCAACTGAGTAAAAGTTTAACACGTAGCCGCGTCAGATCCTTTGACATTCATTAAAAAAAATAATAACTTTGCGATCCCTTTTCAAAGTAGCCAATTTTGTCACAGCTCCAGCAAGCCAACTTCGACTTTTCATTCGAAGTAGCCTTACTATAATCCTAATATATACGATTACTCTTTTTATACCGGAGAATTCTTTTATATTCCACCAGCAGACGTACCAGCAACCTCGTTGCTTCTTGGCTTAAATCTCTCTGATAAATCACTATATTTATTCATTGAAACCCTATCATATACTCATCCGCATCTTGTAACGAGAACTGCCATACCAATTACAGGGAATCAGCAATCAGTACTTTGAAAACTCACAGCATATCTACATCAACAGTTATATGTATGACATTTATCTCTTAGAATTATGATCTTTCATTCTAAAATTCTGAAAAGCACTCAGTCACAAATCAATACTCTGAATGATGAAGAAAAAAAACTGAATGAAGCAGCAGAAACCATAGACAACTGTAAACGACCTTAATCATTGGAAGTTTGGTGATAAAGAATGGAATATTGGAAACATTCAATAGAAAATTAGTACCGAAAAGTGAATTATGTGAAACTATGAAGGAAGCCGTGGACAAATCACAAAGAATAAGTTTGACCTCAAAGAATCCAAATGATTCAATGTCTGCTAAAGTCTTTAACGAATATCTTGCTCCTTACTCTAAACCCTTGCGGACAATAGTCTTCATCATCCTCTGATCTTAGATATTTAAAAATATTATCGTATCTTTCATTATAAATATCCTTCATATTTCTGAAGATATTTTTATAACTATTCTTATCTAAATCATTAATCTCTTCGTGATATCAGTGTTACATCATATAGAAACTGTTAGTTTCTATATTCTGTAAACTTTCGAGTTTAAGATATGAATGTTATTGAAGTAATGTTGGGAACTGATGCATGAGTTAACATAATATAATGACACTTGATCAACGTGATTATATTACAGTAAGTTATGCTGAGTTTCTAAATGGAACGTGATGATTCACAGATCATAACGTCATTATGTGCCATGTTACACGACTCTTACGTTCTGTCTAGTCTATAAACATATCAAGAAAATATTTTTTTTGATAGTCCTATCTTTCCTTGAATTCTGGTAATTTGACAAGTCAAATTGTGCTATTACCGTTTCTTTCTTAGAACATTAACAATGTTCATTCTGAAACTTATATCTACGAATTCTGGATCATTATAAGAGATGCCCAATCGCAAGAAGAAGAAAAGAATGAACAAAGATCCGAAATAGAAATTGGAATATAAATCGCAGCAAATAGGGGAAGTATTAACTGGGAATGAAAATGATTATAGAAAACAGAAGCAAGGACTTAGAAGTATAAGGGAAGATATAAAGCCCGATAATGACACATAAATTACAAACCGTGTATATCAATGTTTATAGCAACATAAAGACACTGGAGGATTAAAAGCACTATAACCCCAAGGGCAAAGTAGAAATAAACATATTCCTCTGGTGGAAGTTGGAAAAAGAGAATGATAGTTGTGATAGTAAGGATAAGGACAAGGATCAGAACTGGATTTAGCATTTTCATAAACTTTTGAATTTGGGAATTGGGTATAGGAGAGGTAAAAGTAACGGAATGGAAGAAGTTAATTTATAGTGAAATATCTGATAGAAAAATCGAGGCAGATCACCGTATTTAATTATAGAGATCTTAATCTCTTTATTCGCCGAAAAATCAAATCTTTTAGATTTTGAAGATTTTCTTTAAATCCCTTGAATTCCGAAATTCAATCAAGATAATGTCAAAAGCTAAGACGCACCTTAATTTCTGAATTCAACCAAGACAACGTCAAAAGTTAAAATGAAACTTCATTTATTCATTTCACTCTTTTGTGATAGCTTCATTCATGCTCTTCGAATAATCGAATTATTTTATCTGTATTATTTAATAATGAAAAAACTCTATTTATCAGCTCATACTCGTCATGAAAACATTTCTATTGTTAGCCATGACCACCTCACTCAAATTTCGGGATGAAATTTCTTTAACGGGTAGGTACTGTGATGACCCGGGAATTTCCGACCAAATTTAAACTTAATCTTTATATGATTTCGATACGATAAGCAAAGTATGTAATGTTGAGTCTAGAAAACATTAGAACGATGTTCATATATTCATTTGACCTCTGACCATTTTCGAAGATTCACGAACAACTATTTAAAAATATATACATATAAATATATATATATATATATATATATATATATATATATATATATATATATATATATATATATATATATATATATATATAATGTTTTAAAATATAAATTGAAATATTATACGATTAGATTATAAATACTAAATTCTAAAATAAGATACAAGATAATAGAGTTGTTATTAAATCTTTATATAATATACATGATTTCTATATAAAATTATTACTGCAAGTATATAGTAGTATATACAGTGTATAAATATTCAATTGTATATTATATCATTAGTAAACATTACATATGTAATAAATTGTAATATTAATATATTAAACAAAACTACAAGTTCAAAATTTAATTACTATGATATATATATATATATATATATATATATATATATATATATATATATATATATATATATATATATATATTGAATTATATATAAAGGGTATAAATATTATATGTTATTGTATATAGATTTAATTATTAAATGATACATAATTAATAATATGTAATATTAAGATATTAAAGTTAATTACAAGCTTAGAATATAGTTGTTATAATCACTTCCATTATTATTAATACTAATATTAATATTAATAACAGTATTAGTAATATTATTATTTTCATATATAATATATAGATATGATAATTGGATATATATGATTTGTTATATTGTTATTATTATTAATAACATAATTATTAGTAAAAATTATGATCTTAGTTATTATTCAGATTATTATTATTATTATTATTATTATTATTATTATTATTATTATTATTATTATTATTATTATTATTATTATTATTATTATTATTATTACTACTATTATTCTGATATTATTATTAATAGTATTATCTTTAAAACATGAAATATAGACATAAAATTTGATACACGTAATTTGTTATATATATATATATATATATATATATATATATATATATATATATATATATATATATATTATTATTATTATTATTATCATTAATAATGATAAAAATACGAATAATATTAATAATCACTAATAAATTAGTATTTGTAACAATATATAAATCAAATAAAAGATATATTTATTATTAATAATATATATAAAAGATATATTTAGAAATTAGAATATTAATAATCTAGAAGAAGAATCACGAATCAGATTGAAATCTAGATTTGATATATATTTTATTTATTTATCCCTCTTGTCTACTTGCGTTTTTTTTCTTCTTCTGATTTAAATTTTTTTTTTTGTCGACTAATGATACACAAATCCGTGATATAACAATGATACACAAATCCGTGATATAACAATGTTCCTACTTCAATCATGTGATTATTAATAGGTTATACTTATCTGCAATTCAGAATCAAAGACTGAAAATTAAGAAAAACCCACGACACCCTCTGTTCATGTTATTTCAAGCCAAGTTTCGATTTTCTATTTAATATCAAAATCTATAAATGTCATTTTGTTAGGAATCCCATACTAAAACTTTCTGCAAAGTCTCAAATCCAAATTCCTAATAACGAATCTTAATTTTGAAGTCAAAGTTCACAATTTAAAAGTCAAAGAATGTGTTCATGGGAAAATTCGAATTTTGTGTTTTGATTCAAGATAAATTGAGGATTTCAGGAGTTTATAGGATAGATTTAGAAACTAATTCATGTTTTAAATATATCCTGAAAGTGCCTAGAAATTGATATCAAGATTTGAGTTTTAAAAAAAAAAAAAAAAAAATTTCACGACAGTAACATGAACTGAAATCTGTTTAATTTTTTTTTATTCGAGTCTGTTAATTACGAATCTAGTCATGTTCTATTATCTTTCAAAGATAAATCAAAGTGTAGCTAAGGATAGGATCGACCTCTGGATGACTAGCTCGTTGAAGAAGATGAACACGAATATTAGTATAATAAAAATTCAATCGGTTGTTATTCAGAGAAAACAGAAACAGATAAGTGGTTAAAGAAGTTTGTGTGTGTGCGAGTGGTCACGGGTTCGAGCCTGGGCATGGGCTGTTTTTTTTTGGGAAACCCTTTCTTTGAGGTAGACTTTAAATATCATTATTATTATTATTTATTATTATTATTATTGTTATTAATATTATTATTATTATTATTATCATTATTATTATTATTATTGATTATTGTTATTGTTATTTGTTATTAGTATTATAACTATTGTTATTATTATTACTAATACATGAACAAAGTATCATTTATTATTATTATTATGATTATGGTTATAATTATGATTATTATTAGCACTATTATTAAGTATCCAGTATTATTATCTTTATTATCATTATTATTATTATTAAGTATCATTATTGTTAGTATTAGAATTAACACTTGACATTAAATATTAGTATTAGTATCATTATATAAATATAAGAATTATTATTATTATTATTAACAAAGGTATAATTATAAATACGATCAATATTGTTAATATGATCCCAATTATTAGTATTGTTATTATTAAAATTACTACTACCATTACTAACATTTTTTGCTAAAATTATTATCTAGATATCACTAAAACTATTATTTTTATTGTTATCAATGTTATTAGGTAGTTACTAAAATCATTATCATAACTATCATTTACAGTAAAATTAATTTTTACAAGTATTATTATTAATATCATGGTTATTACCAAAAATTGGAATTGTTATTAACATAAGTGTATCATTAATGTTATTATCATTATTTTTACTAATATTAAATTAGTGTAATTAGAACTACTGTTTCGATAAACAAATGAAGTACATACATAAACATATATATATTTTACACACATAACATAACAAAATTAATACTTTATATACGAAATGAACATATAAAACATATATATATTATTAACCTAAAAATGATATAACTAATACATTTATATATATATGTGATCAATTACAACTATGAATATTAATAAATATACAAATGTTATAGGTTCGTGAATCCGAGACCAACCCTATACTTGTTCAATGTCGTTCTATGTATTTTTACTACAAAATACATTAGGTGAGTTTCATTTGCCTTTTTACCCTTTATATTTTGGGCTGAGAATACATGAGCAATTTTTATAAATGTTTTACGAAATAGACACAAGTAATTGAAACTACATTATATGGTTGAATTATCGAAATCGAATATGCCCTTTTTTATTAAGTCTGGTAATCTAAGAATTAGGGAACAGACACCCTAATTGACGCAAACTCTAAAGGTAGATCTATCGGGCCCAACAAGCCCCATCCAAAGTACCGGATGCTTTAGTACTTCGAAATTTATATCATGTCCGGAGGAGGATCCCGGAATGATGGGGATATTCTTATATGCATATTGTTAATGTCGGTTACCAGGTGTTCAATCCATATGAATGATATTTTTGTCTCTATGCATGTGACGTATGTTTATGAGAAATGGAAATATGAAATCTTGTGGTCTATTAAAATTATGAAATGATTATTTATGTTAAACTAATAAACTCACCAACATTTTGGTTGACACTTTAAAGCATGTTTATTCTCAGGTACGAAAGAAATCTTCCGCTGTGCATTTGCTCACCTTAGAGATATTAATTGGAGTCATTCATGACATATTTCAAAAGACGTTGCATTCGAGTCGTTGAGTTCATCAAGATTATTATTAAGTCAATTATAGTAAGATATATTATGAAATGGTATGCATGTCGTCAACTTTCGATGTAATGAAAGATTGTCTTTTCGAAAACGAATGCAATGTTTGTAAAATGTATCATATAGAGGTCAAGTACCACGCGATGTAATCAACTGTTGTGAATCGTTTATAATCGATATGGACTTCGTCCGGATGGATTAGGACGGGTCTCTACATCGGTTACCAGGTGTTCAATCCATATGACTGATATTTTTGTCTTTATGCATGGGACGTATATTTATGAGAAATGGAAATGAAAATCTTGTGGTCTATTAAAATGATGAAAATGAATGATTATGATAAACTAATGAACTCACCAACCTTTTGGTTGACACTTGAAAGCATGTTTATTCTCAGGTATGAAAGAAATCTTCCGCTGTGCATTTGCTCATATTAGAGATATTACTTGGAGTCATTCATGACATATTTCAAAAGACGTTGCATTCGAGTCGTTGAGTTCATCAAGATTATTATTAAGTCAATTATAGTTGGATATATTATGAAATGGCATGCATGCCTGTCAACTTTCGATGTAAATGAAAGTTTGTCTTTTAAAACGAATGCAATGTTTGGAAAATTTATCATATAGAGGTCAAATATCTCGCGATGTAATCATATGTTATTGTATTCGTTCTTATGGATTAGGACGGGTCATTACATGTTTGATATTTTACTTCGCGCAATATTCCTGCATTAACTAACTTAGCAACCTCCGCAGATAACCACTTCATGCGATCTGGAGCCATTCCTCTGCGCTTTTGCACAATAGGTTTTAACGCAGGATTAGCATTTAATCTATGTTTTGCAACGTTACGCGGAACCCCAGTCAAATCTTGTTCACTCCAAGCAAATACATCCATATACGCGACAAGCAATTGCACAATCTTCCTTCGTATTTTTGCATTCAATTCAGTGCCAATTTTAAGTTTTTGATCAACATACCTAGGATTTACAATGACCATATTATCTTCTTCAATTTTATGCGCAACATCTGCGTCTTGCGTGCTTATAGCCGCACAAATTGGTGGCATAGCATAGAATTTATTGTTGCCACACCCTTGCAAGTAGTGAATTTAACCATTCCGTGTATTGTAGATGACACTATGCCAAGCCTTCGCAACGCAGATCTTCCCAATAACATGTTATAACGCGAGGCAGCGCGTATTACATAAAAATCTAACTGGCTTGCCTTGTCAACTTCACCTCTATTTCGTCGCACAATTCAATTTCTAATGATAATTGCCCCATGGGCCAGGCAGATTCACCCGCAAAACCAGATAAGGATATCGCAGTTGGCTTTAGTTCTGCTTTGATACATTCTGGTAGTTGACGAAAGCATTGCTCGTATATCAAATCTATACTACTACCAGTATCAACATGTATTTTCATAATTGTGATTCCCGTATTTTCGATTTTACACGATATGACTAACGGCATGTCATTCATTTCACGATATTGCGCAAATGGGAATGTAATAGGCGCGAATTGCCATTTTTCAAACACTTCTGCTTTTCGCTTTTTGAATCCTTTTTTCTTGTGTATTGTGCTTATTATTCTCGCATCTTGCACTTTTTCAGTTCTTTTGGCAAACTTTTGTTTAAACAGGTTTCGCGTGCTTTATGCACCTTCAAATTCATATTTACAACTTTCTTAGTAGCCAAAAGCTTTTGTCGCCTCGTCATTTCACTTTGCTCACAACTATTGTTACACGAATTGCATATTCCTGCAACATAATGAAGAAAATAACACGATTAGAATTAGAAAATGAGTTTAATAGCTCGATTATAACGAACGCAAATTTCTCATTTCAATTCTATTTGTGTCCCACGGGTGGCGCCAATTGATCAATCCTAGATTATCCTATTAAGGTTAATCAAGGATTGAGTTCAATGAGGGGGTATAATGGATGTCGATTATGGTTTTGGGACCTTATTGTCATATTTCGTTAAGTGCTAAACGATCAACAACCATGTCCCGGTCTTCGTAAATTACCTTAACTAAACAATGATCAAGTCTCGGGCAAAGTCACGAGAGAGATCAATATGGCTAGAGCAATTCTTCCAGAATCAACAACCTAAAATGAGAGGCCAAACTCCCTATTTATAGGTTCAGGAGTTACGCGGAAGTAAGATGTGCGGGCACTTAGGCATTCCGCACAAACACTGCGAGAATCCTTCGCACTCTTTAATATTCTGCGTAATCCTACCGCGTTCATTAGGATTCACCGCGGTTTAGCTGTCTTATGCTTTTGCCTTTAAATGGCCTTAAGCACTAAAAATATACATATACATAAGTATGTATATGATCAATAACCATACTATTAAAACTTGAAATCCTTACTCCCTCTGTCACATCTAAAGTGTCCACCTTACTATTTTGGGACGTCCCATTTGAAGTGTCCACTTTGTTTTTTGACCAATCAGAAGAGGTTATTCTGGAGAGAGAAAGCTTATGATTGGTGGAGAATGAAGTTAGTGTGATTTCCTAAAACTGTGTGCAAAAAGTAAGTGGACACTTGTAGTGGAACGGAAGGAGTATAATATAAGTCAAAAGTTAATGGGACTACAGCTCATATATAGTCATCATGTACCAAACTCATTATTTCACTAAGTAAGAGTCATTATCAAATCATTAACCAAATGTCACAAATTCGA
Organism: Rutidosis leptorrhynchoides; assembly: GCF_046630445.1. NCBI lineage: Eukaryota > Viridiplantae > Streptophyta > Magnoliopsida > Asterales > Asteraceae > Rutidosis > Rutidosis leptorrhynchoides. The sequence continues at coordinate 203,097,978 of NC_092340.1, forward strand.
GGCTCAAACTTACTAAATCATAAGTGTGAGGTTACCATTGGATACTATTTCATTAATAAATAAGAGAAGGTAAAAAGACAACCGAGGACAAACAAAACAGTAACGCAACAGGGGTAGGAGGCAGTTTTATGATTAGTATATAGAGATAATGTTTTTTAGATTAACTGTCTCCGAAATAAAATTCAGTTTTTAACAAACATTTATTAACCCATTTAAACATCATTATAGATTTATAGCAACAAAAAATAAAAGAATGGGAACACGATTTGTTAAAAATGATAAAGTAACTATTCAATTTCAACTAAACTCAACACTATAAACGCCTAAAAGATCATAACTTGAATTAGGTGAACTGAATACTAATACAATAAACAAAACTAAAATTAACTTTAATCAGGGGGATTGAATTCAAATCCATTTAATTTTACATCTATAATCAATAATCAATACACTAACAATCTAATTCCAGAACTTGAGATCTTAATAAATAAAAAACAAGAAGTTCATTCGTGATCTGATCAAATCTAATACAGTATTAAAACCCTAAATCACACACGCATACCTTAGTTAATATCTCATTTAGTTAATATCTCATTTAGTATATACTCGTAATATAAAATGCGGGACAAAAAGGTGTTTGAAGGTCGACCGGATCCAACAGTTTCAAATACTTGTATTGTAAAGTAAATTGTAGAATGACTATAAATTACCTTGTGAGAACCATTCGGCACGGGTGACCTGTACGATAAATTCCAAAACGAACTCCCTTCTTTTCCGAAAACATTAGTAATCTATAAAAATTCCCTCGTTGATATGCTGTGCAACACAGTGAATTAAACATGGCAAAATAACCTAAACTATATGATATAAAGTTGGAAAGCAATTAAAACATGAAACCACAGAGAGTGTATGCATGTATATAGAACCAGTCGGAGCAAATTTAGGACAAAACATATATGTATGTTCAGGCTGAAAACGAACAAAGGCTTCAGATGGTAGTTGCTGACTTTCAACATTCACGAGAGAAGGCACGTGCGTTAATTTTTGGACAGGAACAGAATTAGTCAAACCTATGATGACAACAAATATATTTTTTAGCTAAAATTGAAAAGGAAATGCTGCAAAACAATATACACTTCACGTAACCAAGAAACGGTTAAAAATGTACCTGATGGCGGGCATCGGTTAAAAATGTACAGTCACTACCATGTTGTAAAACACTTCTTGCTGTTTGCCTCGGAGAGCTAGAACTCTAGAAGTTGGATTGAAACCGATGCTATTAACAGTAACAATCTCACTGGAAACATATTCTTTCACATTTTCTTTAACTTTTATAGTTGCCATTATCGTATATAATAAATTAGTGCTGCTACTAATTACAAATAAAATTTGAAGCAAAAAAAACTTATAAATGACACAGCTAGAAATACACATACCATCAAAAAACCGACAATTAACAACAAAGAATAAGAAGGCATATCACAACAGCGGAATCACAAAAGATAAAACACGAAAATACAACAACGTATCATAAAAAATTCCGTAATAGGAAGAGAACCCCGTGACACAAAAAGGTCGAGACTCATAAACAACCTACAAACAACGTAAAACTAAACAGAACCTGTATGAACTTGAAATATGTTGATGTAAAAAGCCGAAATTATAGTAACACAAACCGGTCAAATGATAACTGCTCAAGTAAATAATAAAAAATAAGCACAACAAAATCTGCTATGTATACTATATATGATATTAGTAAGATTAGCTCATGACGTGAACATATCCAAAAAACTGTTAAATGTTTCTACAAATTACAAAGTAGCCAAGGGTTTTTTTAATTTTATTGACACCTCAGTGTAACTTAGTTAATCAATACAAAATGGAAGAATGCATACCCCAATCAGTGACGATCAAGTTCCCTCCTCCGTTGAAAAGCAAATTTTTTTAGGATAAAACTACATCATTCCATTCACATTTAGTATATAAGAGCAATAAGCTCACTTTATAATGCAAGCCACAACAGTCGTTATCAACAACCATGGCAACCAAATCCACCAAATAAGGTAAATACCCCAGCAAACAGGTACAGTAGAAAATCAAATTACAAAACATACAAATACAATACATGAGGAATACAGACATCACAAAAAAAAAATCCACCAAATAAGGTAAAAACGCTAGAGATAAGATACATTGAAAAGATTTATATAACAAACATAACAAGCAGGATGAATACCATATGCCAGAAATGGGGAGTTGAGATGGTTATTGAGACTGCGGAGATGACAGAAACGGTGTCCATTGCTACTAAATAAGTGATGGCCCGGTCTGAGTTTCATCGCCTCAAACCCTAATCGCTACCCAAATCTTCATTGGATATCACGATTACCGACTGACAAGCGGGAAACCCCTATGAGTTGATGTCAATTACAGGAAATATGCAGGGATCGCAGCAAACAATCGCCACAAACCCTAATTTGTTTGATTTACTCTTGAAGGTGAGAGAGAAACAAAAGCAAATTCAAAAACACGACGGACACTACGACGGTCGCTTCAGTTTAGTCGGCGTGGGGAAAAACGAAATCAAAACACTAGGTCAGGATGATGGAGATGATAAATGGCGATGAAACTGACAGGGCAAGAGCCATAAAAAGGATAAAGAAACAGCTATTGGGGATAATCATGAGAGGAGATGTAATTAAGGGGAATTCAAAAATTTGAGAAAATAAAAGGAGGGAATTTAAAATTTTGGAAAAAATAAGAATAGGATATTTAAAATTTGCAATTTTGTTAAAATTTCCTAATTAACACTTTTTATATTTTTATTAGTTTTAAGTTATACTCCAACGTGATAAGTGCTAAAATAACTTATCTTAAATATATTTTTTGTAGTGACCCGAACTTTTCCATGTTTATATATATATTAAATGAAATTGTTATTTACATGATTAAGTGTTTCCAACATGTTAAGCAATCAAACTTGTTAAGACTTGATTAATTGAAATAGGTTTCATATAGACAATTGACCACCCAAGTTGACCGGTGATTCACGAACGTTAAAACTTGTAAAAACTATACGATGACATATATATGGTTATATATATAGTTAACATGATTTTATTATAAGTATGTATCTCATTAGGTATTTTAACAATGAGTTATATACATAAAAATGAGACTATTAATTTAAGAAACTCGAAAATGATATATATAAAGATTATCGTTATAACAACGTCTTACTAGGTACATATGAATCATATTAAGATATTGATACACTTGGTTAATTATGTTAAATGATAAGTAAATATATTATTAAGTGTATTAACAATGAAATACATATGTAAAAATAAGACTACTAATTTAATGATTTCGAAACGAGACATATATGTAACGATTATCGTTGTAACGACATTTAACTGTATATATATATCATACTAAGATATATTATATATCATAATATCATGATAATATAACAATTTAACATCTCATTTGTTATAATAAACAATGGGTTAACAACATTCAACAAGATTGTTAACCTAAAGGTTTCAAAACAACATTTACATGTAACGACTAACGATGACTTAACGACTCAGTTAAAATGTATATACATGTAGTGTTTTAATATGTATTCATACACTTTTGAAAGACTTCAAGACACTTATCAAAATACTTCTACTTAACAAAAATGCTTACAATTACATCCTCGTTAAGTTTCATCAACAATTTTACTCGTATGCACTCGTATTCGTACTCGTACAATACACAGCTTTTAGATGTATGTACTATTGATATATACACTCCAATGATCAGCTCTTAGCAGCCCATTTGAGTCACCTAACACATGTGGGAACCATCATTTGGCAACTAGCATGAAATATCTCATAAAATTACAAAAATATGAGTAATCATTCATGACTTATTTACATGAAAACAAAATTACATATCATTTATATCTAATCCATACACCAACGACAAAAAACACCTACAAACACTTTCATTCTTCAATTTTCTTCATCTAATTGATCTCTCTCAAGTTCTATCTTCAAGTTCTAAGTGTTCTTCATAAATTCCAAAAGTTCTAGTTTCATAAAATCAAGAATACTTCCAAGATTGCAAGTTTACTTCCAAGTTTTCTAAATCCATTCCAAGTAATCATCCAAGATCAAGAAACCTTTGTTACTTACAGTAGGTTATCTTTCTAATACAAGGTAATAATCATATTCAAACTTTAATTCAATTTCTATAACTATAACAATCTTATTTCGAGTGGAAATCTTACTTGAAATTGTTTTCGTGTCATGATTCTGCTTCAAGAACTTTCAAGCCATCCAAGGATCCTTTGAAGTTAGATCTATTTTTCTCATTTCCAGTAGGTTTATCCAAGGAACTTGAGGTAGTAATGATGTTCATAACATCATTCGATTCATACATATAAAGCTATCTTATTCGAAGGTTTAAACTTGTAATCACTAGAACATAGTTTAGTTAATTCTAAACTTGTTCGCAAATAAAAGTTAATCCTTCTAACTTGACTTTTAAAATCAACTAAACACATGTTCTATATCTATATGATATGCTAACTTAATGATTTAAAACCTGGAAACACGAAAAACACCGTAAAACCGGATTTACGCCGTCGTAGTAACACCGCGGGCTGTTTTGGGTTAGTTAATTAAAAACTATGATAAACTTTGATTTAAAAGTTGTTATTCTGGGAAAATGATTTTTATTATGAACATGAAACTATATCCAAAAATTATGGTTAAACTCAAAGTGGAAGTATGTTTTCTAAAATGGTCATCTAGACGTCGTTCTTTCGACTGAAATGACTACCTTTACAAAAACGACTTGTAACTTATTTTTATGACTATACACCTATACTTTTTATGTTTAGATTCATAAAATAGAGTTCAATATGAAACCATAGCAATTTGATTCACTCAAAACGGATTTAAAATGAAGAAGTTATGGGTAAAACAAGATTGGATAATTTTTCTCATTTTAGCTACGTGAAAATTGGTAACAAATCTATTCCAACCATAACTTAATCAACTTGTATTGTATATTATGTAATCTTGAGATACTATAGACACGTATACAATGTTTCGACCTATCATGTCGACACATCTATATATATTTCGGAACAACCATAGACACTCTATATGTGAATGTTGGAGTTAGCTATACAGGGTTGAGGTTGATTCCAAAATATATATAGTTTGAGTTGTGATCAATACTGAGATACATATACACTGGGTCGTGGATTGATTCAAGATAATATTTATCGATTTATTTCTGTACATCTAACTGTGGACAACTAGTTGTAGGTTACTAACGAGGACAGCTGACTTAATAAACTTAAAACATCAAAATATATTAAAAGTGTTGTAAATATATTTTGAACATACTGTGATATATATGTATATATTGTTATAGGTTCGTGAATCAACCAGTGGCCAAGTCTTACTTTCCGACAAAGTAAAAATCTGTGAAAGTGAGTTATAGTCCCACTTTTAAAATCTAATATTTTTGGGATGAGAATACATGCAGGTTTTATAAATGATTTACAAAATAGACACAAGTACGTGAAACTACATTCTATGGTTGAATTATCGAAATCGAATATGCCCCTTTTTATTAAGTCTGGTAATCTAAGAATTAGGGAACAGACACCCTAATTGACGCGAATCCTAAAGATAGATCTATTGGGCCTAACAAACCCCATCCAAAGTACCGGATGCTTTAGTACTTCAAAATTTATATCATATCCGAAGGGTGTCCCGGAATGATGGGGATATTCTTATACATGCATCTTGTTAATGTCGGTTACCAGGTGTTCACCATATGAATAATTTTTATCTCTATGTATGGGATGTATATTGAAATATGAAATCTTGTGGTCTATTATTATTATGATTTGATAATATATAGGTTAAACCTATAGCTCACCAACATTTTTGTTGACGTTTTAAGCATGTTTATTCTCAGGTGATTATTAAGAGCTTCCGCTGTCGCATACTTAAATAAGGACGAGATTTGGATTCCATGCTTGTATGATATTGTGTAAAAACTGCATTCAAGAAACTTATTTTGTTGTAACATATTTGTATTGTAAACCATTATGTAATGGTCGTGTGTAAACGGGATATTTTAGATTATCATTATTTGATAATCTACGTAAAGCTTTTTAAACCTTTATTGATGAAATAAAGGTTATGGTTTGTTTTAAAATGAATGCAGTCTTTGAAAAACGTCTCATATAGAGGTCAAAACCTCGCAACGAAATCAATTAATATGGAACATTTTTAATCAATAAGAACGGGACATTTCAGTTGGTATCCGAGCGTTGGTCTTAGAGAACCAGAATTTTGCATTAGTGTGTCTTATCGAGTTTGTTAGGATGCATTAGTGAGTATGGACTTCGACTGTGTTTACTTGAAAAATGATTGCTTAACAAATTTTGTTGGAAACTATATATTTTTAACATGTGAATATTATGTGATATATTAATCTCTTAATTTGTTTGATATTATGTGATAGATGTCTACCTCTAGAACAAGTCCCATTGACTCACCTAATAATAATGAAGAGCCAAATGTAAATTGGAATGATTCGTGGACTGATTCACAAGTTCCCGAAGAGGAACCGGAAGAAGAGTCGGAACCGGAAGAAGAAATAGAACCAGTGGGGGAAATAATAAAACGGTTAAGTAAAAGAAAATCCTCAACCAACCGACCAAGGTTAATTATGGTCAATGGTGTTTTCGCCAAGGAAGCAAAATATTGGGAGGATTACCAATTCTCCGATGAATCGGATTCCGACGAGAATTCCGATGATGTTATAGAAATTACCCCAAACTGAATTTAAAAAGGCAAAAGAAAATAATAAGGAAAAGGGCATAAAAATAGAGAAATCTAATTCCAACCCCGATGAACTTTATATGTATCGTCAACCCCCGAAGCCCTTAAGTTGTAACAATGACCCGGGAACCTCTAAACCACCAGGTTTTTCTAAACCGTTGTGGAAAACGACAGCTCGTATTAGGGGAACATCATATATCCCTAGAAACTTGGCAAAACGAACCAAAACCGAAGAAGAAGAAACGAGCGAGTCGGAATAAGATAGTTATATTCGTGTGGTGTAATATATGTAATATAGTGTGCTTATGCTTTATGATATATGTAAAAATTGCTTGTATTAATAAATATTTTTTTTTATGAATCTAACTAATGCGGGTGAGCTGGGCAATGTTACCAGCAACACAACCAGCTCGAGCTCAAAAGATGTTACACCCGAATCAGGCCAAGCAATGGTCGTGTTGCCATCTATTTCGTATCATCTAAGTGTTTTTGGAGCTGGTTCAAGAAGCTCAGGGGTGACCCTACTTCAGTCCTTAAACTGAAGTAGTTATGTTTTCATGAATAAAGTTTTTGATAGTTGAAGGCAAGCCAGCAACGAAGAAGAACCAGCTAGTCGGACCAGCAAATGAGTTTAGTTCAGCCAGTAAAGCTTTAATTCACTCAGCCGGGTAACCAGCAAATCGAACCAGCAAAGTTATGCTTAGGCGAACCAGCTAGTTCAACCAGCTAAAGAATTTTAGTTCAATCAGCACACGAAACTCTAGTACAACCAGCACGCGATGCTATTTTATGTCTGAATGGCCAACTTGCTGATACAATTCAAGTTTACTTCTGCTTTTCAATAAACCGGTCAGGTCATGTGCTTAACACGTGTGTGGCTGTTCTAGAAGAATGTTAGCTGTCCAAGGAAGACTCCCATTTATCATTGGATGCTTTTATCATGGGAAGGAGCACTAACAAATGGCAGGCTTTTTGCAGATTGTGTCCTTTATTCTTATTGGCTAATTTGTAATTGTTTGTCCTTTTTTGTCTCCATTTCCTTTTTATGTTTTTGTCTTATTTAGAAAATAGCTGTTAAGCTTCTACTATAAATAGAGAGTTCTTGTAATTGTAAAACTTGGTTAATGATTGAATGAAAAGTTTGATAGAGCTTATCTATTTACAAAATCTCTGTGTCTTTACGAATCTTTGATTCCGGTGGCTAAGAGTGGTTTCTTTATCAGTGTTTGTGGTGTTACTTTATCAAACATTGTGGTGAAATCCAAATCTTCATATCTGATATTATAGTTGTGGTGGAATCTTTATCAGCTGTAGTTGAAGATTTGGAGTGTTTCTAGATCTCTAATTGTGGTGGTATCTTTATCAATTAAGGGTTTAGATTCTCTATCCTTGTGTTCTTATTTCAGAGTTTTATACTCTGTTTTGAGGCTGTTACTGTTACCAATTGGGTGTTTAGTTTCAGATCTGTTGGGTGAAGAAAGCTTGTTCTAAACTGCGTTTTAAAAGTCATAATCAAGCATCAAAGTGGTATCAGAGCTTAGGTTGTTCAAATCGAAGCTTTCTTATCATTTTTATTGTTGTTTCAGTTCATACTCTGTTTTAGAGCTGTTAAGCTTTATTTCAGATCTGGGTTTCTATTTATTGCTAAAGGTCTATTTCAGATCTGATATTTGAAATGGCTGATATTCCAAGGAATATGACTCTTAAAGAAGCTCATAATCTTAGAAGAGATAGAGCTATTGAAGCTCTACAACATCAGATGGAAAGAATGGTTAACTTGTTGGAAGATGGTGTTCCAAGAAGAAATAGAATTAGATCTGAAAATGGAGATACAACTATTGTGTCTTCTAGTACTGAATCTGAGGATGGTAGCCAATCTACTGATGGATCTCATGCTTCTTCACAAAGAAGAAGAAGGCATAGGAAAAAGGCTGATGATTTGAAAGATATCAAGATAGATCCACCTGATTTTGAAGGGTCCTCTAATCCTGAAGATTACTTTGAATGGGTTCAGGCCATGGATAGAATTATGGAGGTTAAAGGCTATGATGATAAAAAGGCCTTTAAAGTTGCTGTAATCAGATTAAAGAAGTATGCTTCAATGTGGTATGATAATCTAAAAAAAGAAAGGCAATATGAAGGGAAGAAAACAATCAAAACCTGGTCCAAGTTAAAAGAGTGTATGCAAAAGAGGTTTGTTCCTCAAGCTTACAAGCAAGAGCTGTATATCCAGATGAATACACTCAAGCAAGGCAGCATGAATGTTGTTGATTACATCAGAGAGTTTGAGCAGCTCAAGATTCGTACAAATGTTAAAGAAGCTGAAGAACACACTATAGCAAGATTCGTTGGAGGCTTAAATGCTTCTATTGCTGATCAAGTTGAAATGCAGCCTCTATGGACTTTTGAGAGTGATTGCAAGCTGGCTATTCAAGTAGAGAAACAAGCAAAAAAGAAAATTAATTTTAAGTCTTATTCCAAGCCAGCTGTGCTGCCTATGAAGGGTCAATCATCTATGCTGCCTAGGCATAATGAGGCAGCATCCAAAGTATCTAAAGGCAAAGAGCAGGTTGTAGCTGGTCCTAAAGATGATAGAAGAAAATGCTTCAAGTGCCATGGATTTGGGCATTTTCAAGCTCAATGTCCTAACCAGCGTGCTCTTACACTAAGGGAGATTGAAGATTTGGAAGGGGGTTTTGAAACTGAACCAGCATATGATGAGTCTGATAGTGAAGAGTTTGTTGTTGCTGATATTGGAGAGTTTTTAGTGGTTCGAAGAGTGATGCACTCAGCTGAGACTATTGAAGATAAGAGCCAGCGAGAAAACATCTTTCATTCAAGATGCACAGTCAAGGGTAAAGTGTGCAGCCTGATTGTTGATGGAGGCAGCTGTACAAACGCAGCATCTGCTCACATGGTGGAAAAGCTTGAGCTGGTTACAAAGAAGCATCCTCATCCATACAAACTTCAATGGCTTAACCAAGGCAGTGAGGTAAAGGTTACTCGCCAAGTTACTGTTCCATTTTCTATTGGTACTGTTTATCAAGATGAGATTACTTGTGATGTTATTCCTATGGATGCTTGTCATTTGCTGCTTGGTAGACCTTGGTTGTTTGATAAGTATGTCTATCATAATGGACATCAAAATACTTACTCGCTGTATGTGAATGGAAAGAAGATCACCCTCACTTCTTTAAAGCCTAGTGAAATACCTAGAGCTGACCCTACTGTTAAGAATGATAAAACTTTGTTTATGACTCAAGCTGAAGTTGATACTGAGTTAAAGGGTGGTGCTGGTGCTTATTTATTGCTGATGGTTGAAAGTGATGAGTTGAACCAGCATGATGAAATACCAGCTAGGGTAAAGCCATTGTTATCCGAATTTACTGTTGTGTTTCCTACTGAGTTACCTACTGGTTTACCACCAATCAGGGGTATTGAACATCAAATTGATCTTGTACCTGGATCTGTTCTTCCTAATAAAGCAGCTTATCGATGTTCCCCTCATGAAGCAAAAGAATTAGAAAAGCAAGTTAATGAGTTGGTTGCCAAGGGATATGTTAGAACCAGCATGAGTCCTTGTTCAGTACCAGCTTTGCTGGTTCCAAAGAAAGATGGTTCTATGAGAATGTGTGTAGACAGCCGAGCTATTAACAACATCACCATCAAGTATAGGTATCCCATACCTAGATTAGATGATATGCTAGATGAGCTGCATGGTTCTTGTGTGTTTTCCAAAGTTGATCTTAGAAGTGGGTATCATCAGATTCGAATGAAAGAAGGAGATGAATGGAAGACAGCTTTCAAGATCAAAGGTGGATTATTCGAGTGGTTGGTTATGCCTTTTGGGTTGTCTAATGCACCCAGCACATTCATGAGGCTTATGAATGAAGTGCTCAGGCCACTTATTGGTCAGTTTGTGGTTGTTTACTTTGATGACATCCTAGTGTACTCAAAAACTAAAGAAGAATACTTGGATCATCTGAGGAAAGTATTTGAGCTATTAAGGCAGAATCAGTTATATGCAAAGCTGGAGAAGTGTGATTTCTTTGTCAGCAAAGTAGTGTTTCTTGGATATGTGGTTTCTGAAGAAGGCATTTCAATGGATCCATCTAAGGTGAAAGCAATCAGATCATGGCCTAGTCCTTCTACCATCACTGAAGTCAGAAGTTTTCATGGTTTAGCTTCATTTTATAGAAGATTTATCAAAGACTTCTCCACAATTGTTGCTCCAATTACTGATTGTATGAAGAAAGGGGTATTTGAATGGTCTAGTTCTGCCCAATCAGCATTTGAATCATTGAAAGAGAAGCTAAGTTCAGCACCTATACTTGCTTTGCCTAATTTTGATATGTTGTTTGAACTTGAATGTGATGCAAGTGGTGTTGGCATTGGAGCTGTGCTAGTGCAAGGAAAAAGACCAGTAGCTTATTTCAGTGAAAAGCTAAATGGGTCAAAGCTGAATTATAGCACTTATGATAAAGAGTTTTATGCCATCATTCGAGCTGTTGATCATTGGTCACATTATTTGAAGCCAAGGCAGTTTGTTCTCTTTTCTGATCATGAAGCATTAAAATACATTAATGGGCAGCACAAATTAAATCCAAGGCATGCAAAATGGGTTGAATTCTTGCAGATGTACTCCTTTGTGTCTAAACACAAGGCTGGTACTTCTAATGTTGTTGCTGATGCTCTTTCAAGAAGATATTCTTTGTTGTCAATTCTGGAAGCTAGAGTTCTTGGATTTTCATTTGTTAAGGAGTTATATGAAGCTGATCCAGACTTTGCTCCTATTTTGAACTGTTCTCCTGCTGAGTCCAAAAGAGATTATATTGAGCAAGATGGTTTTCTATTCAAGGGCAGCAGATTGTGCATCCCAAAAGATTCAATCAGGGAGTTGCTGATTAGAGAAGCACATGGAGGTGGTTTAGCTGGTCATTTTAGGATTAACAAGACATTGGATATCCTAAGTGAACACTTCTACTGGCCATGTATGGATAAAGATGTCAAAGCTGTGATTAATCGTTGTGCTACCTGCTGTCAAGCTAAGTCAACTTTTCACAAGGGTTTATATACTCCTCTTCCTGTTCCCAACCAGCCATGGGAAGATTTGAGCATGGATTTCATTGTTGCTTTACCAAGGACTCAGCGAGGCAAAGATTCTATTATGGTTGTTGTTGACAGGTTTTCAAAGATGGCTCATTTCATAGCCTGCAACAAAACCAATGATGCTACTGTTGTTGCTACTTTATTCTTCAAAGAAATTGTTCGTCTTCATGGAGTTCCCAAAACCATTGTGTCTGATCGAGATACAAAGTTCTTAAGCTATTTTTGGAAGACATTATGGAAGCTGCTTGGAACAAAGCTTTTATTCAGCACTTCTCACCATCCCCAAACTGATGGTCAAACTGAAGTTACCAATAGAACTGTGGGAATGTTGCTAAGGGCACTTGTGAAGAAAAGTTTGAAGGAGTGGGATTTGAAGCTTGCTCAAGCTGAATTTGCTTTTAACAGAGCCCCTAATTACTCCACAGGAAAATCACCATTTGAAATCTGCTATGGTGCAAATCCACTCACACCCATTGATCTGATTCCTTTTGCAATTGGGCCTAAGGTAAGTGTTGATGCAGTAGCAAAGGCCAAAGAAATGAAGAAGCTGTATGAGCAAGTGAGGGCAAAATTGAGAAGACCAACCAGCAATACAAGGCTAAAGCTAACCAGCACAGAAAGCAGCCCACTTTTGTTCCTGGTGATCTTGTTTGGATTCATCTAAGGAAGGAAAGGTTCCCAGCAAAAAGGAAGAACAAGCTGATGCCAAGAGCTGAGGGTCCATTTAAAGTGTTGGAAAAAGTTGGTGATAATGCTTACAAGGTCGAGCTGCCTGGTGATACTGCTGTGTATAGCACTTTTAATGTTGGTGATTTGATGCCCTACTTGGAAGATGACAACCTCGAGAACTTGAGGTCAAGTTCCTTTTTAGAGGGAGAGGATGATGCGGGTGAGCTGGGCAATGTAACCAGCAACACAGCCAGCTCGAGCTCAAAAGATGTTACACCCGAATCAGGCCAAGCAATGGTCATGTTGCCATCTATTTCGTATCATCTAATTATTTTTGGAGCTGGTTCAAGAAGCTCAGGGGTGACCCTACTTCAGTCCTTAAACTGAAGTAGTTATGTTTTCATGAATAAAGTTTTTGATAGTTGAAGGCAAGCCAGCAACGAAGAAGAACCAGCTAGCCGGACCAGCAAATGAGTTTAGTTCAGCCAGTAAAGCTTTAATTCACTCAGCCGGGTAACCAGCAAATCGAACCAGCAAAGTTATGCTTAGGCGAACCAGCTAGTTCAACCAGCTAAAGAATTTTAGTTCAATCAGCACACGAAACTCTAGTACAACCAGCACGCGATGCTATTTTCTGTCTGAATGGCCAACTTGCTGATACAATTCAAGTTTACTTCTGCTTTTCAATAAACCGATCAGGTCATGTGCTTAACACGTGTGTGGCTGTTCTAGAAGAATGTTAGCTGTCCAAGGAAGACTCCCATTTATCATTGGATGCTTTTATCATGGGAAGGAGCACTAACAAATGGCAGGCTTTTTACAGATTGTGTCCTTTATTCTTATTGGCTAATTTGTAATTGTTTGTCCTTTTTTGTCTCCATTTCCTTTTTATGTTTTTGTCTTATTTAGAAAATAGCTGTTAAGCTTCTACTATAAATAGAGAGTTCTTGTAATTGTAAAACTTGGTTAATGATTGAATGAAAAGTTTGATAGAGCTTATCTATTTACAAAATCTCTGTGTCTTTACGAATCTTTGATTCCGGTGGCTAAGAGTGGTTTCTTTATCAGTGTTTGTGGTGTTACTTTATCAAACATTGTGGTGAAATCTAAATCTTCATATCTGATATTATAGTTGTGGTGGAATCTTTATCAGCTGTAGTTGAAGATTTGGAGTGTTTCTAGATCTCTAATTGTGGTGGTATCTTTATCAATTAAGGGTTTAGATTCTCTATCCTTGTGTTCTTATTTCAGAGTTTTATACTCTGTTTTGGGGCTGTTACTGTTACCAATTGGGTGTTTAGTTTCAGATCTGTTGGGTGAAGAAAGCTTGTTCTAAACTGCGTTTTAAAAGTCATAATCACGCATCACTAACTCTTGTCTATTTTACAGTATAAAAACACAAAATGGATAGACAACCCAATATTTTAAGAGACCTACCCGGAGACATGGTTGATGAAATCTTGTCTAGAGTCGGTCAGAATTCTTTGGCACAACTATTTACGGCGAAATCAGTTTGTAAGACATTCGAAGAACGTTCGAAAAATGTCTTGGTTTATAAGATACTTTCGTTTGAAAGATGGGGGATATCACATTGGGAAACCCATAAGTTACGATGTGTTTACTTTGACGCATATATTGCGGGGAACCCAAATGCTATTTTACGCAACGGGTTAAGAAATTATTTTGACTCAATGTATCCGAATATAGGACTTCATGATTTAGAAAAAGCGGCTAAAATGCAACATAAAGAAGCATGCTATGCTTACGGGTTAGTAATGTTCGCTTCTCACCAAAGTGAGAAAAAGAACATCGGGCTACAACTATTAAACAAAACGTTCCACAAGTGACGGAGTCGGTAATTGGGGTAAGAAATGAGGTTTTTAGGTTATTACGAGACTGTTGGTCATTACGTAACCCTCGTCCCCTTGACGACGTTACAACACGCTGTCTTATCAACGGCCATAACGGTTATGTTCCACAAGACCAAGGATGGGAAGTAGTCCTAGTAAAACCAGAATGCATGACTTGTTTCTGGACGTATGAATTACGTGTCTTTATTGCATTTGCTGAACGACTTGTGTACTAGCTAGAATTATCTTCACAACTATCTTGTATCAAAGTTATTGTGTGCTATATTTCATGCTTTATGTAAAATAAGCGGTATTGTAAGTTTGTAAAATATTGTATAAATGTTTGAACACGAAATATTATTATAATCAGTTTTTCATATAGAATTGTAGTAGTTGAATTGTATATTAGCTACTAAGTATGAACTTAACGGGTAGGTACTACACGAATTTAAACTTATAAAATGCTAATATGAAGAAAAAGCTTTTATAAATGAGTTCATACTATGCTACGAAATACTATTAACTACTCTTAATATTCTGTATGATTAACTTGTTCCATTTGACTATTTTGAAGGAAATGGCACCGACTACTCGACACACCGTGAATATGAATGAAGAGGAATTCCGTACTTTTCTAGCTTCAAACATAGCCGTAGTACAGGCTGCGCTACATACCAACAATAACCTTGGATCTAGCAGTACAGGAAATCGTGTAGGATGCACCTACAAAGAATTCACTGCCTGCAAACCTTTGGAATTTGATGGAACCGAAGGACCGATCGGATTGAAACGGTGGACCGAGAAGGTCGAATCAGTGTTTGCCATAAGTAAGTGTACTGAAGAGGACAAAGTGAAGTACGCTACACATACCTTCATAGGTTCTGCGTTAACATGGTGGAATACCTATCTAGAGCAAGTGGGACAAGATGATGCGTACGCACTACCGTGGTCAGCATTCAAGCACTTGATGAACGAGAAGTACCGTCCCAGAACCGAGGTCAATAAGCTCAAGACAGAACTTAGAGGGTTACGAACCCAAGGATTTGATATTACCACGTACGAAAGACGATTCACAGAATTGTGCCTATTGTGTCCGGGAGCGTTCGAAGATGAGGAAGAGAAGATCGACGCGTTTGTGAAAGGATTACCGGAAAGAATCCAAGAAGATATAAGTTCACACGAGCCCGCCTCCATACAACAGGCATGTAGAATGGCTCACAAACTAGTGAACCAGATTGAGGAAAGAATTAAAGAACAGACAGATGAAGAGGCCAATGTGAAGCAAGTCAAAAGAAAGTGGGAGGAAAACGGTGATAAGAATCACCAATACAACAACTACAGCAATTACAATAATAATCGCAACAATTATCCCAACAATCGCAACATCAATCGCAACTACAACAAATGGTCCAACAACAACAACAACAACAACAACAGCAACTACAACAATCATCCCAACAACAATAACAACCGCAACAACAACAACAACAATTAGAAGCAGCTATGTCAAAGGTGTGAAAAGTATCACTCGGGGTTCTGCACCAAATTTTGCAACAAGTGTAAAAGAAATGGTCATAGCGCGGCGAAGTGTGAGGTCTACGGACCAGGGGTTAACAGAACGAAAGGAACAAATGGTGTCGGAACGAGTAATGGCAGAGCAAGTAGTGTCGGAGCAAGTTATGCCAATGTAGTTTGTTATAAATGTGGAAAACCGGGCCACATTATTAGAAATTGCCCGAACCAGGAGAACACGAATGGACAAGGCCGCGGAAGAGTTTTCAATATTAATGCGGAAGAGGCACAGGAAGACCCGGATCTTGTTACGGGTATGATGTGGTAGCGTGGGGGTACGTGATAGTACTATATTTTACTACGAAATACGTTACAAATTACACCAGTTTTAATTATTTATTTACAAATGGGATATACCTAAACCTTGCTACAACACTATTGGCAGTGTACCTAATCGTAGAGTAGTATAGTTTTTAGTAAGTCCGGTTCGTTCCACAGGGAGCTGGCTTATTTCACACTATATTTTAAACAATTATATTCGTACAAAATATATTATATTAATAATATATAAAAGGGGGTTTTACCGTTTAATGACCGGTTTGTCGATTTTATATTTTAAGCGAAGCGTAAAGTAAATGACGATATTTAACTAACAATATAAAATAAATAACAATAATTAAAATGACAATAAATAAAAGTACGAGGAAAAATGAAATAAAATATATTATGCTTATTTAAACTTCCGTAATCATGATGTTTGACGTGTTGATTATTTATTTATTCCCATGGGTTAATTGTTCTTTGTCCTGGATTATTTAATATGCCCGTCTGGTTTTTGTCCATAACAGTCCATCAGTCATAAATATAAAGTGCGAGTGTCCTCGTCAAATTATCCTTATATCCGAAGTCAAATATTCCAACTAATTGGGGACTTAAACTGTAACAAGGTTTTAATACTTTGTTTAATAATTACACCAGGATATCAACTGCGTGTAACCCAAGGTTTTAATACTTTGTTATCAATTATGCCAAGTGTCCTTGTACATAATTTCACCCCTGTTTTAATAATTCTAGTGACTATTAATCCATTCCCGTGTCCGGTTAAATGAACTATTATTCGTACATATAAATATCCCTCCCATTGTGTCCGATCGAGTGTATATGGTTATTTATAGGGACGTCCAATTGTAAATCTTTATATTAAAATTAACAAACTATCATTTAGTTAAACAAATATAAAGCCCATTAATAGCCCATAGTCTAATTTCCACAAGTGTCGTTCTTTTGTCCAAACCCCAATTATGGTACAAAGCCCAATTACCCCGTCTTTAATATTTAGCCCAACATCATGATTACTTCGGCTCAAATAAGCATAATAATAACTTAAGCACGATACATTAATTTAAAAAAGGAGAACATAGCTTACATTGATTATTTATCGCGTAGTGGTACACGGACAGAATTTCGACTTCAAAAACCCGTAAAAATAACTTTTACATAACCCGAACTAATCTAATATAACACTAATCTATACTATATATATACATATATATATATATATATATATATATATATATATATTATATATTTATTTATTTATTATCTTACGGAGTATATTATTATTATTTATTATTTTTTATCGAACGAATGCATGGCCTTTTATAGGCATTTTGATTTCTGACAGCTCCGCGAGTCGTGGAGTTTTTGGCCTTCAAACTCCGCGAGTCGTGGAGTTTGAAAATCCAGCTCAGGATCCTTTGTCTCATAGCTTGTCGACATGATTATATATATATTTATAATATATAAATAATTTATATAATTATTTATATATTATATTTTATTCTTGTGCATAGTTGACTCATAATTTTTGGTCCATTGCGTCGGGCGTTGATAGTTGACTCATGTCCCGGTTCCGGATTTTCGAACGTCCTTGCGTACAATTTAATATCTTGTACTTTTCATTTTGTAACTTGTACTCTTGTCATTTTTAGACGTTTTTCATCAATAAATTGAACCTTTTGAATTGTATCTTGAACATTTGAGCTTTTTGGACGTTTGTGTCTTCAAATCTTCGTTTTCGCCTTTTGTCTTCGCACTTATTTATTTAAACAATTACAATGAAAATATAATACAATTACATATGAAAACCTATTATTTAGGAGGGATATTGCTATGAAATATATGTTCCTTTTTAGCCTTATCAAACATCCCCACACTTGAGCGTTGCTTGTCCTCAAGCAATACAGAACTTGAAATAAAAACATACATGAATCACTTTTTTATTCATCACACTTTGTACATCAGTGATTTTGATATGGTGGTATAAACAATGATAGTAACGATAGAACCATGGTTAAAGGTGGGTGTGTCATCCACAGTTGCCTCGGGTTTAGGTCAACGATACTTGCAATCAAATAGTCGATTTACTTTCGGTTTCCAAAGCAAAGTGCACATTTGAAAGGCGGTTTACAGTCCCACATGACTATGAAAATGTAGATCCTTAAGGAAATTGGATCTTTATGAAAACATTTGATCTTTGAAAATTCAATCTAGCTTCTACCCTAGATAAGTTTTCCGGAATAACCCTTCACCGGTGTTGCAAAATATTTTTGTGGGTTTTGTGGGTTTCAGATTTGAAAATTTTAGCTCAAAACTTATGGTTTTGTGTCACCCACTTGCTAACCTTGTATTAGGAAAGCAACACGTCCTGTATACTTGCTCCGTATATTACCTTTCGGTAAACTACCGTCCGGTTGTAAAGGAAAGCGATGAACAAGAAACTGTTAAGGCAATGTCTAATGACATGCATTTAATTATGGTCCACAAACGTGTCGGATGCTAGTACTATCCTTTGTAGGAGCAATAGTAAAGATCATCCTATAATTTTTTCGGTCTGGCACAAGGTCTTGTCTCCGACCATGCTATGCAACCACCGTTCTTACGGTTGACACCCGATTTGGTTCAGGTGACCTAATGAATTCCAGGTGAATTCCTAGGATTTTACGTTCAATGGTAATGAACGCATTGAAAATAGGTTTTCAGAAAACAAATCGGTTTGTAATTTTTGATCAAAATATTTTCTCGTTCAAGCTCGAGTTTAGATATCATTGAATTCCATGAGTTTGAATTCTCAATCTTTAAGGTCAATCTTAAGGATTGAGTAATATCAGTCTTAAAAGCTGATTTTTGATCTTTTAAGGAGATTATCCTTTCTGGGGATCTGATTCATTAGTCTTATCAAGCTAATTTGCACGGCGTCCTCCCCATTTTACGAGACAGATCCTCTCATGGTTAGGATAAGTCTGACCACTTGGCGACCCTGTTTGATGCTGAGGTCCGTGGATTTCCTGCTGATTTTAGTGATGACTTTTCTAGATTTTTCGTCAACCTACAGCTGGTCTGGACGACAACTTCCTGACCTAAATCAAGAAACGCGTGTCTTTTTCGGAAGACTTTACTTCCTTTTAATGATGGAATTGATTCATCGTGTAGATCCATTTTTTCTTTTCTTTCATCGGGTAAAACAGTTAATTTAGTCCAAAACAAAAGTACCTACAATAACTTTGCACAAACATGTGATAGATAGTTTTTAATTAACTTGGTACATTCTCCCCACACTTAGTTTCTTTCTTTACCTTTTTATTCTCCTATATTCCATTTTAAATGAATTCATGCGTTTTGAGGTGTTTCTCAATTTATGTCCTTTCCGAGGTAACGATAATTTCGGTATTAACACCTAGTTTTCATCGTTCATAAATATGTATAAACATGATTTTGAATTCATTTAGTTGAAAATTTTTCAAATTTTCACAAAATTTGGCAAATAAACTAAGTGTAAACCCGAGAGAATTTATAACCCTTCCCCACACTTGAGATCATGCAATGCCCTCATTTGTATGAAATCAGACTATAATTATAAATTCACGAGGGTGATAAGTGTAGAAAAGTGATTAAAAATACCCAGTTTGTAATTACAAAGCTCGTCGAATGATAGATGGCGCGCCTCATCGTTCATTCCTTCTTGTTTTATCACACATGCTTTTTTTTTTCAAAAATGGCTGCTTTTCTGAACTGTTTACTAATATTTGAAAAAGCGTCTTTTACCCTAATCATGCATTTTTATTAACGAGTTATGCACTAACCCGAACCCCTAATTTAACGTTAAGTGGGGTTAGACTTCCCCACACTTAGCTGACGACATGTGAAGTCGGTAGAATAAGTTCCACGAATTAAAATAGTGAGCCAGTTATTTACATCTCGGGTGGTATAAAATATATCAATGGGTTTAAA
This sequence comes from Rutidosis leptorrhynchoides, assembly GCF_046630445.1. Lineage (NCBI taxonomy): Eukaryota > Viridiplantae > Streptophyta > Magnoliopsida > Asterales > Asteraceae > Rutidosis > Rutidosis leptorrhynchoides. The sequence continues at coordinate 203,118,268 of NC_092340.1, forward strand.
GTTTAGACCTACCCGAATATCACTACTTAATTCTTTTTAAGTGTAGCTTTTAGTAAATGGATATGTCTCTTTTCTGGTTCTTGGTCAAATGGATCGATATACATCGACATACATATTATAGGGCGGACAATTCCTAACGTTTTCTTCCTTTTATTCTCGGGATCAAAGGTTTCACCTCTATTATCCAATTGGGTGAAATCCAAGGTGTCATTATCTATTACAACCCGTAGTTCATCTTCAGTAGATGACTCGTCTATTGAGAATATTGGGTTGGAAGGTTGTGGAATGGTGAATTCCGGGATCAAAGCAAATTCTTCTTCATTAATCGGTCCCACCATGTTGGTCTTGGGGGTAAAATTTTCAACGTTATCGTTTTCCCAAGAGTACCAATTTGTCACCCTTACTTCTTCTTCATTTATTGATTGATTGATGATTTTGTTGGTAGAGGCTAATGTGTCGATATGTTGTGAAATTGGTAAAGCTGAATAAAAAGTATCATCGGGATAATTGGTGATTTCGGAGCTCTCGAATTCATCAAAATTCGATGATATGAGATTTTATTGCACAATACTCCTCAGATCAACAGGTGTGTAATCTGATAGAGTTTCAGCTTGCCGATTTACAAACTCTCTCATTTGTTCATTTTGAGCATCGAGTTCTTCGAGTTTGATTTTCATATAATCTAAAGAATTTTCAGGCACATAATTTTCCTCGTCTTCTGGTTGTTGAGTTTGGATATATTCTTGGGAATAATCCCAATTTGAATTGTATTCTTCATAATCATTCCATTCAGGTTCCATGGGTTTATAATTTTTCATAGGAACGTAATAACAACATTCCCATGTTGAGTGATAATCTCCACAGATTTCACAACCAGTTATTGTTTCGTCATTCGTGATCCAAGATTGACCGAACGAATTGTCATCAACACTCGGTTGAGAGTATTGATTTCGTATGTCGTAAAGAGTTTCCAAAATATCTTCAAGACTTTTCATAATGCGCTTATTACCAAATTTTAATTATCCTATTAGTTATAAATATAAAAATGATATAAGTTATCAAATTAATAGACTTTTCTGCTTTTGCCCACGTTTCGAATAGCCAATAGATGCAGCAGGGAGCCAGAATCCTTTAAATCGGAAGCTCACAACTCAGCCACTAACAAATCCAACTATTACTACGAAGCAGAAAATTTGGATGTCTATCAATTTAACCGCTTAAAATAATTTTTCGTTTTGAATTATTAGAGAAGAAATAGAGAAAATTCTAAGTCCTAAAAACTAGAATGGCGAGAAATAAGAAAGAAAAAGAGCGCGTCGAAAAATGTTGAAAAATAAAAATAAGAAAATAGCGCGTCGTAACTTAAAAGTCTAAAAATTAAATCTAAAAAGTTACGCCTAAAGGTATTAAAGCTTAAAGGAATTCTATATCCAAAACGGCAATAACTTAATTAGGCACTAAGATCTAAAAAATGGCGTCGCAAAATTCTAAAGCATCTAAATCTTAGTCTAAAGAAAAAGCACTTAAGGGATTTTACGGCAATGCCTAAAAATCAAGAAGTAAAAATAACAACGGCAAAAACTAAGTTTAAAACTAAGTACGAGCGATAAAATACAAATATTACGAATAAACGATAAAAATACAAATTGTAATTAAAATGATAAAAATATAAATTTTATAAAAATATTATTTTTATATTATATATTTTATAAAAGTATTAATTTTTTTATAATTATAAAACTAATTAAAACTTAAATTACAAATTAAATTAAAACTAAAACTAAATATTATTATAAATAACCCTAAATAATAATAATAATAAATAATACCCCATAATAAATGCTGAAATAGGGTTTCTGGAGTGTCAGATCAGGCCATGCGATCGCATGGCTTTACAACACCCGGCTCATGCGATCGCATGGGTCTGGGTTCCAGGTTTTTTTTTTTTTTTTTTTTTGTTTTTTATTGTTTTTCTAAAAATGATATATAAATATATGTATACAAATATATATTAAAAATATAGCGTTTCGCCGAGTTCCCCGGCAGCGACGCCAAAAACTTGATGTGGTAGCGTGGGGGTACGTGATAGTACTATATTTTACTACGAAATACGTTACAAATTACACCAGTTTTAATTATTTATTTACAAATGGGATATACCTAAACCTTGCTACAACACTATAGGCAGTGTACCTAATCGTAGAGTAGTATAGTTTTTAGTAAGTCCGGTTCGTTCCACAGGGAGCTGGCTTATTTCACACTATATTTTAAACAATTATATTTGTACAAAATATATTATATTAATAATATATAAAAGGGGGTTTTACCGTTTAATGACTAGTTTGTCGATTTTATATTTTAAGCGAAGCGTAAAGTAAATGACGATATTTAACTAACAATATAAAATAAATAATAATAATTAAAATGACAATAAATAAAAGTACGAGGAAAAATGAAATAAAATATATTATGCTTATTTAAACTTCCGTAATCATGATGTTTGACGTGTTGATTATTTATTTATTCCCATGGGTTAATTGTTCTTTGTCCTGGATTATTTAATATGCCCGTCTGGTTTTTGTCCATAACAGTCCATCAGTCATAAATATAAAGTGCGAGTGTCCTCGTCAAATTATCCTTATATCCGAAGTCAAATATTCCAACTAATTGGGGACTTAAACTGTAACAAGGTTTTAATACTTTGTTTAATAATTACACCAGGATATCAATTGCGTGTAACCCAAGGTTTTAATACTTTGTTATCAATTATGCCAAGTGTCCTTGTACATAATTTCACCCCTGTTTTAATAATTCTAGTGACTATTAATCCATTCCCGTGTCCGGTTAAATGAACTATTATTCGTACATATAAATATCCCGCCCATCGTGTCCGATCGAGTGTATATGGTTATTTATAGGGACGTCCAATTGTAAATATTTATATTAAAATTAACAAACTATCATTTAGTTAAACAAATATAAAGCCCATTAATAGCCCATAGTCTAATTTCCACAAGTGTCGTTCTTTTGTCCAAACCCCAATTATGGTACAAAGCCCAATTACCCCGTCTTTAATATTTAGCCCAACATCATGATTACTTCGGCTCAAATAAGCATAATAATAACTTAAGCACGAGACATTAATTTAAAAAAGGAGAACATAGCTTACATTGATTATTTATCGCGTAGTGGTACACGAACAGAATTTCGACTTCAAAAACCCGTAAAAATAACTTTTACATAACCCGAACTAATATAATATAACACTAATCTATACTATATATATATATATATATTATATATTTATTTATTTATTATCTTACGGAGTATATTATTATTATTTATTATTTTTTATCGAACGAATGCATGGCCTTTTATAGGCATTTTGATTTCTGACAGCTACGCGAGTCGTGGAGTTTTTGGCCTTCAAACTCCGCGAGTCGTGGAGTTTGAAAATCCAGCTCAGGATCCTTTGTCTCATAGCTTGTTGACATGATTATATATATATTTATAATATATAAATAATTTATATAATTATTTATATATTATATTTTATTCTTGTGCATAGTTGACTCATAATTTTTGGTCCATTGCGTCGGGCGTTGATAGTTGACTCATGTCCCGGTTCCGGATTTTCGAACGTCCTTGCGTACAATTTAATATCTTGTACTTTTCGTTTTGTAACTTGTACTCTTGTCATTTTTAGACGTTTTTCATAAATAAATTGAACCTTTTAAATTGTATCTTGAACATTTGAGCTTTTTGGACGTTTGTGTCTTCAAATCTTCGTTTTCGCCTTTTGTCTTCGCACTTATTTATTTAAAAAATTACAATGAAAATATAATACAATTACATATGAAAACCTATTATTTAGGAGGGATATTGCTATGAAATATATGTTCCTTTTTAGCCTTATCAGGGTACGTTTCTTATTGACAATAAATCTGCTTACGTTTTATTTGATTCGGGTGCGGATAGAAGCTATATGAGTAGAGTTTTTTGTGCTAAATTAAGTTGTCCATTGACGCCGTTGGATAGTAAATTTTTACTCGAATTAGCAAACGGTAAATTAATTTCAGCAGATAATATATGCCGGAATCGAGAAATTAAACTGGGTAGCGAAATATTTAAGATTGATTTGATACCAGTAGAGTTAGGGAGTTTTGATGTGATAATCGGTATGGACTGGTTGAAAGAAGTGAAAGCAGAGATCGTTTGTTACAAAAATGCAATTCGCATTATACGAGAAAAAGGAAAACCCTTAATGGTGTACGGAGAAAAGGGCAACACGAAGCTACATCTTATTAGTAATTTGAAGGCACAAAAACTAATAAGAAAAGGTTGCTATGCTGTTCTAGCACACGTCGAGAAAGTACAAACTGAAGAAAAGAGCATCAACGATGTTCCCGTCGCAAAAGAATTTCCTGATGTATTTCCGAAAGAATTACCGGGATTACCCCCACATCGATCCGTTGAATTTCAAATAGATCTTGTACCAGGAGTTGCACCAATAGCTCGTGCTCCTTACAGACTCGCACCCAGCGAGATGAAAGAACTGCAAAGTCAATTACAAGAACTTTTAGAACGTGGTTTCATTCGACCAAGCACATCACCATGGGGAGCTCCTGTTTTGTTTGTCAAGAAGAAGGATGGTACATTTAGGTTGTGTATTGACTACAGAGAGTTGAACAAACTTACCATCAAAAACCGTTATCCACTACCGAGAATCGACGACATATTTGATCAACTACAAGGCTCGTCTGTTTATTCAAAGATTGACTTACGTTCCGGGTATCATCAAATGCGGGTGAAAGAAGATGATATTCCAAAGACTGCTTTTAGGACGCGTTATGGTCATTACGAGTTTATGGTTATGCCATTTGGATTGACTAACGCACCAGCTGTGTTCATAGACCTTATGAACCGAGTGTGTGGACCATACCTTGACAAGTTTGTCATTGTTTTCATTGATGACATACTTATTTACTCAAAGAATGACCAAGAACACGGTGAACATTTGAGAAAGGTGTTAGAAGTATTGAGGAAGGAAGAATTGTACGCTAAGTTTTCAAAGTGTGCATTTTGGTTGGAAGAAGTTCAATTCCTCGGTCACATAGTGAAGAAAGAAGGTATTAAGGTGGATCCGGCAAAGATAGAAACTGTTGAAAAGTGAGATACCCCGAAAACTCCGAAACACATACGCCAGTTTTTAGGACTAGCTAGTTACTACAGAAGGTTCATCCAAGACTTTTCCAGAATAGAAAAACCCTTGACTGCATTAACGCATAAAGGGAAGAAATTTGAATGGAAGGATGAACAAGAGAAAGCGTTCCAGTTATTGAAGAAAAAGCTAACTACGGCACCTATATTGTCATTGCCTGAAGGGAATGATGATTTTGTGATTTATTGTGACGCATCAAAGCAAGGTCTCGGTTGTTTATTAATGCAATGAACAAAGGTGATTGCTTATGCGTCTAGATAATTGAAGATTCACGAACAAAATTATACGACGCATGATTTGGAATTAGGCGCGGTTGTTTTTGCATTAAAGACTTGGAGGCACTACTTATATGGGGTCAAAAGTATTATATATACCGACCACAAAAGTCTTCAACACATATTTAATCAGGAACAACTGAATATGAGGCAGCGTAGGTGGATTGAATTGTTGAATGATTACGACTTTGAGATTCGTTACCACCCGGGGAAGGCAAATGTGGTAGCCGACGCCTTGAGCAGGAAGGACAGAGAACCCATTCGAGTAAAATCTATGAATATAATGATTCACAATAACCTTACTACTCAAATAAAGGAGGCGCAACAAGGAGTTTTAAAAGAGGGAAATTTAAAGGATGAAATACCCAAAGGATCGGAGAAGCATCTTAATATTCTGGAAGACGGAACCCGGTATAGGGCTGAAAGAATTTGGGTACCAAAATTTGGAGATATGAGAGAAATGGTACTTAGAGAAGCTCATAAAACCAGATACTCAATACATTCTGGAACGGGGAAGATGTACAAGGATCTTAAGAAACATTTTTGGTGGCCAGGTATGAAAGCCGATATTGCTAAATATGTAGGAAAATGTTTGACGTGTTCTAAGGTCAAAGCTGAACATCAGAAACCATCAGGTCAACTACAACAACCTGAAATCCCGGAATGGAAATGGGAAAACATTACCATGGATTTCATTACTAAATTGCCAAGGACTGCAAGTGGTTATGATACTATTTGGGTAATAGTTGATCATCTCACCAAGTCAGCACACTTCCTGCCAATAAGAGAAGATGACAAGATGGAGAAGTTAGCACGACTGTATTTGAAGGAAGTCGTCTCCAGACATGGAATACCAATCTCTATTATCTCTGATAGGGATGGCAGATTTATTACAAGATTCTGGCAGACATTACAGCAAGCATTGGGAACTCGTCTAGACATGAGTACTGCCTATCATCCACAAACTGATGGGCAGAGCGAAAGGACGATACAAACGCTTGAAGACATGCTACGAGCTTGTGTTATTGATTTCGGAAACAGTTGGGATCGACATCTACCGTTAGCAGAATTTTCCTACAACAACAGCTACCATTCAAGCATTGAGATGGCGCCGTTTGAAGCACTTTATGGTAGAAAGTGCAGGTCTCCGATTTGTTGGAGTGAAGTGAGGGATAGACAGATTACGGGTCCGGAGATAATACAAGAAACTACATAGAAAATCATCCAAATTCAACAAAGATTGAAAACCGCCCAGAGTCGACAAAAGAGCTACGCGGACAGTAAAAGAAAAGATATAGAGTTTGAAATTAGAGAAATGGTCATGCTTAAGGTTTCACCTTGGAAAGGCGTTGTTCGATTTGGTAAACGGGGGAAACTAAATCCAAGGTACATTGGACCATTCAAGATTATAGATCGTGTCGGACCAGTAGCTTACCAACTGGAGCTACCTCAACAACTCGTGGCTGTACATAACACTTTCCACGTCTCAAATTTGAAGAAATGTTTTGCTAAAGAAGATCTCACTATTCCGTTGGACGAAATCCAAATCAATGAAAAACTTCAATTCATTGAAGAACCCGTCGAAATAATGGATCGTGAGGTTAAGAGACTTAAACAAAACAAGATACCGATTGTTAAGGTTCGATGGAATGCTCGTAGAAGACCCGAGTTCACCTGGGAGCGTGAAGATCAGATGAAGAAGAAATACCCGCATTTATTTCCAGAAGATATGTCAACACCTCCAACTGCTTAAAATTTCGGGACGAAATTTATTTAACGGGTAGGTACTGTAGTGACCCGAACTTTTCCATGTTTATATATATATTAAATGAAATTGTTATTTACATGATTAAGTGTTTCCAACATGTTAAGCAATCAAACTTGTTAAGACTTGATTAATTGAAATAGGTTTCATATAGACAATTGACCACCCAAGTTGACCGGTGATTCACGAACGTTAAAACTTGTAAAAACTATACGATGACATATATATGGTTATATATATAGTTAACATGATTTTATTATAAGTATGTATCTCATTAGGTATTTTAACAATGAGTTATATACATAAAAATGAGACTATTAATTTAAGAAACTCGGAAATGATATATATAACGATTATCGTTATAACAACGTCTTACTAGGTACATATGAATCATATTAAGACATTGATACACTTGGTTAATTATGTTAAATGATTAGTAAATATATTATTAAGTGTATTAATAATGAAATACATATGTAAAAATAAGACTACTAATTTAATGATTTCGAAACGAGACATATATGTAACGATTATCGTTGTAACGACATTTAACTGTATATATATCATACTAAGATATATTATATATCATAATATCATGATAATATAACAATTTACCATCTCATTTGTTATAATAAACAATGGGTTAACAACATTCAACAAGATCGTTAACCTAAAGGTTTCAAAACAACATTTACATGTAACGACTAACGATGAGTTAACGACTCAGTTAAAATGTATATACATGTAGTGTTTTAATATGTATTCATACACTTTTGAAAGACTTCAAGACACTTATCAAAATACTTCTACTTAACAAAAATGCTTACAATTACATCCTCGTTCAGTTTCATCAACAATTCTACTCGTATGCACCCGTATTCGTACTCGTACAATACACAGCTTTTAGATGTATGTACTATTGGTATATACACTCCAATGATCAGCTATTAGCAGCCTATTTGAGTCACCTAACACATGTGAGAACCATCATTTGGCAACTAGCATGAAATATCTCATAAAATTACAAAAATATGAGTAATCATTCATGACTTATTTACATGAAAACAAAATTACATATCCTTTATATCTAATCCATACACCAACGACCAAAAACACCTACAAACACTTTAATTCTTCAATTTTCTTCATCTAATTGATCTCTCTCAAGTTCTATCTTCAAGTTCTAAGTGTTCTTCATAAATTCCAAAAGTTCTAGTTTCATAAAATCAAGAATACTTCCAAGATTGCAAGTTTACTTCCAAGTTTTCTAAATCCATTCCAAGTAATCATCCAAGATCAAGAAACCTTTGTTACTTACAGTAGGTTATCTTTCTAATACAAGGTAAGAATCATATTCAAACTTTAATTCAATTTCTATAACTATAACAATCTTATTTCGAGTGGAAATCTTACTTGAAATTGTTTTCGTGTCATGATTCTGCTTCAAGAACTTTCAAGCCATCCAAGGATCCTTTGAAGCTAGATCTATTTTTCTAATTTCCAGTAGGTTTATCCAAGGAACTTGAGGTAGTAATGATGTTCATAACAACATTCAATTCATACATATAAAGCTATCTTATTCGAAGGTTTAAACTTGTAATCACTAGTACATAGTTTAGTCCATTCTAAACTTGTTCGCAAATAAAAGTTAATCCTTCTAACTTGACTTTTAAAATCAACTAAACACATGTTATATATCTATATGATATGCTAACTTAATGATTTAAAACCTGAAAACACAAAAAACACCGTAAAACCGGATTTACGCCGTTGTAGTAACACCGCGGGCTGTTTTGGGTTAGTTAATTAAAAACTATGATAAACTTTGATTTAAAAGTTTTTATTCTGGGAAAATGATTTTTATTATGAACATGAAACTATATCCAAAAATTATGGTTAAACTCAAAGTGGAAGTATGTTTTCTAAAATGGTTATCTAGACGTCGTTCTTTCGACTGAAATGACTACCTTTACAAAAACGACTTGTAACTTATTTTTCCGACTATACACCTATACTTTTTCTGTTTAGATTCATAAAATATAGTTCAATATGAAACCATAGCAATTTGATTCACTCAAAACGGATTTAAAATGAAGAAGTTATGGGTAAAACAAGATTGGATAATTTTTCTCATTTTAGCTACGTGAAAATTGGTAACAAATCTATTCCAACCATAACTTAATCAACTTGTATTGTATATTATGTAATTTTGAGATACCATAGACACGTATACAATGTTTTGATCTATCATGTCGACACATCTATATATATTTCGGAACAACCATAGACACTCTATATGTGAATGTTGGAGTTAGCTATACAGGGTTGAGGTTGATTCCAAAATATATATAGTTTGAGTTGTGATCAATACTGAGATACGTATACACTGGGTCGTGGATTGATTCAAGATAATATTTATCGATTTATTTCTGTACATCTAACCGTGGGCAACTAGTTGTAGGTTACTAACGAGGACAACTGACTTAATAAACTTAAAACATCAAAATATATTAAAAGTGTTGTAAATATATTTTGAACATACTTTGATATATACGTATATATTGTTATAGGTTCGTGAATCAACCAGTGGCCAAGTCTTACTTCCCGACGAAGTAAAAATCTGTGAAAGTGAGTTATAGTCCCACTTTTAAAATCTAATATTTTTGGGATGAGAATACATGCAGGTTTTATAAATGATTTACAAAATAAACACAAGTACGTGAAACTACATTCTATGGTTGAATTATCGAAATCGAATATGTCCCTTTTTATTAAGTTTGGTAATCTAAGAATTAGGGAATAGACACCCTAATTGACGCGAATCCTAAAGATAGATCTATTGGGCCTAACAAACCCCATCCAAAGTACCGGATGCTTTAGTACTTCGAAATTTATATCATATCTGAAGGGTGTCCCGGAATGATGGGGATATTCTTATACATGCATCTTGTTAATGTCGGTTACCAGGTGTTCACCATATGAATAATTTTTATCTCTATGTATGGGATGTATATTGAAATATGAAATCTTGTGGTCTATTATTATTATGATTTGATAATATATAGGTTAAACCTATAGCTCACCAACATTTTTGTTGACGTTTTAAGCATGTTTATTCTCAGGTGATTATTAAGAGCTTCCGCTGTCGCATACTTAAATAAGGACGAGATTTGGAGTCCATGCTTGTATGATATTGTGTAAAAACTGCATTCAAGAAACTTATTTTGTTGTAACATATTTGTATTGTAAACCATTATGTAATGGTCGTGTGTAAACAGGATATTTTAGATTATCATTATTTGATAATCTACGTAAAGCTTTTTAAACCTTTATTGATGAAATAAAGGTTATGGTTTGTTTTAAAATGAATGCAGTCTTTGAAAAACGTCTCATATAGAGGTCAAAACCTCGCAACGAAATCAATTAATATGGAACATTTTTAATCAATAAGAACGGGACATTTCATCTTTGACAGTTTAAGTAAAATTTTTAATAAATATAACTTTTAATTTTTCATCCGGTATCAAAGAGACTGGTTACTTCCAAATAAATTATACTATCCAATTGTAGGTAGTCCCATACCCTAAACCCTATACCCTACACCCTAAACCTTAGACCTTAAACCCTATACCCTACACCCTAGACCCTAGACCGTAAACCCTAGACCCTAGACCCTTGTGAAATGTCCCGTTCTTATTGATTAAAAACGTTCCATATTAATTGATTTCGTTGCGAGGTTTTGACCTCTATATGAGATGTTTTTCAAAGACTGCATTCATTTTAAAACAAACCATAACCTTTATTTCATCAATAAAGGTTTAAAAAGCTTTACGTAGATTATCAAATAATGATAATCTAAAATATCCTGTTTACACACGACCATTACATAATGGTTTACAATACAAATATGTTACAACAAAATAAGTTTCTTGAATGCAGTTTTTACACAATATCATACAAGCATGGACTCCAAATCTCGTCCTTATTTAAGTATGCAACAGCGGAAGCTCTTAATAATCACCTGAGAATAAACATGCTTAAAACGTCAACAAAAATGTTGGTGAGTTATAGGTTTAACCTATATATATCAAATCATAATAATAGACCACAAGATTTCATATTTCAATACACATCCCATACATAGAGATAAAAATCATTCATATGGTGAACACCTGGTAACCGACAATAACAAGATGCATATATAAGAATATCCCCATCATTCTGGGACACCCTTCGGATATGATATAAATTTCGAAGTACTAAAGCATCCGGTACTTTGGATGGGGTTTGTTAGGCCCAATAGATCTATCTTTAGGATTCGCGTCAATTAGGGTGTCTGTTCCCTAATTCTTAGATTACCAGACTTAATAAAAAGGGGCATATTCGATTTCGATAATTCAACCATAGAATGTAGTTTCACGTACTTGTGTCTATTTTGTAAATCATTTATAAAACCTGCATGTATTCTCATCCCAAAAATATTAGATTTTAAAAGTGGGACTATAACTCACTTTCACAGATTTTTACTTCGTCGGGAAGTAAGACTTGGCCACTGTTGATTCACGAACCTATAACAATATATACATATATATTAAAGTATGTTCAAAATATATTTACAACACTTTTAATATATTTTGATGTTTTAAGTTTATTAAGTCAGCTGTCCTCGTTAGTAACCTATAACTAGTTGTCCACAGTTAGATGTACAGAAATAAATCGATAAATATTATCTTGAATCAATCCACGACCCAGTGTATACGTATCTCAGTATTGATCACAACTCAAACTATATATATTTTGGAATCAACCTCAACCCTGTATAGCTAACTCCAACATTCACATATAGAGTGTCTATGGTTGTTCCGAAATATATATAGATGTGTCGACATGATAGGTCGAAACATTGTATACGTGTCTATGGTATCTCAAGATTACATAATATACAATACAAGTTGATTAAGTTATGGTTGGAATAGATTTGTTACCAATTTTCACGTAGCTAAAATGAGAAAAATTATCCAATCTTGTTTTACCCATAACTTCTTCATTTTAAATCCGTTTTGAGTGAATCAAATTGCTATGGTTTCATATTGAACTCTATTTTATGAATCTAAACAGAAAAAGTATAGGTTTATAGTCGGAAAAATAAGTTACAAGTCGTTTTTGTAAAGGTAGTCATTTCAGTCGAAAGAACGACGTCTAGATGACCATTTTAGAAAACATACTTCCACTTTGAGTTTAACCATAATTTTTGGATATAGTTTCATGTTCATAATAAAAATCATTTTCTCAGAATAACAACTTTTAAATCAAAGTTTATCATAGTTTTTAATTAACTAACCCAAAACAGCCCGCGGTGTTACTACGACGGCGTAAATCCGGTTTTACGGTGTTTTTCATGTTTCCAGGTTTTAAATCATTAAGTTAGCATATCATATAGATATAGAACATGTGTTTAGTTGATTTTAAAAGTCAAGTTAGAAGGATTAACTTTTGTTTGCGAACAAGTTTAGAATTAACTAAACTATGTTCTAGTGATTACAAGTTTAAACCTTCGAATAAGATAGCTTTATATGTATGAATCGAATGATGTTATGAACATCATTACTACCTTAATTTCCTTGGATAAACCTACTGGAAAAGAGAAAAATGGATCTAGCTTCAATGGATCCTTGGATGGCTCGAAGTTCTTGAAGCAGAATCATGACACGAAAACAAGTTCAAGTAAGATCATCACTTGAAATAAGATTGTTATAGTTATAGAAATTGAACCAAAGTTTGAATATGATTATTACCTTGTATTAGAATGATAACCTACTGTAAGAAACAAAGATTTCTTGAGGTTGGATGATCACCTTACAAGATTGGAAGTGAGCTAGCAAACTTGAAAGTATTCTTGATTTTATGAAACTAGAACTTTTGGAATTTATGAAGAACACTTAGAACTTGAAGATAGAACTTGAGAGAGATCAATTAGATGAAGAAAATTGAAGAATGAAAGTGTTTGTAGGTGTTTTTGGTCGTTGGTGTATGGATTAGATATAAAGGATATGTAATTTTGTTTTCATGTAAATAAGTCATGAATGATTACTCATATTTTTGTAATTTTATGAGATATTTCATGCTAGTTGCCAAATGATGGTTCCCACATGTGTTAGGTGACTCACATGGGCTGCTAAGAGCTGATCATTGGAGTGTATATACCAATAGTACATACATCTAAAAGCTGTGTATTGTACGAGTACGAATACGGGTGCATACGAGTAGAATTGTTGATGAAACTGAACGAGGATGTAATTGTAAGCATTTTTGTTAAGTAGAAGTATTTTGATAAGTGTATTGAAGTCTTTCAAAAGTGTATAAATACATATTAAAACACTACATGTATATACATTTAGGTTAACGGTCTTGTTAAATGTTGTTAACCCAATGTTTATAATATCAAATGAGATTTTAAATTATTATATTATCATGATATTATCATGTATGAATATCTCTTAATATGATATATATACATTAAATGTCTTTACAACGATAATCGTTACATATATGTCTCGTTTAAAAATCATTAAGTTAGTAGTCTTGTTTTTACATATGTAGTTCATTGTTAATATACTTAATGATATGTTTACTTATCATAGTATCATGTTAACTATATATATATCCATATATATGTCATCATATAGTTTTTACAAGTTTTAACGTTCGTGAATCACCGGTCAACTTGGGTGGTCAATTGTCTATATGAAACCTATTTCAATTAATCAAGTCTTAACAAGTTTGATTGTTTAACATGTTGGAAACATTTAATCATATAAATATCAATCTCAGTTAATATATATAAACATGGAAAAGTTCGGGTCACTACAGTACCTACCCGTTAAATAAATTTCGTCCCGAAATTTTAAGCTGTTGAAGGTGTTGACGAATCTTCTGGAAATAGATGCGGGTATTTCTTCTTCATCTGATCTTCACGCTCCCAGGTGAACTCGGGTCCTCTACGAGCATTCCATCGAACCTTAACAATTGGTATCTTGTTTTGCTTAAGTCTTTTAACCTCACGATCCATTATTTCGACGGGTTCTTCGATGAATTGAAGTTTTTCGTTGATTTGGATTTCATCTAACGGAATAGTGAGATCTTCTTTAGCAAAACATTTCTTCAAATTCGAGACGTGGAAAGTGTTATGTAAAGCCGCGAGTTGTTGAGGTAATTCTAGTCGGTAAGCTACTGTTCCGACACGATCAATAATCTTGAATGGTCCAATATACCTTGGATTTAATTTCCCTCGTTTACCAAATCGAACAACGCCTTTGGGCGTAGCTCCAATTTCAAATTCTATATCTTTTCTTTTAATGTCAGCGTAGCTCTTTTGTCGACTTTGGGCGGTTTTCAACCGTTGTTGAATTTGGATGATCTTCTCGGTAGTTTCTTGTATAATCTCCGGACCCGTAATCTGTCTATCCCCCACTTCACTCCAACAAATCGGAGACCTGCACTTTTTACCATAAAGTGCTTCAAACGGCGCCATCTCAATGCTTGAATGGTAGCTGTTGTTGTAGGAAAATTCTGCTAACGGCAGATGTCGATCCCAACTGTTTCCGAAATCAATAACACATGCTCGTAGCATGTCTTCAAGTGTTTGTATCGTCCTTTCGCTCTGCCCATCAGTTTGTGGATGATAGGCAGTACTCATGTCTAGACGAGTTCCTAATGCTTGCTGTATTGTTTGCCAGAATCTTGAAATAAATCTGCCATCCCTATCAGAGATAATAGAGATTGGTATTCCATGTCTGGAGACGACTTCCTTCAAATACAGTCGTGCTAACTTCTCCATCTTGTCATCTTCTCTTATTGGTAGGAAGTGTGCTGATTTGGTGAGACGATCAACTATTACCCAAATAGTATCAAAACCACTTGCAGTCCTTGGCAATTTAGTGATGAAATCCATGGTAATGTTTTCCCATTTCCATTCCGGGATTTCGGGTTGTTGAAGTAGACCTGATGGTTTCTGATGCTCAGCTTTGACCTTAGAACACGTCAAACATTCTCCTACGTATTTAGCAACATCGGCTTTCATACCCGGCCACCAAAAATGTTTCTTGAGATCCTTGTACATCTTCCCCGTTCCAGGATGTATTGAGTATCTGGTTTTATGAGCTTCTCTAAGTACCATTTCTCTCATATCTCCAAATTTTGGTACCCAAATCCTTTCAGCCCTATACCGGGTTCCGTCTTCCCGAATATTAAGATGCTTCTCCGATCCTTTGGGTATTTCATCCTTTAAATTTCCCTCTTTTAAAACTCCTTGTTGCGCCTCCTTTATTTGAGTAGTAATGTTATTATGAATCATTATATTCATAGATTTTACTCGAATGGATTCTCTGTCCTTCCTGCTCAAGGCATCGGCTACCACATTTGCCTTCCCCGGGTGGTAACGAATCTCAAAGTCGTAATCATTCAATAATTCAATCCACCTACGCTGCCTCATATTCAGTTGTTTCTGATTAAATATGTGTTAAAGACTTTTGTGGTCGGTATATATAATACTTTTGACCCCATATAAGTAGTGCCTCCAAGTCTTTAATGCAAAAACAACCGCGCCTAATTCCAAATCATGCGTCGTATAATTTTGTTTGTGAATCTTCAATTGTCTAGACGCATAAGCAATCACCTTCGTTCGTTGCATTAATACACAACCGAGACCTTACTTTGATGCATCACAATAAATCACAAAATCATCATTCCCTTCAGGCAATGACAATATAGGTGCCGTAGTTAGCTTTTTCTTCAATAACTGAAACGCTTTCTCTTGTTCATCATTCCATTCAAATTTCTTCCCTTTATGCGTTAATGCAGTCAAGGGTTTTGCTATTCTGGAAAAGTCTTGGATGAACCTTCTGTAGTAACCAGCTAGTCCTAAAAACTGGCGTATGTGTTTCGGAGTTTTCGGGGTTTCCCACTTTTCAACAGTTTCTATCTTTGCCGGATCCACCTTAATACCTTCTTTGTTCACTATGTGACCGAGGAATTGAACTTCTTCCAACCAAAATGCACACTTTGAAAACTTAGCGTACAATTCTTCCTTCCTCAATACTTCTAACACCTTTCTCAAATGTTCACCGTGTTCTTGGTCATTCTTTGAGTAAATAAGTATGTCATCAATGAAAACAATGACAAACTTGTCAAGGTATGGTCCACACACTCGGTTCATAAGGTCCATGAACACAGCTGGTGCATTAGTTAAACCAAACGGCATGACCATAAACTCGTAATGACCGTAACGTGTTCTGAAAGCAGTCTTTGGAATATCATCTTCTTTCACCCGCATTTGATGATACCCGGAACGTAAGTCAATCTTTGAATAAACAGACGAGCCTTGTAGTTGATCAAATAAGTCGTCGATTCTCGGTAGTGGGTAGCGGTTCTTGATGGTAAGTTTGTTCAACTCTCGGTAGTCGATACACAACCTGAATGTACCATCTTTCTTCTTGACAAACAAAACAGGAGCTCCCCACGGTGATGTGCTTGGTCGAATGAAACCACGCTCTAAAAGTTCTTGTAATTGGCTTTGCAGTTCTTTCATCTCGCTGGGTGCGAGTCTGTAAGGAGCACGAGCTATTGGTGCAGCTCCTGGTACAAGATCTATTTGAAATTCAACGGATCGATGTGGGGGTAATCCCGGTAATTCTTTCGGAAATACATCGGGAAATTCTTTTGCAATGGGAACATCATTGATGCTCTTTTCTTCAGTTTGTACTTTCTCGACGTGTGCTAGAACAGCATATCAACCTTTTCTTATTAGTTTTTGTGCCTTCAAATTACTAATAAGATGTAGCTTCGTGTTGCCCTTTTCTCCGTACACCATTAAGGGTTTTCCTTTTTCTCGTATAATGCGAATTGCATTTTTGTAACAAACGATCTCCGCTTTCACTTCTTTCAACCAGTCCATACCGATTATCACATCAAAACTCCCTAACTCTACTGGTATCAAATCAATCTTAAATGTTTCGCTAACCAGTTTAATTTCTCGATTCCGACATATATTATCTGCTGAAATTAATTTACCATTTGCTAATTCGAGTAAAAATTTACTATCCAAAGGCGTCAATGGACAACTTAATTTAGCACAAAAATCTCTACTCATATAGCTTCTATCCGCACCCGAATCAAATAAAACGTAAGCAGATTTATTGTCAATAAGAAACGTACCCGTAACAAGCTCCGGGTCTTCCTGTGCCTCTACCGCATTAATATTGAAAACTCTTCCACGGCCTTGTCCATTCGTGTTCTCCTGGTTCGGGCAATTTCTAATAATGTGGCCTGGTTTTCCACATTTATAACAAACTACATTGGCATAACTTGCTCCGACACTACTTGCTCCGCCATTACTCGTTCCGACACCATTTGTTCCTTTCGTTCTATTAACCCCTGGTCCGTAGACCTCACACTTCGCCACGCTATGACCATTTCTTTTACACTTATTGCAAAATTTGGTGCAGAACCCCGAGTGATTCTTTTCACACCTTTGGCATAGCTGCTTCTGATTGTTGTTGTTGTTGCGGTTATTATTGTTGTTGGGATGATTGTTGTAGTTGCTGTTGTTGTTGTTGTTGTTGTTGATGTTGGGCCGTTTGTTGTAGTTGCGATTGATGTTGCGATTGTTGGGATAATTGTTGCGATTATTGTTGTAATTGCTGTTGTTGTTGTATTGGTGATTCTTATCACCGTTTTCCTCCCACTTTCTTTTGACTTGCTTCACATTGGCCTCTTCAGCAGTCTGTTCTTTAATTCTTTCTTCAATCTGGTTCACTAGTTTGTGAGCCATTCTACATGCCTGTTGTATGGAGGCGGGCTCGTGTGAACTTATATCTTCTTGGATTCTTTCCGGTAATCCCTTCACAAACGCGTCGATCTTCTCTTCCTCATCTTCGAATGCTCCCGGACACAATAGGCACAATTCTGTGAATCGTCTTTCGTACGTGGTAATATCAAATCCTTGGGTTCGTAACCCTCTAAGTTCTGTCTTGAGCTTATTGACCTCGGTTCTGGGACGGTACTTCTCGTTCATCAAGTGCTTGAATGCTGACCACGGTAGTGCGTACGCATCATCTTGTCCCACTTGCTCTAGATAGGTATTCCACCATGTTAACGCAGAACCTGTGAAGGTATGCGTAGCGTACTTCACTTTGTCCTCTTCAGTACACTTACTTATGGCAAACACCAATTCAACCTTCTCGGTCCACCGTTTCAATCCGATCGGTCCTTCGGTTCCATCAAATTCCAAAGGTTTGCAGGCAGTGAATTCTTTGTAGGTGCATCCTACACGATTTCCTGTACTGCTAGATCCAAGGTTATTGTTGGTATGTAGCGCAGCCTGTACTGCGGCTATGTTTGAAGCTAGAAAAGTACGGAATTCCTCTTCATTCATATTCACGGTGTGTCGAGTAGTCGGTGCCATTTCCTTCAAAATAGTTAAATGGAACAAGTTAATCATACAGAATATTAAGAGTAGTTAATAGTATTTCGTAGCATAATATGAACTCATTTATAAAAGCTTTTTCTTCATATTAGCGTTTTATAAGTTTAAATTCGGGTAGTACCTACCCGTTAAGTTCATACTTAGTAGCTAATATACAATTCAACTACTACAATTCTATATGAAAAACTGATTATAATAATATTTCGCGTTCAAACTTTTATACAATATTTTACAAACTTACAATACCGCTTATTTTACATAAAGCATGAAATATAGCACACAATAACTTTGATACAAGATAGTTGTGAAGATAATTCTAGCTAGTACACAAGTCGTTCAGCAAAGGCAATAAAGACACGTAATTCATACGTCCAGAAACAAGTCATGCATTCTGGTTTTACTAGGACTACTTCCCATCCTTGGTCTTGTGCAACATAACCGTTATGGCCGTTGATAAGACAGCGTGTTGTAACATCGTCAAAGGGACGAGGGTTACGTAATGTCCAACAGTCCCGTAACAATCTAAAAACCTCATTTCTTACCCCAATTACCGACTCCGTCACTTGTGGGAACGTTTTGTTTAATAGTTGTAGCCCGATGTTCTTGTTCTCACTTTGGTGAGAAGCGAACATTACTAATCCGTAAGCATAACATGCTTCTTTATGTTGCATGTTAGCCGCTTTTTCTAAATCACGAAGTCCAATATTCGGATATATTGAGTCAAAATAATTTCTTAACCCATTGCGTAAAATAGCATTTGGGTTCCCCGCAATATATGCGTCAAAGTAAACACATCGTAACTTATGGGTTTCCCAATGTGATATCCCCCATCTTTCAAACGAAAGTCTCTTATAAACCAAGACATTCTTGGAACGTTCTTCGAATGTCTTACAAACTGATCTCGCCTTAAATAGTTGTGCCGAGGAATTCTGACCGACTCTAGACAAGATTTCATCAATCATGTCTCCGGGTAGGTCTCTTAAAATATTGGGTTGTCTATCCATTTTGCGTTTTTATACTGTAAAATAGACAAGAGTTAGATTCATAAAAAAAAATTCTTATTAATACAAGCAATTTTTACATATATCATAAAGCATAAGCACACTACATTACATATATTACACCACATGAATACAACTATCTTATTCCGACTCGCTTGTTTCTTCTTCTTCGATTTTGGTTCGTTTTGCCAAGTTTCTAGGGATATATGATTTTCCCCTAATACGAGCCGTCGTTATCCACATTGGTTTAGAAAAACCTGGTGGTTTAGAGGTTCCCGGGTCATTGTTACAACTTAAGGACTTCGGGGGTTGACGATACATATAAAGTTCATCGGGGTTGGAATTAGATTTCTCTATTTTTATGCCCTTTCCCTTATTATTTTCTTTTGCCTTTTTAAATTCAGTTGGGGTAATTTCTATAACATCATCGGAATTCTCGTCGGAATCCGATTCATCGGAGAATTGGTAATCCTCCCAATATTTTGCTTCCTTGGCGGAAACACCATTGACCATAACTAACTTTGGTCGGTTGGTTGAGGATTTTCTTTTACTTAACCGTTTTATTATTTCCCCCACCGGTTCTATTTCTTCATCCGGTTCCGATTCTTCTTCCGGTTCCGATTCTTCTTCCGGTTCCGACTCTTCTTCCGGTTCCTCTTCGGGAACTTGTGAATCAGTCCACAAATCATTCCAATTTACATTTGACTCTTCATTATTATTAGGTGAGTCAATGGGACTTGTTCTAGAGGTAGACATCTATCACATAATATCAAACACGTTAAGAGATTAATATATCACATAATATTCATATGTTAAAAATATATAGTTTCCAACAAAAATGTTAAGCAATCATTTTTAAAGAAAACACGGTCGAAGTCCAGACTCACTAATGCATCCTAACAAACTCGATAAGACACACTAATGCAAATTTTCTGGTTCTCTAAGACCAACGCTCGGATACCAACTGAAATGTCCCGTTCTTATTGATTAAAAACGTTCCATATTAATTGATTTCGTTGCGAGGTTTTGACCTCTATATGAGATGTTTTTCAAATACTGCATTCATTTTAAAACAAACCATAACCTTTATTTCATCAATAAAGGTTTAAAAAGCTTTACGTAGATTATCAAATAATGATAATCTAAAATATCCTGTTTACACACGACCATTACATAATGGTTTACAATACAAATATGTTACAACAAAATAAGTTTCTTGAATGCAGTTTTTACACAATATCATACAAGCATGGACTCCAAATCTCGTCCTTATTTAAGTATGCAACAGCGGAAGCTCTTAATAATCACCTGAGAATAAACATGCTTAAAACGTCAACAAAAATGTTGGTGAGTTATAGGTTTAACCTATATATATCAAATCATAATAATAGACCACAAGATTTCATATTTCAATACACATCCCATACATAGAGATAAAAATCATTCATATGGTGAACACCTGGTAACCGACAATAACAAGATGCATATATAAGAATATCCCCATCATTCCGGGACACCCTTCGGATATGATATAAATTTCGAAGTACTAAAGCATCCGGTACTTTGGATGGGGTTTGTTAGGCCCAATAGATCTATCTTTAGGATTCGCGTCAATTAGGGTGTCTGTTCCCTAATTCTTAGATTACCAGACTTAATAAAAAGGGGCATATTCGATTTCGATAATTCAACCATAGAATGTAGTTTCAATTACTTGTGTCTATTTTGTAAATCATTTATAAAACCTGCATGTATTCTCATCCCAAAAATATTAGATTTTAAAAGTGGGACTATAACTCACTTTCACAGATTTTTACTTCGTCGGGAAGTAAGACTTGGCCACTGTTGATTCACGAACCTATAACAATATATACATATATATTAAAGTATGTTCAAAATATATTTACAACACTTTTAATATATTTTGATGTTTTAAGTTTATTAAGTCAGCTGTCCTCGTTAGTAACCTATAACTAGTTGTCCACAGTTAGATGTACAGAAATAAATCGATAAATATTATCTTGAATCAATCCACGACCCAGTGTATACGTATCTCAGTATTGATCACAACTCAAACTATATATATTTTGGAATCAACCTCAACCCTGTATAGCTAACTCCAACATTCACATATAGAGTGTCTATGGTTGTTCCGAAATATATATAGATGTGTCGACATGATAGGTCGAAACATTGTATACGTGTCTATGGTATCTCAAGATTACATAATATACAATACAAGTTGATTAAGTTATGGTTGGAATAGATTTGTTACCAATTTTCACGTAGCTAAAATGAGAAAAATTATCCAATCTTGTTTTACCCATAACTTCTTCATTTTAAATCCGTTTTGAGTGAATCAAATTGCTATGGTTTCATATTGAACTCTATTTTATGAATCTAAACATAAAAAGTATAGGTTTATAGTCGGAAAAATAAGTTACAAGTCGTTTTTGTAAAGGTAGTCATTTCAGTCGAAAGAACGACGTCTAGATGACCATTTTAGAAAACATACTTCCACTTTGAGTTTAACCATAATTTTTGGATATAGTTTCATGTTCATAATAAAAATCATTTTCTTAGAATAACAAATTTTAAATCAAAGTTTATCATAGTTTTTAATTAACTAACCCAAAACAGCCCGCGGTGTTACTACGACGGCGTAAATCCGGTTTTACGGTATTTTTCATGTTTCCAGGTTTTAAATCATTAAGTTAGCATATCATATAGATATAGAACATGTGTTTAGTTGATTTTAAAAGTCAAGTTAGAAGGATTAACTTTTGTTTGCGAACAAGTTTAGAATTAACTAAACTATGTTCTAGTGATTACAAGTTTAAACCTTCGAATAAGATAGCTTTATATGTATGAATCGAATGATGTTATGAACATCATTACTACCTTAATTTCCTTGGATAAACCTACTGGAAAAGAGAAAAATGGATCTAGCTTCAATGGATCCTTGGATGGCTCGAAGTTCTTGAAGCAGAATCATGACACGAAAACAAGTTCAAGTAAGATCATCACTTGAAATAAGATTGTTATAGTTATAGAAATTGAACCAAAGTTTGAATATGATTATTACCTTGTATTAGAATGATAACCTACTGTAAGAAACAAAGATTTCTTGAGGTTGGATGATCACCTTACAAGATTGGAAGTGAGCTAGCAAACTTGAAAGTATTCTTGATTTTATGAAACTAGAACTTTTGGAATTTATGAAGAACACTTAGAACTTGAAGATAGAACTTGAGAGAGATCAATTAGATGAAGAAAATTGAAGAATGAAAGTGTTTGTAGGTGTTTTTGGTCGTTGGTGCATGGATTAGATATAAAGGATATGTAATTTTGTTTTCATGTAAATAAGTCATGAATGATTACTCATATTTTTGTAATTTTATGAGATATTTCATGCTAGTTGCCAAATGATGGTTCCCACATGTGTTAGGTGACTCACATGGGCTGCTAAGAGCTGATCATTGGAGTGTATATACCAA
The DNA here is from genome assembly GCF_046630445.1 of Rutidosis leptorrhynchoides. Lineage (NCBI taxonomy): Eukaryota > Viridiplantae > Streptophyta > Magnoliopsida > Asterales > Asteraceae > Rutidosis > Rutidosis leptorrhynchoides. The sequence continues at coordinate 203,141,506 of NC_092340.1, forward strand.
TAGTACATACATCTAAAAGCTGTGTATTGTACGAGTACGAATACGGGTGCATACGAGTAGAATTGTTGATGAAACTGAACGAGGATGTAATTGTAAGCATTTTTGTTAAGTAGAAGTATTTTGATAAGTGTATTGAAGTCTTTCAAAAGTGTATAAATACATATTAAAACACTACATGTATATACATTTTAACTGAGTCGTTAAGTCATCGTTAGTCGTTACATGTAAGTGTTGTTTTTAAACCTTTAGGTTAACGGTCTTGTTAAATGTTGTTAACCCAATGTTTATAATATCAAATGAGATTTTAAATTATTATATTATCATGATATTATCATGTATGAATATCTCTTAATATGATATATATACATTAAATGTCTTTACAACGATAATCGTTACATATATGTCTCGTTTAAAAATCATTAAGTTAGTAGTCTTGTTTTTACATATGTAGTTCATTGTTAATATACTTAATGATATGTTTACTTATCATAGTATCATGTTAACTATATATATATATATATCCATATATGTGTCATCATATAGTTTTTACAAGTTTTAACGTTCGTGAATCACCGGTCAACTTGGGTGGTCAATTGTCTATATGAAACCTATTTCAATTAATCAAGTCTTAACAAGTTTGATTGCTTAACATGTTGGAAACATTTAATCATATAAATATCAATCTCAGTTAATATATATAAACATGGAAAAGTTCGGGTCACTACACCTAGACCCTAGACGCTAGATGCTAAACCCTATACCCTATACCCTAGACCCGAAACCCTAAACCTTAGACCCTATACGCTAAACCCTAGACCCTAAACCCTAGACCCGAAACCCTAAACCCTAGACCCTAGACCCTAGACCCTAGACGCTAAACCCTAGACCATAAATCCTAGACTCTAGATCTTAAACCTTGAATCCGGATGATAATTCGGAACTAACAAGTCTAATAACAACTATAAAACTTCTAAATTAGCAAGGTGATGACAAGATGTTTAATGATTAATATAGTGTTGTGATTATGAATGGTTCAACACTTAATGTTAGAGTATACATCATCGGATGTCTGTTAGTCCGGTAATGGTTCGTTGGTGATTCAGAGGTGTTCATTTGATCTGATGGTGGTCCAAACCCTAGATTCCCAAACCCTATATTCTATACCCTAAACCCTAGACCATAAACCCTAACCCTAGACCCTAAACCATAGACCATAAACCCCTACCCCAAACCCCATACCATATACCATAAACCCTAGACCTTATACCCTAAACCATATACCATAAACCCTAAACCCAAGACCCTAAACCCTATATCCTAAACCCTAAACCCTAAACCCTAGACCCTCAGCCCTAAACCCTAGACCTTGAACCTTATACCCTAAACCCAAGACCTTGACCCTTAACCCAAGATCCTAAACCCTAAACCCTAGACCATAAACCATAGACCATAAACCCTAGACCCTAAACCCTAAACTATAAACCCTAGACCCTAGACCCTAAACCATAGACACTAAACCTTAAACCCTTGACCCTAAACCCTAAACCCTAGTCCCTAAACTATAAGCCCAAGACCGTAGACCATAAACCCTAGACCCTAAACTCTATACCCTAAACCCTAGACCCTAAACCCTAGACCCTGATTCTAAACCCTAGACCCTAAACCCTAGACCCTAAACCTAAACCATGCATCCAGATGATTATTCAGAACTAGTGAGTCTAATAACAACTTTAAATCTTCTAAATTAGCAAGATCATGAAATGATGTTTAATGATTAAAATAGTGTTTTAACTCTTAATAGTTCAACACTAAATGCTAGAGTATGCAGCATCAGATGTCCATTAGTCCGGTAATGATTCTTTGATGATTCGGTGGTGTTCAGTTGATCCGATGGTGGTTCAGTTGTTATTAAATTATAAATTTTTATATATTACTACTCTTATCCATATTTTTGGGTTCACAAAAGGAAACGTCTCTAGCAACTATCACATTGAATCTCCACTAGCGAGAAAAACCCTAGGTGACGAGCGTCATGAACGATCTTATCCATATTTATAATAACATGATGTTATGCGAGGTCTATACGAAATAGTTATATTTTTATTGCGAAATACTATTAAATACGATATAATTTTACACAAGTTATTTATTTATTTATTTATTGAATGGGATATACCTAAACCTTGCTACAACACTTATAGGCATGTACCTAATCGTAGAGTAGTGTAGTTTTTAGTAAGTCCGGTTCATTCCATAGGGATCTAGTGATACGTACTATATTTTTATAAACTATATTTATATAAAATATATATAATTATATAAGTAGTAATAATATTATATAAAAGGGGGGTTTTACCGTTTAATGACCAGTTTGTCGATTTTATATTTTAAGCGTAAAGATAAATGACGATAATATAAATGACAGAATTTAAATTGCGATAAAGTAAATTGCAGTAATTAAAATGACAATAAATAAAGGTACGATGAAATATGAAATAAAAGTATTATGCTTATTTAAACTTCCATAATCATGATGTTTGACGTTTTGATTTTAATTTATTTATCTGGGTTAATTGTCCTTTGTCCTGGATTTATTTGATACCTATCTGGTTTTTGTCCATAATAGTCCATCGGTCATAATTATAAAATGCTCGTCAAATTAATCTTATTTCCGAAGTCAAATAGTCCAACTAATCAAGGATTTAAACTGTGACGTAGTTATCACTTCTGTCAACAATTACACCAGTTGTCACTGTATGTAATCCACCCCTGTTTTAATTAGATATGAATATTAATTTACCCACTTGATCAGAATGAATAATCAATTACCCAACCCGAATAATTAATTAAATGATTGTAAACGATGTCGTATAAACATCACTAAATAGGACATTCGTAATCAATTTAATAATTATTAGTTTAACTAATTTAAAGATATGTTTGACAGGTTCCAATGAGTTGTCGTTCAATTAAACAATACCCCCTACCTATTAATAGTTAATAGTCCAATGTTCACAAGTGTCGGTCTTTTGTCCAAACCTTACTTATGGTACAAAGCCCAATTACCCCGTTTTTAATATTTAGCCCAACATCACGATTACTTCGGCTTAAATAAGCATAATAATTACTTAGTTACGAGACATTAATTTAAAAAGGAAGAACATAGCTTACAGTGATTATTTATCGCGTAGCGGTTCACGGACAGAGTTCCGACTTTAAAACCCGTAAAACATTTCTTACAATAACCCAATTATTATTAAACTTAAATTAAAATTAAAATTATAAATATAAATATTTATTATGATTACAGAAGGAAAGAAATGAAAAGAGCGTACATAATTCGGCAGAAAACATTGCTATTTATAGAACTTGGCCTGCTACAGTAACTCATGCGAGTGCATGAGTTTTGTGCCTTCTGGCCATGCGATCGTATGGCCAGCTGTTCCAGCTCACATTGAGTTTTAAACGTGGGCTGCGCGTATTTATTTAATATATAATATAATATATATAATTTTATATAATTAATTATATATTATATTATATCCTTGTGCATTGTTGACTTGTAATTTTAGCTCCGTTGCGTCGCACGTTGATAGTTGGTTCCTGTCCTGGTTCTGGATTTTCGAACGTCCTTTCGTACGATTTAATATCTTGTACTTTGCGTTTCACGGCTTGTACTCTTGTAATTTTAAGACGTTTCTCATCAATAATTCGAACCACTTAGATTGTACTTTGTACTTTTTAGCTTTTTGGTCGTTTGCGTCTTCAAATCGTCATTTTCTTCTTTTGTCTTCGCACTTATTTATTTAAACGAATATTACATAAAAATAGAACAATTACAACTAAAAGCTTTACATATTGGAAGGATATTGTGCCTAAATATATGTTCATTTGGAGCACTATCAAATATCCCCACACTTGAGCGTTGCTTGTCCTCAAGCAATACAGAACTTAAAATAAAATCACACTTCACTCGAATCTCTTTTTTTATTCTCACACTTTATACATCAGTGATTTTGATACGATGGTATAAACAATGATAGTAACGATGTGGTTTACAGTCCCACATGACTATTAAAAATTTAGATCCTTTAAGGAAATTGGATCTTTATGAAAACATTTGATCTTTGGAAAATCCATTCTAGCTTTTACCCTAGATAAGTTTTCCGGAATAACCCTTCACCGGTGTTTGCAAATTATTTTTGTGGGTTTTGTGGGTTTCAGATTTGAAAATTTTAGTTCAAAACTTGCGGTTTTTTGTCACCCACTTGCTAACCTTGTATTAGGAAAGCAACACGTCCAGTATACTTGCTCCGTATATTACCTTTCGGTAAACTACCGTCCGGTTGTGAAGGAAAGCGTTGAACAAGCAACTGTTAAGGCAATGTCTAATGACATGCAGATGTTCATGGTCTAAAACGTGTCGGATGCAATTACTATCCTTTGTAGGAGCAATAGTAAAGATCACCCTATAATTTTTCGGTATGGCACAAGGTCCTGTCTTCGACCATGCTATGCAACCACCGTTCTTACGGATGACACCCGATTTGGTTCAGGTGACCTAATGAATTCTACTGAATTCTCAGGATTTTACGTTCAATGGTAATGAACTCATTGAAAATAGGTTTTTAGAAAACAAATCGGTTTTAATTTGATCAAAATATTTTCTCGTTCAAGCTAGAGTTTAGATATCATTGAATTCCATGAATTTGTAATTCTCAATCTTTAAGGTCAATCTCAAGGATTGAATAATATCAGGCTTAGAAGCTGATTTTTAATCTTTAAGGAGATTATCCTTTATGGGGGTCTGATTCATTAGTCTTATCAAGCTAATTTGCACGGCGCCCTCCCCATTTTACGAGACAGATCCTCTCATGGATAGGATAAGTCTGACCACTTGGTGACCCTGTTTGATTATGAGGTCCGTGAATTTCCTGCTAATTTTAGAGATGATTTTTCTAGATTTTTCGTCAACCTACAGCTGGTCTGGACGACAACTTCCTGACCTAAATCAAGAAGCGCGTGTCTTTTGTGACGACTCGGAAATTTCCGACCAAATTTAAACTTAAATCTTTATATAATTCTGACACGATAAGCAAAGTCTACAATGTTGAGTCTCAAAAAGTTTTGAACTGTTTCATATATTCAATTGACTTTCGACTGTTCTCGAAGATTCACGAACAATTAATTGTAAATAGATATGTGTGTATATATACATATACATATATAATTATAATAGAAAATAAAATTTGAAATGTTATATGTTGTTGATAGTAAAATTAATTATGTAAAATAAAATAAAAATATAATAAATATTATTTAAAACATAACTCTAAATAAAGTATATTAAATACATATTTTTGTAATTTCGAATCTATTTAGTAAACGACGATAACGCTCATGTGTCATTCGATTGATAGTAAACGAGTTAAAAAAAATTATATGATTTTAAAATAAACGGTGATCCAAAAATGAGTTTTATAAATTATAGGCTTATTAATAATATATTTAGAAGTTATTTGATAAATTTTTACACTAACTATATTTTACTTGGGGTTGGGAGTAAATAATTAATGTAATTTTTATTTAATATTTAATGATTGAATTTTATACTATAATGACCAAAATAAATAAATATAGTTAATTTAAAAATTTGGGATTTTTCCGAATACTTTTATCCTCCACTGATTTACACCGGGATACGATATAAGGCTGCTACCTGATTAATCATGTTTACTTTAATTATTATTATTTAATATTATAATTATTATTATATTAATTATTTAATTACGTCCGTGAATCAAGTGGACATATTGATTAAAATAATTTGTTGTTACTCTGCTAGTTGTTTTCAATTCCACTGAAAATAAATATATATGTATATGTAAACAACCTACTAGTACTATATTCCATTTTCCCACTTGCCACATTTAACTCCAAAAGAATCGGCCATAGATATTAAGTCTAACAACTACATGTGACTCATTTAATTTAAACTAAACAAAAGTAACAGACATAATTATAAATAATCTATACTTATGACAATGACTTTATTATTACCTAATCTATGTATGATTTTTGTGAAGTAGATATCATTATATGTGATAGTGGTTAATTAAAGTAGTATTATTAATTGCTTTACCTTCACTACCACAAATATGTAAGATATGTATTACGTAGTATATATGTATCTATAACCAACCATCCATCATACACTTACTTTCTGTTTCCTGATGAATCGAGACCCAACCATAAAACTACCACCTTCTTCACCACATACAACCGTAAACGCCACTTAAAACTATCATGGACCATCATTATCATCGACACCCACAAACGCCATACCACCATCCGTCGACCTTCATCACTAAGAATCATTGACACCCATCAAACACAAACCTACAATCACCTGCTACATGTTTTTCTTTTGAGAATCACCACCATCAATCACCTTCCACCGGACCACCCTAGTCACCATCTTTCTCTATTTCTTTCTCTCTCCCTCTCTTCTAAATTTGCTTGCACTCACCAAAACTACAAAACCATCACAACCACTCCTGCTTTTTGTTTTGATTCAATGATTAAACCACCACCGGAGCACCATTTAATCATCACCACCATCACCTGCTAAACTACACAACTTCTATTTTTGGTTAAACTATACTGCTACAGTTCCTGTGTTATATTCGAGACCCAAACCTCCATTAAAGCTGCTTTGCCTGTTTCGTTTCTATTTAGCAAACGCCACCATTATTGCTATTATTTCCTGCTGTTGTAGCTCCAAACCATCACTAAGAATCTGTTTAGGTGGCTGATTATACTTACTTTATTATCTGAAAAACGAAACCCACGAACCCTAATGTGATTACCTAAATTGTTGTTATCGTTGTTCCTGTTTATAGACCCAAACACCCCACCTCCGGTTACTACGGCTGTTGCTATTTTTTTTATGTTATAACAGAAATAACGATGATAGATGATGCACGATGAGATGATGAGAATACGTGTTCGGTATGATATGATCGTGATGATGATTGAAGAAGACGAAGATGATGGTTAACGAATAGGCTGCTACAATATTCTCTTTTTTATTTTTTTTGCCCAGTCGACAAGAGGCCCCAAAACTCATCAATTTTATTTTGGGCCAGAATTGTTTGTTATTTTGGGCCGGCATCCTTCTTACTCTTAGGCTGTGGTTTTCATTGGGCCGAGTCCCATGATATTCTTTATAAGTTGGGCCGAATACATATATACACCTGGGTACGAAATAATCATAAGTGAGAAGTAGAGCAGATGGTTGGGCATTTGGATGGGGAACGAGAGGTCACGGGTTCGAGCCCGGGGAGCGGCGTTTTATTTTTAAAGCCCCTTTCTTCAAAGGTTGTACCCTTTTACTATAATTATTGTTACTTTTACTAATATGGTTATTATTACTATTATTATTGATATTATTATTAATAGTATTATTATTATTACTAGTCTTATTAATCAATGTTATTATTATCATTATTATTAACTTAGTTATTATTAATAGAATAAGTATTATTATTATTATTATTATTATTATTATAATTATGATTAAATATTATCAAAACGTTAAGATTACGTGGATTAGTATTAACCTTATGATTTAAAAGAGATTAAGGACATGAAAATAGTATAGACTATGATTAAAATAATATAAGATTTGGTCATGACTATAACTATAATTAAGACATGATTAAATGAATTACCATTATTGTTAGAATTATTATTAAAAGTATCATCATTATTATTATTTGTATTAACATTACTTTTATTATTACTTTTAACATTATTATTATGATTATCATTATTATTATTATTTTATTAATATTAATATTATTATTATTATTATTACTACAAATTATTTTAGTATTATTATAATTATTATTTTTACAAACAAAAAGGGTATTTATATATAAAAATGAATATAGCTAATTAACTAACAAATTATTAATACAAGAAGTATATTAATAATATTAATATATAAATTAGTTAATTGTCATTATATGTTTTAATATATATATATAAATTATATAGGTTCGTGAATCCGAGGCTAACCCTGCATTGTTCTGTATCGTCGTCTGAATATTTTTACTACAAAATATCGTATTGTGAGTTCATTTGATTCCCTTTTACTCTTTACATTTTTTGGGACTGAGAATACATGCGCTACTTTTACAATTGCTTTATTAAATGCTTTTGAAATACATTTTGAACTGCGAATACATGAAATGCTTTTATAAATGTTTGACGAGATAGACACAAGTAAAACATTCCTCGAATGAATTATGTGGACGTGATAATTGCCACCATTGAATTATGTGGACGTGATAATTGCCACAATTGATATGAATATTTTTCCCCTGATTATTATTGCTTGGTAACCTAAGAATTAGGGAACATCAATAATTTTGAGAATTAGTGCACGCCTAATTGACGCGAATCCTAAAGGTAGCTACCGGGTTTAACACCCCCACCCAGAATGTTCACTAGACTGAAGGTCTAGTGGGCGTGGTGTTTAGTACTTCGAAGTTTATATGATTATTATACAGACGAGATGTTCTGTTTTGGGGATATTATTATGCGCATTATATGTTAAGGTCGGTTACCAAGCCAAGCTATAAAAGCAATGAAAAGTGAATGTTATGTATCGAGAGAATGATTTTATACACATGTTATGTGTATGTTATTTTTGTGCACGAGATATGTGTACGATTACTAAAATTTATGAAAGATGATTTCGTATACGAGAAAGGTGTACTGTATTTAAAATATATCGCATGTACATTAAAGGTGGGTATAGGATTTGGGGACCATTTGTACCATGCAACATTTAAATCTTATGGTCTATCAAAATGATGAATTTTTACTGTTTATGATAAACTTATGAACTCACCAACCTTTTGGTTGACACTTGAAAGCATGTTTATTCTCAGGTATGAAAGAAATCTTCCGCTGTGCATTTGCTCATATTAGAGATATTATTTGGAGTCATTCATGACATATTTCAAAAGACGTTGCATTCGAGTCATCGAGTTCATCAAGATTGTTATTAAGTCAATTATAGCTGGAAGTATTATGAAATAGTATGCTTGCCGTCAACTTTCGATGTAAAGAAAGTTTGTCTTTTAAAAACGAATGCAATGTTTGTAAAATGTATCATATAGAGGTCAATTACCTCACAATGTAATCAACTATTGTGAATCATTTATATTGTATATGAATGGGGCACTTCAGATGGTATCAGAGCCAGGCCCCGGACCAAACGTGCACAGCGAGGACGCTGTATCCCATTAGGGGGAGGATTGTAACATCCGTGTTACATCCATCCCACATCGGTTGGAGAGGGGAACGAAGCATGCCTTATAAGGGTGTGGAGACCTTTCCTAGCATGACGCGTTTTGGGACCACAAGCGCAGCAGATCTCATGAGAACTCTGCAGTTAAGCGTGCTCGGGCGAGTTCACTACCAGGATGGGTGACCTCCTGGGAAAGTGTTCGTCATCTTTGGTCGCCAAGAAAAATTCGTGCGCCTACGGGCAAAGCGGACAATATCATGCTACGGGGAACGTGTTACCTGAGATGGTACATCTTTTTCGGAAGACTTTACTTCCTTTCAATGATGAAATTGATTCATAATGTAGATCCATCTTTCTTTCAAATATATTACAGTAAATTGGGTAAAACTGATTAGTTTAGTCCAAAGCAAAAGTACCTGCAATAATCTTGTACAAAATATGTGATATATGTTTTAAAGAACTTGGTAAATTCTTCCCACACTTAGCTTTTATTTATTCTTTTCTTTGCCTTTTTATTCTCCTCTATTCCATTTTAAATGAATTCTAACGTTTTGGGTTGTTTCTCCATTTATGTTCTCTCGAGGTAACAATAATTTCGGTATTAATACCTAGTTTTATCGTTCATAAATATGTATAAACATGATTTTGAATTCATTTAGTTGAAATTTTTTCAAATTTTAACAAAATTTGGCAATTAAACTAAGTGTAAACCCGAGAGAATTTATAACCCTTCCCCACACTTGAGATCATGCAATGCCCTCATTTGCATGAAATCAAACTATAATTATAAATTCATGAGGGTGATTAGTGTAGAAAAGTGATTAAAAATACCCAGTTTGAAATTTCTAAGCTCGTCGAATGATAGATGGCGCGCCTCATCGTTCATTTCTTTTGTTGTAATTTCATATATGTTTTGCGTCTTATCGTCAAAATTAATAGCTTTTGCTGAACTTAATCTTTGAAAGTGCGCTGTTTTACACTGTTTTGTACATGAGATAAACTACAAACATATATATACATACTTTTACATATATATATATATATATATATATATATATATATATATATATATATATATATATATATATATATATATATAAACCTTTATTTATTAAAACAATTTAAATGAATAATTTTTTTAAAATTTTGTTTCCTTTTACTTTAGGTAGTTTCGGTATGTTTACCTAGTCCGTCCCTCGACAAAATTTAAAATTTGTCGTTTTTAAAGAGATTTTTTTAAAAGCAAAGATTTTTGGGTTTTTTAATTTTTTTTTTGGTATACTTTAGATCAATAATATTAAAAATAATGATAACAAAATTTGTCGCCCCGCCCTCGGGTAAAGCAATTTCGTTTCCATGACCTAGTCTTTAACTTAATACGAATTTTAGAAATCATTTTTTAAACGTAATGAAATAAAGTAAATTTTGTTTTTAAATTCACACAAAACTTAAATTTAAAAATGCATATAAATTTCAAAAAAAACCTATAAAACAAAAATTTTAGAATGGGGGAAGAAAATTAGTTCTTTAGTGTCTGCTAGTGGAAAAGACCAATCGGATTCCATTCTCGAAACTACACGAAAACAGAACAACTAACTCTAGACAGTATTTTCTTTTTAGAACATTTGAATCTCCCCACACTTAGGTAGCTGTGGTGTCAAAATTGTGATTAACTTCATCGTCAATTTCTTTTGGACCATAATCAACTTGCATATCTGTGACTTTTGTTTTAAGCCATTGGTCGGATTCCTGTGTAACATCCACAAATTCAACTAGTTTCGCCTTTTCTTTAGGTGATAGATTGGATACTAACCGGTTACATAACTTAAAGTTCCCCTTGGTTCTACAATCGCGAATCTGTTTAATAAGTTTCTTCATTAAACTATTAATAACGGGATCATTTAATTTCGTATCAACAACGGGGTTCTTTGTTATCTGTTAGTACGTATTTCTCTACTAGAGAGTAGGTATATATGTACTAGTGCAAGGTAGAATGAACCATGTAAGGAGTAGTTTGCCGATTGATGTTTACTCTCGGGACGAATCCCTGCAGACGCGAATCATGGTCTGAAACCATGGCGTGGCTTAAGTCAATCTTAAAATAGGGCTTACGTATGTTCTGCCTGTATCCTGAGTGATAAAATATATTGCTGAGTCATATATGAGAAAATATGATGTGTAGTGTGCCTTAGAGCTGGGCGGCCTTGGAGCTGGGCGGCCTTGGAGTGAAATGTCCCGTTCTTATTGATTAAAAACGTTCCATATTAATTGATTTCGTTGCGAGGTTTTGAACTCTATATGAGACATTTTTCAAAGACTGCATTCATTTTAAAACAAACCATAACCTTTATTTCATCAATAAAGGTTTAAAAAGCTTTACGTAGATTATCAAATAATGATAATCTAAAATATCCTGTTTACACACGACCATTACATAATGGTTTACAATAGAAATATATTACATCGACATATGTTTCTTGAATGCAGTTTTTACATAATATCATATAAACATGGACTCCAAATCTTGTCCTTATTTTAGTATGCAACAGCGGAAGCTCTTAATATTCACCTGAGAATAAACATGCTTTAAACGTCAACAAAAATGTTGGTGAGTTATAGGTTCAACCTATATATATATCAAATCGTAACAATAGACCACAAGATTTCATATTTCAATATACATCCCATACATAAAGATAAAAATCATTCATATGGTGAACACCTGGTAACCGACATTAACAAGATGCATATATAAGAATATCCCCATCATTCCGGGACACCCTTCGGATATGATATAAATTTCAAAGTACTAAAGCATCCGGTACTTTGGATGGGGTTTGTTAGGCCCAATAGATCTATCTTTAGGATTCGCGTCAATTAGGGTGTCTGTTCCCTAATTCTTAGATTACCAGACTTAATAAAAAGGGGCATATTCAATTTTGATAATTCAACCATAGAATGTAGTTTCACGTACTTGTGTCTATTTTGTAAATCATTTATAAAACCTGCATGTATTCTCATCCCAAAAATATTAGATTTTAAAAGTGGGACTATAACTCACTTTCACAGATTTTTACTTCGTCGGGAAGTAAGACTTGGCCACTGGTCGATTCACGAACCTATAACAAATATGTACATATATATCAAAGTATATTCAAAATATATTTACAACACTTTTAATACATTTTGATGTTTTAAGTTTATTAAGTCAGCTGTCCTCGTTAGTAACCTACAACTAGTTGTCCAATGTTAGATGTACAAAAAAAATTGATATATATTATCTTGAATCAATCCACGACCCAGTGTATACACGTCTCAGGCTAGTTCACAACTCAAAGTATATATATTTTTGGAATCAACCTGAACCCTGTATAGCTAACTCCCACAATACTGCATATAGTGTCTATGGTTGTTCCAAATAATATATACACATGGGTCGATATGATATGTCAAAACATTTGCATACGTGTCTATAGTATCCCAAGATTACATAATATATTAGAATACATGTATAATACAATATAAGTTAGCTAGGATATGATTAATATAGATTTGTTACCAATTTTCACGTTGCTACAACAAGAAAAATTATCCAATCTTGTTTTATCCATAACTTCTTCATTTTAAATCCGTTTTGAGTGAATAAAATTGCTATGGTTTCATATTGAACTCTATTTTATGAATATAAACAGAAAAAGTATATGTTTATAGTCGGAAATATAAGTTACAAGTCATTTTTGTAAAGGTAGTCATTTCAGTCGAAAGAACGACGTCTAGATGACCATTTTTAGAAAACATACTTCCACTTTGAGTTTAACCATGATTTTTGGATATAGTTTCATGTTCATAAGAAAAATCATTTTTCCAGAAGAACAACTTTTAAATCAAAGTTTATCATAGTTTTTAATTAACTAACCCAAAACAGCCCGCGGTGTTACTACGACGGCGTATGTCCGGTTTTACAGTGTTCTTCGTGTTTCCAGGTTTTAAATCATTAAGTTAGCATATCATATAGATATAGAATATGTATTTAGTTGATTTTAAAAGTCAAGTTAAAAGGATTAACTTTTGTTTGCGAACAAGTTTAGAATTAACTAAACTATGTTCTAGTGATTACAAGTTTAAACCTTCGAATAAGATAGCTTTATATGTATGAATCGAATGATGTTATGAACATCATTACTACCTCAAGTTTTCTGGATAAAGCTACTGGAAATGAGAAAAATGGATCTAGCTTCAAAGGATCCTTGGATGGCTTGAAAGTTCTTGAAGCAGAATCATGACACGAAAATAAGTTCAAGTAAGATTTCCACTCAAAATAAGATTGTTATAGTTATAGAAATTGAATCAAAGTTTGAATATGAGTATTACCTTGTATTAGAAAGATATATTACTGTAAATAATAAAGATTTCTTGAGGTTGGATGATCACTCTACAAGATTGGAAGTAAGCTAGCAAACTTGAAAGTATTCTTGATTTTATGAAACTAGAACTTGTAGAATTTATGAAGAACACTTAGAACTTGAAGATACAACTTGAGATAGATTAATTAGATGAAGAAAATTGAAGAATGAAAGTGTTTGTAGGTGTTTTTGGTCGTTGGTATATGGATTAGATATAAAGGATGTGTAATTTTATTTACATGTAAATAAGTCATGAATGATTACTCATATTTTTGTAATTTTATGAGATATTTCATGCTAGTTGCCAAATGATGGTTCCCACATGTGTTAGGTGACTCACATGGGCTGCTAAGAGCTGATCATTGGAGTGTATATACCAATAGTACATACATCTAAAAGCTGTGTATTGTACGAGTACGAATACGGGTGCATACGAGTAGAATTGTTGATGAAACTGAACGAGGATGTAATTGTAAGCATTTTTGTTAAGTAGAAGTATTTTGATAAGTGTCTTGAAGTCTTTCAAAAGTGTATGAATACATATTAAAACACTACATGTATATACATTTTAACTGAGTCGTTAAGTCATCGTTAGTCGTTACATGTAAGTGTTGTTTTGAAACCTTTAGGTTAACGATCTTGTTAAATGTTGTTAAACCAATGTTTATAATATCAAATGAGATTTTAAATTATTATATTATCATGATATTATGATGTATGAATATCTCTTAATATGATATATATACATTAAATGTCGTTACAAATATAATCGTTACATATATGTCTCGTTTCAAAATCATTAAGTTAGTACTCTTGCTTTTACATATGTAATTCATTGTTAATATACTTAATGATATGTTTACTTATCATAATATCATGTTAACTATATATATCCATATATATGTAATCATATAGTTTTTACAAGTGTTAACGTTCGTGAATCACCGGTCAACTTGGGTGGTCAATTGTCTATATGAAACCTATTTCAATTAATCAAGTCTTAACAAGTTTGATTGCTTAACATGTTGGAAACACTTAATTATGTAAATAACAATTTCATTTAATATATATATAAACATGGAAAATTTCGGGTTACTACATGGAGTTGGGCGGCCTTGGAGCTGGGCAGCCTTGGAGCTGGGCGGCCTTAGAGCTAGGCGGCCTTGGAGCTGGGCGGCTGAGGTCATGTGCCATGGAGCTAGGAGGATGAGGTCACATGCCTTGGAGCTGAGAGGATGAGGTCACGTGCCATGGAGCTGAGAGGATGAGGTCACGTGCTTTGGAGCTGGGCGGATGGCAGATGGAATCTAGAGAGAGAAAGTGTGTGTGAGAGAGAAAGTGGAGAGTCTGATCTCTCCTCTAATGTCCATATGAGATGGGGAACTCCTCTATTTATAGGCAAATCTTGGGCTGGTAAGGAAGCTTCATGGGCTACTTCTTGGGCCTAATTAATTCTAAAACCCAGTTGCTTACGTGTCTTCACTAATTTGGGCATAACTTTGTCATACGAAGTCGAATTTAAGTGATTCAAAAGCCAAAACGTCCGTAACTCAGAGCTCCATAACTTTCATTTTATGCGTGTAGACCATAGGTTACACCATTATTATCAAGTCATCATTAGGTATTGCTTCATCTTCCCCAAACTTAGGAGTTTTATTATTATTAAGCACTACCGTTGGAGTTGGTAAAACAATATGGTTCTTACCAATCATTTTTGTTGGTTCAACGGTTTTGGTTGATAGAGATTTAGCCTTTCAACTCACAAAGGTGATTGATTTTTCATCATTACTAAGTGTCATTCTACCCTCTCTTACATCAAATAATGCCCCGGTGGACGCTAAGAATGGTCGACCTAAAATTAGAGGAATGTTTGGGTCCTCTTCTATGTCAATGATAATAAATTCGACTAAAAAGGTTAAATTACCCACTTGAACGGGTAGGTTGTCAGTAATTCCAACTGGGTGCCTAATGGTTTGATCAAAGAGTCTAACACTCATGTTTGTTGGATTTAACTCACCTACTCCTAATCTCTTATATAATGAAAGAGGCATAACACTCACACTCGCACCTAAATCTGCTAGTGCATCATACATAAAACAATCACTAAGTAGACAAGGAACAATAAATTCACCTGGATCACCCAACCTTGGTGGAAGTTTTGGTGGAACTGTCTTTACTGGGTTTATCTTTACGGTTTTTGTTTCTTGTACTTTCTTATTCTTCTTCTTCTTATTTCCAAAGGTATCACAAACTTTATTACCTATCACTTGCTCATACTCAACTCCTTTTCTTGGAAACGGGATGCGTGGTCTATATGGTGCCACCACTGGCTTTACATACTCGGGTGGTGGTGGTGTTGTAACTTCTTCATTGTTACTCACATCGAAAACCTTCCCATCTTCTGATGATGGTTTTTCAGAATTTGTTGACCCCATATTAACATTCTCATTTCGAGGATTTACTTCAGTATTACTTGGTAGCTTTCCTTGTTCCCTCTCACTCATCATGCTAGCAAGAGTACCTACGTGTTTTTCTAGATTCAAATGGAAGCTTGTTGAGTTCTTAATGACTGATCAAACCTCTCATTTGTGAAGACCCGTCCTAATCCATCCGGACGACGTCCACATCAATTATAAACGTTTCACAACAGTTGATTACATCGCGAGGTACTTGACCTCTATATGATACATTTTACAAACATTGCATTCATTTTTAAATGACAACTTTCATTTCATCGTAAGTTGACAGACATGCATACCATTTCATAATATATCTAAACTATAAATGACTTGATAATATTCTTGATGAACTCAATGACTCGAATGCAACGTCTTTTGAAATATGTCATGAATGACTCCAAGTAATATCTCTAAAATGAGCAAATGCACAGCGAAAGATTTCTTTCGTACCTGAGAATAAACATGCTTTAAAGTGTCAACCAAAAGGTTGGTGAGTTCATTAGTTTATCATAAAGAATCATTTTATAATTTTAATAGACCACAAGATTTCATACTTCCATTTCTCATAATCATACGTCCCATGCATAGAGACAAAAATATCATTCATATGGATTGAACACCTGGTAACCGACATTCACAATATGCATATAAGAATATCCCCATCATTCCGGGATCCTCCTTCGGACATGATATAAATTTCGAAGTATTAAAGCATCCGGTACTTTGGATGGGGCTTGTTGGGCCCGATAGATCTATCTTTAGAGTTCGCGTCAATTAGGGTTTCTGTTCCCTAATTCTTAGATTACCAGACTATATAGGGTGATATTCGATTTGATAATCCAACCATAGAATGTAGTTTCGATCACTTGTGTCTATTTCGTAAAGCATTTATAAAAGCAGCGCATGTATTCTCAGTCCCAAAAATATATTGCAAAAATATTTAAAAAGGGAATAATGAAACTCACCTAATGTATTTTGTAGTAAAAATACATATGACTATATTGAACAACGGAACAATGCAGGGTTGGCCTCGGATTCACGAACCTATATTAGTTATATATATTAAAACATATAATTAACATATAATGACATTCAGACTAGGTTACATATTTTAACTATAATATATATTACCTATTTTATACAGTAATGTAATTATTATTATCAATGTTATATATATATATATATATATATATATATATATATATATATATATATATATATATATGTTATTAAAATAGTAAATTAGATATACTTATGATATATGTAATAAGTATATTTTTATATAAATATCTTTTGTTTGTATAAATAATAATTATAATAATACTAAAATAATTCGAAGTAATAATAATAATAATAATAATAATAATAATAATAATAACAATAAAAATACTACCTTTAAATGATTAGATAAGCTTCCTAAAAAGAATTGCCACCGCCCAGTCTCGAACCAAAGACCTCCCGATTAACAAACAAACCCCCAACCACCAATCTGCTATTTCATTCATGATTTAATTCGCCCCATAAATACCTTAACCATTTAAATGAAGTCCATGTACATTTAGACTAAAATATAGAAGCCCAATTAATAAAGCCCAATCCATATCCATATAATTTGATCTATATCGAACCTGGTTACCCAATTGTCTCAGTTCATCATCATCACCAGCGATATTACTTTTAACAATCCTCCCCAAATCGTAACCCTAATCATCATCATCGGTTATTTCCTGTTTTATCTTCATCACTTCGATTCACCATCATCGTTTACATCATTACTCTTCATCAGTCATCGATTTCGATTCTCTGTTTCAATCGATTCATACAATTAAGGATCTATGTATGTAAGTTTGATTAGTTTTTAATTTTGTTCGAATACTAGGGATCTTATTAGTCTCTTTGAATTACTCATGTTGAATTTTATGTACATAGTTGTTTTTGTTGAATTGTAAAATTGATTGTATTTTAGAATTTAGATTGGTTTTGTGAATCTTCAAATGTTAAGCAGGGAATAGCAGCGATGTGTTTAGCTTTAGCTTCAGTCGAATAGGAATAAATGCAATAGTTTAACAGCAATGGTTGCTGTATAGTATCGATAGAAAACAGAAGTCATACCTGGTGATCATAAGTTTTAAAGGGGTGATGAAGAGGGGTGTGGTTGTGGTGGCGGATGGTGATCGAGTATTAGAGCAGAAGTGATTTGTAGTAGACGCAGCTGCAATAAAAGATTGGTAGCTCACTATGACTTAGGGTTGGTGGTGGAGTTAAAGGCCGAAAGAGTGGTGATCGTGTTGAGGTGATCGAAAACTGAAACCGGAAATCAGAAAACGGGTTGTATTATGAATAACTTGATGTGAGGTTGTGAGTTCTGGACAGAAATAGAAGATTAGAGTAGTAGCAGTTAAATGATGGTGTTGGTGGTAGTTTGAGTGTGAGGGTTTATGGCCCAAAATAAAAGAGAAGAGAGAGATAGGGAGGTGGTCTTCGATGTACAGTAGCAGCAACAGCAAGGTCGCAGTGGTAGTGTTTAATGGTGATCAAAGGGTTGAGGTGATTGATATAGATTTCATTCAAGGTGATGTTGTCATAGATGATGCAGGGTGGTGGCGAGTGGTGGTGTTGCTCATGGTGGAGTGATGACCGGTAGATAACGGGTTGTTTAAATATGTTTCAAATTGAGTTGAAGGTGGTGACTTATGGTGGTTAAATGGTTGTGATAGTTGTCGAGTAGAATAAGCATAAAGGCGATTTATGATGGTTCTACAATAAGAATAGAGAGTGAAGGTGGTATTGTACTGGTTGATATAGGTGGTCTTTGTTCATCAAGTAAGAAACAAGGAGACAGGTACCGGTTGATGATTGTTCGAAATAGAAAAAGAGAATCAGGTTATGGGTTGATGAAAGTGGTCTAGTGGTTCTGATGATATAGCAAGAAAAGAAATAAGAATAAAGGTGATGATTGTGAGTTGTCGAATTTGTGAAGTGAAGTGGTGATTGTTTTGTCACTTCTCTGCTCTAACTATGTATCTATATATGAGTGCAATGCATATATCTATATAAGTGTAAAAGTGAAACAAACAAACACACTAGTTTATAATTAAGTTAGGCACAGTGGAAAACAACTAGTAATCTCGATCATGAATTCATAATTTCAATCAATCACAGTACCAAATAGTATTAATGGTTGTTACATGTATTGTCTTGTTTGTCGAGTAGGTGTGAAATAGAAATGAGTTGGTTACTAGTGGATATCAAGAAAAATGTCAAAGTAACACATGGAATCTTATGTCCATTAAGTTCATGGATTGAATTTCAATCAAAAGTGAAAGGAAATATATATTATAATTATATAAACGTGTCATAATATTACTCGTCACTATTTACGGACTGGATTTGGTGCTCCATTGATAATCAATGACGGATAAAAAGTCTCCAGAAAAATCGTACTTTTTATATTAAATTTCTTTAATTATTTCAGTCATTAAATGTGAAAAATCAATCATAAAAAGTCTGTCTATTATTTATTTATTTATTTATTTATTTATTTATTTTTACTTAATCTGTACAGAGTATTAAAACTTAGCTCAATATATTCTTAGCAAACTTAGAATTTATAAAACTTAATTATGGACCAACGTTTAATTTCAACTTCTCATAAATTCAATTTTAAACTTGTGCAATATCGATCATAAAAATTGACCTGTCATTCGAGCTCGATCTCAACTCAAAATTAAATATTTTTAAAATTAATCAAATAGATTCTAAATATATTTTTAATAAAGCTAACGTTTATATAACTCGTTTTCGGATCAACTTTTATTTTAAAATCGCATAAGTTTGAATTTAACCTGCTTAATATTAATCGAAACATCAAACGAGTATTACAATCATTTAATATTTATTTTTAATATATTTTTATTTATATATAGAGATATATTTTAAATAATAATTACTATAATATCCTATTTTTATTTTATTTTACAAAAAATAAATTTTAGTAACAACAACATACAATATTTAAAATTATATTTCGAATTATTATTTATATATAAATACACACATATCTATTTATAATTAATTGTTCATGAATCGTCGAGAGCAGTCGAAGTCAATTGAATATATGAACATTGTTTCAAAATTTTCTATACTTAACATTACATACTTTGCTTATCGTATCGAAATCATATAAAGATTATGTTTAAATTTAGTCGAAAATTCTCGGGTCGTCACATCATTTGTTTGGGTTTGAGATGTAATAAATTGTGTTTGAGATTCCATTAGCTTTGTCATCATTTCTTCCAGATTTGACTTTTTCTCTTCGGTTTGTTATGGTGGCTTATACAAGCCAGGTCTTTGTTGATTGAAAGTGTTGTTTTGAGTTGGTTGGTTATTCGGAATTTGTTGGTTGTACGAGTTATTGTTTGGCCCATTTTGATTGTAAATAATGTTTTGATTTTGATTGAAGTTTGGCCTTGGCAGTTGATAATTATTTTGATAATTATTTTCCAGCCTTTGGTTCATGTAGGAAACATTCTCTCGTTGTTCCATGGTTTGCTCAATGTGACAATCTTTCGTTAAGTGTGGTCCACCGCATTGCTCACAACTGATTCGTATTGCATGAATATCTTTATTCATCTTTTCCATTCGTCTCTCGAAAGCATATATTTTTGGGGAAATGGAATCAAAGTCATGGCTAGAATCGGCTCTAGCCGCTTTAGATGAACGAAAGATATCTTTTTCCTGATGCCACTCATGAGAGTGGGAGGCTGTGTTATCAATAATTTTGTGAGCTTCGGTTGCGGTTTTCTTCATAATGGAACCACCAGCTACTGTGTCGATGTCTTTTCGTGTAGTAACGTCGCATCCTTGGTTGAATATTTGTACTATTTGATAAGTATCTAAACCGTGTTGATGACATCCTCTCAACAATTTTCCGAATCTTGTCCACGCCTCATATAATGTTTCATTTGTCTTTTGCGCGAACGTAATAATTTCTCCTTAAAGTCTCACGGCTTTAGATGCCGGAAAGAATCTTTTAAGAAATTTCTCAACTAAAACATCCCATGTGTCAATCGCCCCTTCAGGTAACGATTCTAACCAATCTTTGGCTTCTCCCTTTAAAGTCCACGGAAATAACATGAGATAGATCTGTTCATCCTCAACTTCTCTGATTTTAAATAGAGTACAGATCCTATTAAAGGTTCTAAGATGTTCATTTGGATCTTCTTTTGGCGTACCACTATTTTGGCATTGATTAGTTACCATGTGTAGGATTTGTCCGTTGATTTCATAATCTGGCGCATTAATGTCTGGCTTAATAATGGCGTGACCTTGGCCCATGTGTGAAAGGACCCGTTCATATACATTATAATAGTTGATTACACCGCGAGGTATTTGACCTCTATATGATACATTTTACAAACATTGCATTCGTTTTTAAAAGACAAACTTTCTTTAAAATGAAAGTTGACGGCATGCATACCATTTCATAATACATCCAACTATAATTGACTTAATGATAATCTTGATGAACTCAACGAATCGAATGCAACGTCTTTCGAAATATGCCATGAATGACTCCAAGTAAGATCTCTAAAATGAGCAAATGTACAGCGGAAGATTTCTTTAATACCTGAGAATAAACATGCTTTAAAGTGTCAACCAAAAGGTTGGTGAGTTCATTAGTTTATCATAATCATTCATTTCCATCATTTTAATAGACCACAAGAATTTCATTTCCAGTTCTCATAAATGTACGTCCCATGCATAGAGACAAAAATCATTCATATGGATTGAACACCTGGTAACCGACATTAACAAGATGCATATAAGAATATCCCCTATTATTCCGGGAAATACTTCGGACATGATAAAAACAACATCGAAGTACTAAAGCATCCGGTACTTTGGATGGGGTTCGTTAGGCCCAATAGATCTATCTTTAGGATTCGCGTCAATTAGGCGTGCACTAATTCTCAAAATTAGTGATGTTCCCTAATTCTTAGGCTACCAAGCAAAAAGGGGCATATTAGGCTTCGATAATTCAACCATATAATGTAGTTTCGATTACTTGTGTCTATTTCGTAAAACATTTATAAAAATTGCGGATGTATTCTCAGCCCAAAAATATAAAGGGTAAAAAGGCAAATGAAACTCACATATTGTATTTCGTAGTAAAAATACATATAACGTCATTGAACAAGTGCAAGGTTGGCCTCGGATTCACGAACCTAAATTAATTATATATATTTATATGTTGGTCAATATTTGTCTAACAATTAGGTCAGATCATAGTGTACCACAATCCTAATGCTCGAGACTAATATTCAAAAGTCAACAAAAGTCAATTTGAT
Organism: Rutidosis leptorrhynchoides; assembly: GCF_046630445.1. Classification (NCBI taxonomy): domain Eukaryota; kingdom Viridiplantae; phylum Streptophyta; class Magnoliopsida; order Asterales; family Asteraceae; genus Rutidosis; species Rutidosis leptorrhynchoides. The sequence continues at coordinate 203,164,040 of NC_092340.1, forward strand.
TCAAAAATGATTTCCAAAATTTATACATGATTATTATATAGTTTAAATATCGTCATTTTATATTTTTAAAAGCTTTATTAAAGTAAATAATATAATTCATTTATTAATAAATAAAATTTTATATAAAATATACTTTTATATATCTTAAGTAATAAAATTCATAAGGTTCATTTAATATCATAAAAATTTTATGATAGGTTTTATTAAGGTAATTATATTATTCGTGTTACATATTTATTTGATATAATAACATTGATAATAATAATAATAAGTAAAAGTTGTATTATTTTGTAATAATAATAATTATTATCTTATTAGTAAAAATATTAATTTTTATGTTTACCAAAAATGATATTATGATAAATCGATAATAATAATAAAATTTTTGATTAACAATGATATTCCTCTTAAAAATAATAATTTTCGTAAAAATGCTATTTTTAATATTAATAATACTTTTAATAATAATAGTGATAAAAATAATGAAAAACGATAATTTTATCTAAATCAATGTCTTACAATATTTTAAATTTCATCATAATACTCATACTCATTATTTCCTAATCGATTTGTTAGTAGCTTTTAAATCGTCTTTTATATCACGTTCATTTTAATGATAATAATAATAATCATAATAATTAAGTGTTACTAATATTAGTTTTAGTTATAATAATACTAATAATAATAAATATTATGATAAGGATAATACTAATAACTATTTTAATGATAATAATAATAATAATACTGATTATAACATTAACGATAATAACGATAGTAATAATAATAAAAATAACAATTTTTAATGTTAATACTTTTTATTGATAATAATAATAATAATAATAATAATAATAATAATAATAATAATAATAATAATAATAATAGTAGTAGTAGTAGTAATAATAATAATAATAATAATAATACTTTGATAAAAACTAGAATGACGATAATAACGACGATAATAATAATCAGTTTTACAAAAATTCAATTGACTATAACTTCAAATCCGTTCGTCGAAATCATTCGACATCTAAATGAAAAGTTATTAATTTTTCACTAGCTTTCCAATGACATGCATATCTTATACCTTATCTCAACCGCAGGCGTAACTAACTCAAGATTCAACATATCCTATCTAAGGGCAATATCAAAAGTACAAGCATGCATAATCCTATATACTCGAGCACTAGTCAGGGATACACTATTAATATGTAAAAATTTATTTACGAGTACTCACGTATCAATATTGAGATTCAATATTGCAGAAAAGGTACGTAGACGCAACGGAGATGATAAACACTAGATTGACCTCACGAACATACCCATGAACCCTACCCATCACCTCCATAGCTATAACCCAAAATTTCCTTAGCCCTATCCTACTCGAAAAGCTCATTTTGGAATCACGCGGGCAGAACCTCGTCGTAGTATTTTATGTATAATACATAATAATAATAACACTTAACACTCTTAATAATAATAATATGATTAATAATAATAATAATAATAATAATATAAATATAAATATATACGGAGTAATATATGTGATATAGAGAGATAGAGATTATGTGCACAATGAGCTGAACGAGTTCATTTTATAATCGATTTCCAGATTTTGACTCTATACGATCGCATGGAGTCCCAATGATATTATCAGGCGATCGTATGATGCTGGTTGCCAGCTCATATGCACTAATCTAATCTGCCGATAATCCTTACATTACACATTTACACATGATACATAAATATATATATTATTTAATATATATTATATTTAATCTTTAGAATTAATTAAATATTATATTATATTCTTGTGCATAGTTAAAATGTAATTTTTGTTCAAATGAGTCGTACGTTGTCACTCGACTCATGTACCACTTTCAGTTTTTCGAGCGCACTTTCGTACGTTTAGAAAACTAGCCTTTTACGTTTAGTGACTCGTACCATTATCAAAATTTAGTTTTAGTCATTGATAATTTATGTTATGAAAAACGTAACTTATATAATTGAGCGTTGTAGTCATTTGCTTCTATAAATCAGTGGCTCGTTGTTTATCAAAATATATTATTTTAACTCAGGACGTTTTATGACTAAGTTATATATATTTATTTTTTCATTTCGAAATATAAATTTGAACTATTTACTTAATATAGTCTTTCAAAACTAATGTCATTCAAAACTTATATTTTTAGAAATCGTTTAAATATTAAAAATTACTATTTCGTAACATTTGTATTTTTAAAGTTTTAAAATTGATATAGTTCATTTATCTACAAACGTTCATAAAACGTTTTAATAACCAAATTATTTTATATTCAAAAATCATTTTATTACAAAGGTTATAATAGTAGAAGTTGTTTATATCATAAGACGTTTTTAATAATAAAAGTCTATTATATCGAAAAGGCGTTTTTGTTTAAGAAAGTACAATCATATATGAATCATATCAGGTTTTAGGGTTTTAAATTTCCATTTTTAATCATGAATAGTAGGATTAAGTTTAAAGGAAAATCAAACGTATGGAATCATCTTAATGTAAAATGTCGATCTATTTAACTTGTCAATATCTATTTCCTAATTTACCTATATTCTCTAATTTCACTTTCACAATACATAATATGAAGGTTAATTAATTTATCTTATCAAAAGTCACGAGGTAATTATTGTAAGACATGTATTGGAACTTAACAGGAATTTCCACCAATTTGACTAGCTTCTCGCTACTTGACACTTTTGTTCTTACTTGTAAATCACTTTACCATTTTCCGAAAGGAAAGGTTTTCTAAATCAAAGTGGACCTCTCAATAGGGACTCAAGATCATAGTTCAATGTATCTGATAAATCAATCATTTGATATTATCTTCTAATTCCATCGCTAATCATATTGAAACAAATACGTTCATATAAAGTATTATACGTTTAATATTTTGTTAACATTCTCAAACTGTTATATATACATATACCTATACATATTCATATCCAATTAAATAATGGTTCGTGAATCTTCGTAATTTGGTCGAGGTTAAATGAATGTATGAACACAGTTTAAAATTCTTGAGATTCAACTTACAAACTTTGCTTATCGTGTCGGGAATATATAAAGATTAAAGTTTAAGTTTGGTCAGAAATTTTTGGGTTGTCACAGTACCTACCCGTTAAAGAAATTTCGTCCAGAAATTTGATTGGGATGGTCATGGCTGACAATAAGTATGTTTTCATGATGCATATAAGCTGAAGATTAGGGTTTTATCATCAATGAGTGATATGAATAAAACCATTTGATTTTGTGAAGAGTACGAGTGAAGCTGTTACCAAAAGAGTGAAATGAGTAGGTATAGATTCGTCATATCTTTTGACGTAGATAGGATTGATTTCCAAGTTCAAGGGATTTGGAGAAAATCTTCGTAATAGGATTTGATTAAGGAAATTAGGATCCGCTTTAAATGCGATCATCCATTTTGATTGCTCTGTTGGATATTTTACTATAAATCCACTCCCTTCGTTTCCTTACAACTCACACCTTCTCTTCTTTCTCCCTCAACTTATACTTTAAAGTATTTGTCAATATGCTCCATCCAGTTCTGATTCTTGATATACTCCTTACCTTCATATCTGTCATTCTTCTTTTTCATCTGCCGCTGGAAGAATCTATTTACTTCTACTATACACTTGGGTTTATAGTGTTTCTAGTTTTCCCGTGTCTTTATATTGCTATATGCATCGATATATATGGTTTATAATTTCTGGTTTGTCGTTGGGCTTTATATCTTCCCTTATATTTCAAAGTCTATGCTTCTGTCTTCTATAATCATTGTCATCCACAGTTAATGCTCTCTTTTATTTGCTACAATTTATACCCTAATTTCTATTTCGGAGTTTTGTCCTTTCGTTTCTTCTTCTTGCGATTAAGCACCACTTGTAATGGTCCAGAATTATGAGATATGAATTTTGGAATGAACATTGTTAATATTCTAGGAAGGAAATTGTGATGGCACGATCGTGACTTGTCAAATTACCAGAATACCTTGGAAAAGGCCGAATCATCAAGAAATATTTTCTTGATATTTTAGAGGTTAAATAGAATACAAGAGTCGTATAACATGGCACATGATGATGATATGATCTGTGAATCATCACGTTCCATTTAGAAACTCAGCATGACTTACTGTAATATAATCACGTTGATCAAGTGTCATTATATTATACTAACTCATGCTTCAGCTCCCAATACTACTTCAAAAATATTCCTATTTTAAACTCGAATGTTTCAGAATTTAGAAACTAAAATAGTTTCTTTTATGATTCAATACAGATAGCGCGAAGAGGTAAATGATTTCAGATAAGAATGATTATGAAAATACCTTCAGAAATATGGAGGATATTTATAATGAAAGATACGATGATATCTTAGAATTTCTAATATCAGAGGATGATGAAGAATATTGTCCGCAGGGGTTTAAAGTCAGGAACAAGGTATTCGTTAATGACTTCAGCAGGTATTGAATCATTTGGATCCTTTGAAGCCAGGTTCAGTCTTGGTGATTTGTCCACAGCCTCCTTCATACTTTGCTCAATCCGTTTTTCTGTTCCAAAACTTCTCTTTCTCTGAACTTCGCTAATACACTAATCTTTATCATTAAACTTTTTACTGTCAAACCGTTTACAGTTTTTGCTGCTTCATCAGCACTTTTCCACTTTCGGAGAATTAGTTCGCATTTTAGGGTGTTTTTCAGAAACTTTACATTCGAAGTGTGTAATTCCAGAAGATAGACGTTATATGTACACATTTAACTGTTGGCGTAGACATGCTGCGATATTTCAAAATACTGATTGTTGATTCCCAGTAATTGGCATGAAAATTCTTGTTACAAGATGCGGATGTTTCAAATGAATATGTACATCAATTTTTCAGAGAGGCTTAAAGATCAATGAAGTTGTGAATAAGTTTATTGCTAATGTGGTGGAATATGAAAAGTTCTCTAATAACAAAAGGGTAATCATATATATCAAGATTATGATAAGGCTAATCCAAATGAAAAATCGAAGTTGTCTTGCTGGAGCTGTGATAGAATTTGCTACTTTGAAAAGGAATTGCAAGGTTATTTTTACTAATAAATGCCAAAGGATCTGACACAGATATGTGTTGAATTATGATTTTGGTTTCGAGAGATTTTTAATTACATAACCGTAGGTAATATGTGGTTGAATCATTATCTCGATTGCTCATTATTTGAAGTGTCTTCAGAAATTTTCGAAGGGTTTGAACACATATTGTAATCGTTAATATACATTTGATGTTCTAACACAGTTTTGAAGTCAAAGTATAGCTTTGAAAGATGTAGGAATCTAAAAGTGATGAAACCGGTTATATCTTGAATTGAGTTCTGAGGTTTCAAAATCAGAATATGTAATTGGGTTTGAATGAGTATGGTTATTTTGATTTCTATGAAAGAATGTATATTATTGTGAAAGTAGGAAGTATAGTTGATAATTTTGCTTGATCAGATTCGAAAAATGTAACATATTAATTGTATATATATATATATATATATATATATATATATATATATCTCGGGTATTACCTACCCGTTAAAAAAATTTCACAATTAATATTTTGTACATAAGAATTTTATTACAGTCTTTGTGAAAATATATATGTATATATTCTCCTCAGATGTAAAATAGATTTTAATGAGTTAATACTAAATTAAACTCATTCGATTTACGGTTGAAACTAGAATTGAATAATGCCTTGAAGGCTTTAGAGATTACATAAGTATTTCTTCAATAATATTGAAATTATGAATCAATACTTCGTTATTTGTTGAGATGTGATGTAGGTTTTCGTTAAATTCTTGTGAACTTCGCAAAGTACGAATGATGTTATCTGAAAAGTTTCGGTTACATCAATGATGAAGTGTAAAATCAAATATATACTTGATTTATTAGGAATTGGAATTTGTTGAATTGAGACAGAGATTGTAGTTAATGATGGTTAAGTCACGGGCGAGGGACGTACATTATTGCATATTTGTAATATGAAATAACCGAGTAGTTAAGATTCACATACAATAGCTTAGCACGGAAAGATTTATTTTTATTTCAAAATATATATATATATATAAAATATAGATATAATTTCTTCAGAGGGAATGTGTTAATTCTTCATAACTCGTTGATACAATATACGTGTTATTGATTCGTAATGATGTCCACAGTGATTCTTGAACTGACAGAGTTTGTGATGTTATAGGTGTTGTTGATTCTGATGCTGACCGTACTGACGATGCTGGTGACACTGACGGTACTGTTGATGCTGTTGGTAAAACAAGTTTAGCTTGTTAATCACACACCATTTTTGTCAGGGTTTCTACTCTTCCTTCTATCATTTTGGTTCGCTTAACTGATTTATGGTTAGGGCTAGATTAGATAATCTCTAAGACTTTAGAGATTACATAATCGTCGCGGAATGTTTCTCCAATGAAGTTATGAATTAATACTTCGTCAGTTATTGTTGTTGGTATTCCTTGGTATCCATGGTGCGTATGACGTTGATGCTCGTGGGACAGATTGTGAGGTTGAGGTTGAAATGTCCCGTTCTTATTGATTAAAAACGTTCCATATTAATTGATTTCGTTGCGAGGTTTTGACCTCTATATGAGACGTTTTTCAAAGACTGCATTCATTTTAAAACAAACCATAACCTTTATTTCATCAATAAAGGTTTAAAAAGCTTTACGTAGATTATCAAATAATGATAATCTAAAATATCCTGTTTACACACGACCATTACATAATGGTTTACAATACAAATATGTTACAACAAAATAAATTTCTTGAATGCAGTTTTTACACAATATCATACAAGCATGGACTCCAAATATCGTCCTTATTTAAGTATGCGACAGCGGAAGCTCTTAATAATCACCTGAGAATAAACATGCTTAAAACGTCAACAAAAATGTTGGTGAGTTATAGGTTTAACCTATATATATCAAATCATAATAATAGACCACAAGATTTCATATTTCAATACACATCCCATACATAGAGATAAAAATCATTCATATGGTGAATACCTGGTAACCGACATTAACAAGATGCATATATAAGAATATCCCCATCATTCCGGGACACCCTTCGGATATGATATAAATTTCGAAGTACTAAAGCATCCGGTACTTTGGATGGGGTTTGTTAGGCCCAATAGATCTATCTTTAGGATTCGCGTCAATTAGGGTGTCTGTTCCCTAATTCTTAGATTACTAGACTTAATAAAAAGGGGCATATTCGATTTCGATAATTCAACCATAGAATGTAGTTTCACGTACTTGTGTCTATTTTGTAAATCATTTATAAAACCTGCATGTATTCTCATCCCAAAAATATTAGATTTTAAAAGTGGGACTATAACTCACTTTCACAGATTTTTACTTCGTCGGGAAGTAAGACTTGGCCACTGGTTGATTCACAAACCTATAAGAATATATACATATATATCAATGTATGTTCAAAATATATTTACAACACTTTTAATATATTTTGATGTTTTAAGTTTATTAAGTCAGCTGTCCTCGTTAGTAACCTACAACTAGTTGTCCACAGTTAGATGTACAGAAATAAATCGATAAATATTATCTTGAATCAATCCACGACCCAGTGTATACGTATCTCAGTATTGATCACAACTCAAACTATATATATTTTGGAATCAACCTCAACCCTGTATAGCTAACTCCAACATTCACATACAGAGTGTCTATGGTTGTTCCGAAATATATATAGATGTGTCGACATGATAGGTTGAAACATTGTATACGTGTCTATGGTATCTCAAGATTACATAATATACAATACAAGTTGATTAAGTTATGGTTGGAATAGATTTGTTACCAATTTTCACGTAGCTAAAATGAGAAAAATTATCCAATCTTGTTTTACCCATAACTTCTTCATTTTAAATCCGTTTTGAGTGAATCAAATTGCTATGGTTTCATATTGAATTCTATTTTATGAATCTAAATAGAAAAAGTATAGGTTTATAGTCAGAAAAATAAGTTACAAGTCATTTTTGTAAAGGTAGTCATTTCAGTCGAAAGAACGACGTCTAGATGACCATTTTAGAAAACATACTTTCACTTTGAGTTTAACCATAATTTTTGGATATAGTTTCATGTTCATAATAAAAATCATTTTCTCAGAATAACAACTTTTAAATCAAAGTTTATCATAGTTTTTAATTAACTAACCCAAAACAGCCCACGGTGTTACTACGACGGCGTAAATCCGGTTTTACGGTGTTTTTCGTGTTTCCAGGTTTTAAATCATTAAGTTAGCATATCATATAGATATAGAACATGTGTTTAGTTGATTTTAAAAGTCAAGTTAGAAGGATTAACTTTTGTTTGCGAACAAGTTTAGAATTAACTAAACTATGTTCTAGTGATTACAAGTTTAAACCTTCGAATAAGATAGCTTTATATGTATGAATCGAATGATTTTATGAACATCATTACTACCTTAACTTCCTTGGATAAACCTACTGGAAAAGAGAAAAATGGATCTAGCTTCAACGGATCCTTGGATGGCTCGAAGTTCTTGAAGCAGAATCATGACACGAAAACAAGTTCAAGTAAGATCATCACTTGAAATAAGATTGTTATAGTTATAGAAATTGAACCAAAGTTTGAATATGATTATTACCTTGTATTAGAATGATAACCTACTGTAAGAAACAAAGATTTATTGAGGTTGGATGATCACCTTACAAGATTGGAAGTGAGCTAGCAAACTTGAAAGTATTCTTGATTTTATGTAACTATAACTTGTAGAATATATGAAGAACACTTAGAACTTGAAGATAGAACTTGAGAGAAATCAATTAGATGAAGAAAATTGAAGAATGAAAGTGTTTTTAGGTGTTTTTGGTCGTTGGTGTATGGATTAGATATAAAGGATATGTAATTTTTTTTTCATGTAAATAAGTGATGAATGATTACTCATATTTTTGTAATTTTATGAGATATTTCATGCTAGTTGCCAAATGATGGTTCCCACATGTGTTAGGTGACTCACATGGGCTACTAAGAGCTGATCATTGGAGTGTATATACCAATAGTACATACATCTAAAAGCTGTGTATTGTACGAGTACGAATACGGGTGCATTCGAGTAGAATTGTTGATGAAACTGAACGAGGATGTAATTGTAAGCATTTTTGTTAAGTAGAAGTATTTTGATAGGTGTATTGAAGTCTTTCAAAAGTGTATAAATACATATTAAAACACTACATGTATATACATTTTAACTGAGTCGTTAAGTCATCGTTAGTCGTTACATGTAAGTGTTGTTTTGAAACCTTTAGGTTAACGATCTTGTTAAATGTTGTTAACCCAATGTTTATAATATCAAATGAGATTTTAAATTATTATATTATCATGATATTATCATGTATGAATATCTCTTAATATGATATATATACATTAAATGTCTTTACAACGATAATCGTTACATATATGTCTCGTTTAAAAATCATTAAGTTAGTAGTCTTGTTTTTACATATGTAGTTCATTGTTAATATACTTAATGATATGTTTACTTATCATAGTATCATGTTAACAATATATATATATCCATATATATGTCATCATATAGTTTTTACAAGTTTTAACGTTCGTGAATCACCGGTCAACTTGGGTGGTCAATTGTCTATATGAAACCTATTTCAATTAATCAAGTCTTAACAAGTTTGATTGCTTAACATGTTGGAAACATTTAATCATGTAAACATCAATCTCAATTAATATATATATACATGGAAAAGTTCGGGTCACTACAGTACCTACCCGTTAAATAAATTTCGTCCCGAAATTTTAAGCTGTTGAAGGTGTTGACGAATCTTCTGGAAATAGATGCGGGTATTTCTTCTTCATCTGATCTTCACGCTCCCAGGTGAACTCGGGTCCTCTACGAGCATTCCATCGAACCTTAACAATTGGTATCTTGTTTTGCTTAAGTCTTTTAACCTCACGATCCATTATTTCGACTGGTTCTTCGATGAATTGAAGTTTTTCGTTGATTTGGATTTCATCTAACGGAATAGTGAGATCTTCTTTAGCAAAACATTTCTTCAAATTCGAGACATGGAAAGTGTTATGTACAGCCGCGAGTTGTTGAGGTAACTCAAGTCGGTAAGCTACTGGTCCGACACGATCAATAATCTTGAATGGTCCAATATACCTTGGATTTAATTTCCCTCGTTTACTAAATCGAACAACGCCTTTCCAAGGTGCAACTTTAAGCATGACCATCTCTCCAATTTCAAATTCTATATCTTTTCTTTTAATGTCAGCGTAGCTCTTTTGTCGACTTTGGGCGGTTTTCAACCGTTGTTGAATTTGGATGATCTTCTTGGTAGTTTCTTGTATAATCCCCGGACCCGTAATCTGTCTATCCCCTACTTCACTCCAACAAATCGGAGACCTGCACTTTCTACCATAAAGTGCTTCAAACGGCGCCATCTCAATGCTTGAATGGTAGCTGTTGTTGTAGGAAAATTCTGCTAACGGTAGATGTCGATCCCAACTGTTTCCGAAATCAATAACACATGCTCGTAGCATGTCTTCAAGCATTTGTATCGTCCTTTCGCTCTGCCCATCAGTTTGTGGATGATAGGCAGTACTCATGTCTAGACGAGTTCCTAATGCTTGCTGTAATGTCTGCCAGAATCTTGAAATAAATCTGCCATCCCTATCAGAGATAATAGAGATTGGTATTCCATGTCTGGAGATGACTTCCTTCAAATACAGTCGTGCTAACTTCTCCATCTTGTCATCTTCTCTTATTGGCAGGAAGTGTGCTGATTTGGTGAGACGATCAACTATTACCCAAATAGTATCAAAACCACTTGCAGTCCTTGGCAATTTAGTGATGAAATCCATGGTAATGTTTTCCCATTTCCATTCCGGGATTTCGGGTTGTTGAAGTAGACCTGATGGTTTCTGATGCTCAGCTTTGACCTTAGAACACGTCAAACATTCTCCTACGTATTTAGCAACATCGGCTTTCATACCCGGCCACCAAAAATGTTTCTTGAGATCCTTGTACATCTTCCCCGTTCTAGGATGTATTGAGTATCTGGTTTTATGAGCTTCTCTAAGTACCATTTCTCTCATATCTCCAAATTTTGGTACCCAAATCCTTTCAACCCTATACCGGGTTCCGTCTTCCCGAATATTAAGATGCTTCTCCGATCCTTTGGGTATTTCATCCTTTAAATTTCCCTCTTTTAAAACTCCTTGTTGCGCCTCCTTTATTTGAGTAGTAAGGTTATTATGAATCATTATATTCATAGATTTTACTCGAATGGGTTCTCTGTCCTTCCTGCTCAAGGCATCGGCTACCACATTTGCCTTCCCCGGGTGGTAACGAATCTCAAAGTCATAATCATTCAATAATTCAATCCACCTACGCTGCCTCATATTCAGTTGTTTCTGATTAAATATGTGTTGAAGACTTTTGTGGTCGGTATATATAATACTTTTGACCCCATATAAGTAGTGCCTCCAACTCTTTAATGCAAAAACAACCGCGCCTAATTCCAAATCATGCGTCGTATAATTTTGTTAGTGAATTTTCAATTGTCTAGACGCATAAGCAATCACCTTCGTTCGTTGCATTAATACACAACCGAGACCTTGCTTTGATGCATCACAATAAATCACAAAATTATCATTCCCTTCAGGCAATGACAATATAGGTGCCGTAGTTAGCTTTTTCTTCAATAACTGAAACGCTTTCTCTTGTTCATCATTCCATTCAAATTTCTTCCCTTTATGCGTTAATGCAGTCAAGGGTTTTGCTATTCTGGAAAAGTCTTGGATGAACCTTCTGTAGTAATCAGCTAGTCCTAAAAACTGGCGTATGTGTTTCGGAGTTTTCGGGGTTTCCCACTTTTCAACAGTTTCTATCTTTGCCGGATCCACCTTAATACCTTCTTTGTTCACTATGTGACCGAGGAATTGAACTTCTTCCAACCAAAATGCACACTTTGAAAACTTAGCGTACAATTCTTCCTTCCTCAATACTTCTAACACCTTTCTCAAATGTTCACCGTGTTCTTGGTCATTCTTTGAGTAAATAAGTATGTCATCAATGAAAACAATGACAAACTTGTCAAGGTATGGTCCACACACTCGGTTCATAAGATCCATGAACACAGCTGGTGCATTAGTTAAACCAAACGGCATGACCATAAACTCATAATGACCGTAACGTGTTCTGAAAGCAGTCTTTGGAATATCATCCTCTTTCACCCGCATTTGATGATACCCGGAACGTAAGTCAATCTTTGAATAAACAGACGAGCCTTGTAGTTGATCAAATAAGTCGCCGATTCTCGATAGTGGGTAGCGGTTCTTGATGGTAAGTTTGTTCAACTCTCGGTAGTCGATACACAACCTGAATGTACCATCTTTCTTCTTGACAAACAAAACAGGAGCTCCCCACGGTGATGTGCTTGGTCGAATGAAACCACGCTCTAAAAGTTCTTGTAATTGGCTTTGCAGTTCTTTCATCTCGTTGGGTGCGAGTCTGTAAGGAGCACGAGCTATTGGTGCAGCTCCTGGTACAAGATCTATTTGAAATTCAACGGATCGATGTGGGGGTAATCCCGGTAATTCTTTCGGAAATACATCGGGAAATTCTTTTGCAATGGGAACATCATTGATGCTCTTTTCTTTAGTTTGTACTTTCTTGACGTGTGCTAGAACAGCATAGCAACCTTTTCTTATTAGTTTTTGTGCCTTCAAATTACTAATAAGATGTAGCTTCGTGTTGCCCTTTTCTCCGTACACCATTAAGGGTTTTCCTTTTTCTCGTATAATGCGAATTGCATTTTTGTAACAAACGATCTCTGCTTTCACTTCTTTCAACCAGTCCATACCAATTATCACATCAAAACTCCCTAACTCTACTGGTATCAAATCAATCTTAAATATTTCGCTAACCAGTTTAATTTCTCGATTCCGACATATATTATCTGCTGAAATTAATTTACCATTTGCTAATTCGAGTAAAAATTTACTATCCAAAGGCGTCAATGGACAACTTAATTTAGCACAAAAATCTCTACTCATATAGCTTCTATCCGCACCCGAATCAAATAAAACGTAAGCAGATTTGTTGTCAATAAGAAACGTACCCGTAACAAGCTCCGGGTCTTCCTGTGCCTCTGCCACATTACTATTGAAAACTCTTCCGCGGCCTTGTCCATTCGTGTTCTCCTGGTTCGAGCAATTTCTAATAATATGGCCCAGTTTTCCACATTTATAACAAACTACATTGGCATAACTTGCTCTGACACTACTTGCTCCGCCATTACTCGTTCCGACACCATTTGTTCCTTTTGTTCTATTAACCCCTGGTCCGTAGAGCTCACACTTCGCCACGCTATGACCATTTCTTTTACACTTGTTGCAAAATTTGGTGCAAAGCCCCGAGTGATACTTTTCACACCTTTGGCATAGCTGCTTCTGATTGTTGTTGTTGTTGCGGTTATTATTGTTGTTGGGGTGATTGTTGTAGTTGTTGTTGTTGTTGTTGTTGTTGTTGTTGGGCCGTTTGTTGTAGTTGCGATTGATGTTGCGATTGTTGGGATAATTGTTGCGATTATTATTGTAATTGCTGTTGTTGTTGTATTGGTGATTCTTATCACCGTTTTCCTCCCACTTTCTTTTGACTTGCTTCACATTGGCCTCTTCAGCAGTCTGTTCTTTAATTCTTTCTTCAATCTGGTTCACTAGTTTGTGAGCCATTCTACATGCCTGTTGTATGGAGGCGGGCTCGTGTGAACTTATATCTTCTTGGATTCTTTCCGGTAATCCTTTCACAAACGCGTCGATCTTCTCTTCCTCATCTTCGAATGCTCCCGGACACAATAGGCACAATTCTGTGAATCGTCTTTCGTACGTGGTAATATCAAATCCTTGGGTTCGTAACCCTCTAAGTTCTGTCTTGAGCTTATTGACCTCGATTCTGAGACGGTACTTCTCGTTCATCAAGTGCTTGAATACTGACCACGGTAGTGCGTACGCATCATCTTGTCCCACTTGCTCTAGATAGGTATTCCACCATGTTAACGCAGAACCTGTGAAGGTATGCGTAGCGTACTTCACTTTGTCCTCTTCAGTACACTTACTTATGGCAAACACCGATTCGACCTTCTCGGTCCACCGTTTCAATCCGATCGGTCCTTCGGTTCCATCAAATTCCAAAGGTTTGCAGGCAGTGAATTCTTTGTAGGTGCATCCTACACGATTTCCTGTACTGCTAGATCCAAGGTTATTGTTGGTATGTAGCGCAGCCTGTACTGCGGCTATGTTCGAAGCTAGAAAAGTACGGAATTCCTATTCATTCATATTCACGGTGTGTCGAGTAGTCGGTGCCATTTCCTTCAAAATAGTCAAATGGAACAAGTTAATCATACAGAATATTAAGAGTAGTTAATAGTATTTCGTAGCATAATATGAACTCATTTATAAAAGCTTTTTCTTCATATTAGCGTTTTATAAGTTTAAATTTGGGTAGTACCTACCCGTTAAGTTCATACTTAGTAGCTAATATACAATTCAACTACTACAATTCTATATGAAAAACTGATTATAATAATATTTCGTGTTCAAACTTTTACACAATATTTTACAAACTTACAATACCGCTTATTTTACATATAGCATGAAATATAGCACACAATAAATTTGATACAAGATAGTTGTGAAGATAATTCTAGCTAGTACACAAGTCGTTCAGCAAAGGCAATAAAGACACGTAATTCATACGTCCAGAAACAAGTCATGCATTCTGGTTTTACTAGGATTACTTCCCATCCTTGGTCTTGTGGAACATAACCATTATGGCCGTTGATAAGACAGCGTGTTGTAACGTCATCAAAGGGACGAGGATTACGTAATGTCCAACAGTCCCGTAACAATCTAAAAACCTCATTTCTTACCCCAATTACCGACTCCGTCACTTGTGGGAACGTTTTGTTTAATAGTTGTAGCCCGATGTTCTTGTTCTCACTTTGGTGAGAAGCGAACATTACTAATCCGTAAGTATAACATGCTTCTTTATGTTGCATGTTAGCCGCTTTTTCTAAATCACGAAGTCCAATATTCAGATATATTGAGTCAAAATAATTTCTTAACCCATTGCGTAAAATAGCATTTGGGTTCCCCGCAATATATGCGTCAAAGTAAACACATCGTAACTTATGGATTTCCTAATGTGATATCCCCCATCTTTCGAACGAAAGCCTTTTATAAACCAAGGCATTCTTGGAACGTTCTTCGAATGTCTTACAAACTGATCTCGCCTTAAATAGTTGTGCCGAAGAATTCTGACCGACTCTAGACAAGATTTCATCAATCATGTCTCCGGGTAGGTCTCTTAAAATATTGGGTTGTCTATCCATTTTGTGTTTTTATACTGTAAATAGACAAGAGTTAGATTCATAAAAAAAATATTTATTAATACAAGCAATTTTTACATATATCATAAAGCATAAGCACACTATATTACATATATTACACCACACGAATACAACTATCTTATTCCGACTCGCTTGTTTCTTCTTCTTCGGTTTTGGTTCATTTTGCCAAGTTTCTAGGGATATATGATGTTCCCCTAATACGAGCCGTAGTTTTCCACATTGGTTTAGAAAAACCTGGTGGTTTAGAGGTTCCTGGGTCATTGTTACAACTTAAGGACTTCGGGGGTTGACGATACATATAAAGTTCATCAGGGTTGGAATTAGATTTCTCTATTTTTATGCCCTTTTCCTTATTATTTTCTTTTGCCTTTTTAAATTCAGTTGGGGTAATTTCTATAACATCATCGGAATTCCCGTCGGAATCCGATTCATCGGAGAATTGGTAATCCTCCCAATATTTTGCTTCCTTGGCGGAAACACCATTGACCATAATTAACCTTGGTCGGTTGGTTGAGGATTTTCTTTTACTTAACCGTTTTATTATTTCCCCCACCGGTTCTATTTCTTCATCCGGTTCCGATTCTTCTTCCGGTTCCGATTCTTCTTCCGGTTCCGACTCTTCTTCCGGTTCCTCTTCGGGAACTTGCGAATCAGTCCACGAATCATTCCAATTTACATTTGACTCTTCATTATTATTAGGTGAGTCAACGGGACTTGTTCTAGAGGTAGACATCTATCACATAATATCAAACGAGTTAAGAGATTAATATATCACATAATATTCACATGTTAAAAATATATAGTTTCCAACAAAATTTGTTAAGCAATCATTTTTCAAGTAAACATGGTCGAAGTCCAGACTCACTAATGCATCCTAACAAACTCGATAAGACACACTAATGCAAAATTCTGGTTCTCTAAGACCAACGCTCGGATACCAACTGAAATGTCCCGTTCTTATTGATTAAAAACGTTCCATATTAATTGATTTCGTTGCGAGGTTTTGACCTCTATATGAGACGTTTTTCAAAGACTGCATTCATTTTAAAACAAACCATAACCTTTATTTCATCAATAAAGGTTTAAAAAGCTTTACGTAGATTATCAAATAATGATAATCTAAAATATCCTGTTTACACACGACCATTACATAATGGTTTACAATACAAATATGTTACAACAAAATAAGTTTCTTGAATGCAGTTTTTACACAATATCATACAAGCATGGACTCCAAATATCGTCCTTATTTAAGTATGCGATAGCGGAAGCTCTTAATAATCACCTGAGAATAAACATGCTTAAAACGTCAACAAAAATGTTGGTGAGTTATAGGTTTAACCTATATATATCAAATCATAATAATAGACCACAAGATTTCATATTTCAATACACATCCCATACATAGAGATAAAAATCATTCATATGGTGAACACCTGGTAACCGACATTAACAAGATGCATATATAAGAATATCCCCATCATTCCGGGACACCCTTCGGATATGATATAAA
Organism: Rutidosis leptorrhynchoides; assembly: GCF_046630445.1. Taxonomy (NCBI): domain Eukaryota; kingdom Viridiplantae; phylum Streptophyta; class Magnoliopsida; order Asterales; family Asteraceae; genus Rutidosis; species Rutidosis leptorrhynchoides. Next base: position 203,181,040 of record NC_092340.1, read on the forward strand.
TTTTGAAGTACTAAAGCATCCGGTACTTTGGATGGGGTTTGTTAGGCCCAATAGATCTATCTTTAGGATTCGCGTCAATTAGGGTGTCTGTTCCCTAATTCTTAGATTACCAGACTTAATAAAAAGGGGCATATTCGATTTCGATAATTCAACCATAGAATGTAGTTTCACGTACTTGTGTCTATTTTGTAAATCATTTATAAAACCTGCATGTATTCTCATCCCAAAAATATTAGATTTTAAAAGTGGGACTATAACTCACTTTCACAGATTTTTACTTCGTCAGGAAGTAAGACTTGGCCACTGGTTGATTCACGAACCTATAACAATATATACATATATATCAATGTATGTTCAAAATATATTTACAACACTTTTAATATATTTTGATGTTTTAAGTTTATTAAGTCAGCTGTCCTCGTTAGTAACCTACAACTAGTTGTCCACAGTTAGATGTACAGAAATAAATCGATAAATATTATCTTGAATCAATCCACGACCCAGTGTATACGTATCTCAGTATTGATCACAACTCAAACTATATATATTTTGGAATCAACCTCAACCCTGTATAGCTAACTCCAACATTCACATATAGAGTGTCTATGGTTGTTACGAAATATATATAGATGTGTCGACATGATAGGTCGAAACATTGTATACTTGTCTATGGTATCTCAAGATTACATAATATACAATACAAGTTGATTAAGTTATGGTTGGAATAGATTTGTTACCAATTTTCACGTAGCTAAAATGAGAAAAATTATCCAATCTTGTTTTACCCATAACTTCTTCATTTTAAATCCGTTTTGAGTGAATCAAATTGCTATGGTTTCATATTGAATTCTATTTTATGAATCTAAATAGAAAAAGTATAGGTTTATAGTCAGAAAAATAAGTTACAAGTCATTTTTGTAAAGGTAGTCATTTCAGTCGAAAGAACGACGTCTAGATGACCATTTTAGAAAACATACTTCCACTTTGAGTTTAACCATAATTTTTGGATATAGTTTCATGTTCATAATAAAAATCATTTTCTCAGAATAACAACTTTTAAATCAAAGTTTATCATAGTTTTTAATTAACTAACCCAAAACAGCCCGCGGTGTTACTACGACGGCGTAAATCCGGTTTTACGGTGTTTTTCGTGTTTCCAGGTTTTAAATAATTAAGTTAGCATATCATATAGATATAGAACATGTGTTTAGTTGATTTTAAAAGTCAAGTTAGAAGGATTAACTTTTGTTTGCGAACAAGTTTAGAATTAACTAAACTATGTTCTAGTGATTACAAGTTTAAACCTTCGAATAAGATAGCTTTATATGTATGAATCGAATGATTTTATGAACATCATTACTACCTTAACTTCCTTGGATAAACCTACTGGAAAAGAGAAAAATGGATCTAGCTTCAACGGATCCTTGGATGGCTCGAAGTTCTTGAAGCAGAATCATGACACGAAAACAAGTTCAAGTAAGATCATCACTTGAAATAAGATTATTATAGTTATAGAAATTGAACCAAAGTTTGAATATGATTATTACCTTGTATTAGAATGATAACCTACTGTAATAAACAAAGATTTCTTGAGGTTGGATGATCACCTTACAAGATTGGAAGTGAGCTAGCAAACTTGAAAGTATTCTTGATTTTATGTAACTATAACTTGTAGAATATATGAAGAACACTTAGAACTTGAAGATAGAACTTGAGAGAGATCAATTAGGTGAAGAAAATTGAAGAATGAAAGTGTTTGTAGGTGTTTTTGGTCGTTGGTGTATGGATTAGATATAAAGGATATGTAATTTTTTTTTTCATGTAAATAAGTCATGAATGATTACTCATATTTTTGTAATTTTATGAGATATTTCATGCTAGTTGCCAAATGATGGTTCCCACATGTGTTAGGTGACTCACATGGGCTGCTAAGAGCTGATCATTGGAGTGTATATACTAATAGTACATACATCTAAAAGCTGTGTATTGTACGAGTACGAATACGGGTGCATACGAGTAGAATTGTTGATGAAACTGAACGAGGATGTAATTGTAAGCATTTTTGTTAAGTAGAAGTATTTTGATAGGTGTATTGAAGTCTTTCAAAAGTGTATAAATACATATTAAAACACTACATGTATATACATTTTAACTGAGTCGTTAAGTCATCGTTAGTCGTTACATGTAAGTGTTGTTTTGAAACCTTTAGGTTAACGATCTTGTTAAATGTTGTTAACCCAATGTTTATAATATCAAATGAGATTTTAAATTATTATATTATCATGATATTATCATGTATGAATATCTCTTAATATGATATATATATACATTAAATGTCTTTACAACGATAATCGTTACATATATGTCTCGTTTAAAAATCATTAAGTTAGTAGTCTTGTTTTTACATATGTAGTTCATTGTTAATATACTTAATGATATGTTTACTTATCATAGTATCATTTTAACTATATATATATCCATATATATGTCATCATATAGTTTTTACAAGTTTTAACGTTCGTGAATCACCGGTCAACTTGGGTGGTCAATTGTCTATATGAAACATATTTCAATTAATCAAGTCTTAACAAGTTTGATTGCTTAACATGTTGGAAACATTTAATCATGTAAATATCAATCTCAATTAATATATATAAACATGGAAAAGTTCGGGTCACTACAGAGGTTTACGACGCGGTTGTGGTTGGAGGTGGTAATGGTACTGTTGACGTTGATGATGGTGGTACTGGTTATGCTGCTGGTGCTGCTGCTGGTGTTTGTAATCTCTGCACCATATTCTCCAAAGCCACTACCCGAGCGCGAAGCTCGTTGACTTCTTCTATTACACTTGGGGTGATTGTCGGTTCGGACGAGAGGATAAATAAAATCTAAAATTTGATGTAATATATAATCGTGACGAGATACTCTAGAAATGAGAGAGAAAATGGTGTTTTGAACGGGTTCGCTGGTAAGTGCATCAGGTTCTTCGTCAAGAGGGTAATGTGGTGGATGGAAAGGATCGCCTTCTTCATGTCTCCAATGATTGAGGAGGCTACGAACCCATCCCCAATTCATCCAGAATAGATGATTACTGATTGGTTGGTCCATTCCGGTCACACTGCTTTCGGAGCTTGAGTGAGATTCCATTTCGGAATCCGAATGACTTGAACTAACGACGAATTCCATTTCGTACGATTGGATAAAGGATTTTTCGATATAAAATGATTTTTTCGGCTATCGGGTGGTATTCTATTTACATAGGATATATGTATATATATATATATATATATATATATATATATATATATATATATATATATATATATATAGATCAAAAGATTTCGTAGATTACGGAGGAATTTGAGGGATATGTCAGGCAAAGTTTAAAGTAACAGATACGATAACATAAGATTTAGCAGATACGCTAAGATATGAATTTCGTCTATACACTACTCATGCAATTAATGTAGCAAGACGTGTCTAGACTAAAAATGATAAGCAGGTAATTTCCTAAGGATGATAAGCATATGATTTTCGACTAGAAATGATAAGAAAAACTTTTGACATGCAGACACGGTCGAAGTCCAGACTCACTAATGCATCCTAACGACTTATCAGTTAGACACACTAATGCAGACCTGGTTCGCTAAGACCACCGCTCTAATACCAACTAAAAGGACCCGTTCATATACATTATAAATGATTCACAATAGTTGATTACACCGCGAGGTATTTGACCTCTATATGATACATTTTACAAACATTGCATTCGTTTTTAAAAGACAAACTTTCTTTAAAACGAAAGTTGACGGCATGCATACCATTTCATAATACATCCAACTATAATTGACTTAATGATAATCTTGATGAACTCAACGACTCGAATGCAACGTCTTTCGAAATATGCCATGAATGACTCCAAGTAAGATCTCTAAAATGAGCAAATGCACAGTGGAAGATTTCTTTAATACCTGAGAATAAACATGCTTTAAAGTGTCAACCAAAAGGTTGGTGAGTTCATTAGTTTATCATAATCATTCATTTCCATCATTTTAATAGACCACAAGAATTTCATTTCCAGTTCTCATAAATGTACGTCCCATGCATAGAGACAAAAATCATTCATATGGATTGAACACCTGGTAACCGACATTAACAAGATGCATATAAGAATATCCCCTATTATTCCGGGAAATACTTCGGACATGATAAAAACAACATCGAAGTACTAAAGCATCCGGTACTTTGGATGGGGTTCGTTAGGCCCAATAGATCTATCTTTAGGATTCGCGTCAATTAGGCGTGCACTAATTCTCAAAATTAGTGATGTTCCCTAATTCTTAGGCTACCAAGCAAAAAGGGGCATATTAGGCTTCGATAATTCAACCATATAATGTAGTTTCGATTACTTGTGTCTATTTCGTAAAACATTTATAAAAATTGCGGATGTATTCTCAGCCCAAAAATATAAAGGGTAAAAAGGCAAATGAAACTCACATATTGTATTTCGTAGTAAAAATACATATAACGTCATTGAACAAGTGCAAGGTTGGCCTCGGATTCACGAACCTAAATTAATTATATATATTTATATGTTGGTCAATATTTGTCTAACAATTAGGTCAGATCATAGTGTACCACAATCCTAATGCTCGAGACTAATATTCAAAAGTCAACAAAAGTCAATTTGATTCAAAAATGATTTCCAAAATTTATACATGATTATTATATAGTTTAAATATCATCATTTTATATTTTTAAATATTTTTAAAAGCATTATTAAAGTAAATAATATAATTCATTTATTAATAAATAAAATTTTATATAAAATATACTTTTATATATCTTAAGTAATAAAATTCATAAGGTTCATTTAATATCATAAAAATTTTATGATAGGTTTTATTAAGGTAATTATATTATTCGTGTTACATATTTATTTGATATAATAACATTGATAATAATAATAAGTAAAAGTTGTATTATTTTGTAATAATAATTATTATTATCTTATTAGTAAAAATATTAATTTTTATATTTACCAAAAATGATATTATGATAAATCGATAATAATAATAAAATTTTTGATTAACAATGATATTCCTCTTAAAAATAATAATTTTCGTAAAAATACTATTTTTAATATTAATAATACTTTTAATAATAATAGTGATAAAAATAATGAAAAACGATAATTTTATCTAAATCAATGTCTTTCAATATTTTAAATTTTATCATAATACTCATACTCATTATTTCCTAATCGATTTGTTAGTAGCTTTTAAATCATCTTTTATATCGCGTTCATTTTAATGATAATAATAATAATCATAATAATTAAGTGTTACTAATATTAGTTTTAGTTATAATAATACTAATAATAATAAATATTATGATAAGGATAATACTAATAACTATTTTAATGATAATAATAATAATAATAATACTGATTATAACATTAACGATAATAACGATAGTAATAATAATAAAAATAACAATTTTTAATGTTAATACTTTTTATTAATAATAATAATAATAATAATAATAATAATAATAATAATAATAATAATAATAATAGTAATTTGATAAAAACTAGAACGACGATAATAACGACGATAATAATAATCATTTTTACAAAAATTCAATTGACTATAACTTCAAATCCGTTCGTCGAAATCATTCGACATCTAAATGAAAAGTTATTAATTTTTCACTAGCTTTCCAATGACATGCGTATCTTATACCTTATCTTAACCGTAGGCGTAACTAACTCAAGATTCAACATATCCTATCTAAGGGCAATATCAAAAGTACAAGCATGCATAATCCTATATACTCGAGCACTAGTCAGGGATACACTATTAATATGTAAAAATTTATTTACGAGTACTCACGTATCAATATTGAAATTCAATATTACAGGAAAGGTACGTAGACGCAACGGAGACGATAAACACTAGATTGACCTCACGAGCATACCCATGAACCCTACCCATTACCTCCATAGCTATAACCCATAATTTCCTTAGCCCTATCCTACTCGAAAAGCTCATTTTGGAATCACGCGGGCAGAACCTCGTCGTAGTATTTTATGTATAATACATAATAATAATAACACTTAACCCTCTTAATAATAATAATATGATTAATAATAATAATAATAATAATAATATAAATATAAATATAAATATATACGGAGTAATATATGTGATATAGAGAGATAGAGATTATGTGCACAATGAGCTGAACGAGTTCATTTTATAATTGATTTCCAGATTTTGACTCCATGCGATCGCATGGAGTCCCAATGATATTATCATGCGATCGCATGATGCTGGTTGCCAGCTCATATGCACTAATCTAATTTGCCGACACTCCTTACATTACACATTTACACATGATACGTTAATATATATATTATTTAATATATATTATATTTAATCTTTAGAATTAATTAAAGATTATATTATATTCTCGTGCATAGTTAAAATGTAATTTTTGTTCAAATGAGTCGTACGTTATCACTCGACTCATGTACCACTTTCAGTTTTTCGAGCGCACTTTCGTACGTTTAGAAAACTAGCCTTTTACGTTTAGTGACTCGTACCATTATCAAAATTTAGTTTTAGTCATTGATAATGTATGTTATGAAAAATGTAACTTATATAATTGAGCGTTGTGGTCATTTGCTTCTATAAATCAGTGGCTCGTTGTTTATCAAAATATATTATTTTAAATCAGGACGTTTTATGACTAAGTTATATATATTTGTTTTTCCATTTCGAAATATAAATTTGAACTATTTACTTAATATAGTCTTTCAAAACTAATGTCATTCAAAACTTATATTTTTAGAAATTGTTTAAATATTAAAAATTACTATTTTGTAAAATTTGTATTTTTAAAGTTCTAAAATTGATATAGTTCATTTATCTACAAACGTTCATAAAACGTTTTAATAACCAAATTATTTTATATTCAAAAATCATTTTATTACAAAGGTTATAATAGTAGAAGTTGTTTATGTTATAAGACGTTTTTAATAATAAAAGTCAATTATATCGAAAAGGCTTTTTCGTTTAAGAAAGTACAATCATATATGAATCATATCAGGTTTCAGGGTTTTAAATTTCCATTTTTAATCATGACTCGTAGGATTAAGTTTAAAGGAAAATCAAACGTATGGAATCATATTAATGTAAAATGTTGATCTATTTAACTTGTCAATATCTATTTCCTAATTTACCTATATTCTCTAATTTCACTTTCACAATACATAATATGAAGGTTAATTAATTTATCTTATCAAAAGTCACGAGGTAATTATTGTAAGGCATGTATTGGAACTTAACAGGAATTTCCACCAATTTGACTAGCTTCTCGCTACTTGACACTTTTGTTCTTACTTGTAAATCACTTTACCATTTTCCGAATACCGTTAAAAAGGAAAGGTTTTCTAAATCAAAGTGGACCTCTCAATAGGGACTCAAGATCATAGTTCAATGTATCTGATAAATCAATCATTTGATATTATCTTCTAATTCCATCGCTAATCATATTGAAACAAATACGTTCATATAAAGTATTATACGTTTAATATTTTGTTAACATTCTCAAACTGTTATATATACATATACCTATACATATTCATATCCAATTAAATAATGGTTCGTGAATCTTCGTAATTTGGTCGAGGTTAAATGAATGTATGAACACAGTTTAAAATTCTTGAGATTCAACTTACAAACTTTGCTTATCGTGTCAGGAATATATAAAGATTAAAGTTTAAATTTGGTTGGAAATTTCCGGGTTGTCACAGTGTGTGTGGCTCTCATTCTGTCTTCCATACTTAGAGGTTCCGTTACTTCCATAATTGAAATTGTTGAATCCGAATCACTAGAGGATTCTGATTTAACGGTTTGTGGATCAGGAGGAATGATTAGTGGTTCTGGATCTTGGAATTGTCATTGAATATCCTCCGGGTTTTCAATTTTGAAGTCGGGTTCAAAACATGGATTATCGGAAATTTGAATTGGAGTACTTGGTCGACTAGATGACGATTCTAAAGAAAAATCAACGGCGACAATATTGGCTAGATGTCTTGATCGAGTTACAGGTGGTGAACGTATGAAAGGTGGTGAACGTTTTGCTCGGTGCATTCACTGAATATCCTATTAGTTATAAAAATAAAAATTACTAAAGTTATCAAATTAATAGACTTTTCTGATTTTGCCCACGTTTCGAATAGCCAATAGATGCAGCAGGTAGCCAGGACCCTTTAAATCGGAAGCCCACAACTCGCCACTAACAAATCCAACTATTACTACGAACCAGAAAATTTTGGATGTCTATCAATTTAACCGCTTAAAATAATTTTTCGTCGAAGTTTAAAGAAGATAAAGAAAATTCTATATCCTAAAAACTAGAGCGTCGAGAAATAAGAAAGAAAAAGAATGCGTCGAAAAACGTCGAAAAATAAAAGGTCGAAAAATCAAAATAGGAAAGTAAAGCGTCGAAACTTAAAAGTCTAAAAACTAAATCTAAAAAGTTGCACCTAAAGGTATTAAAGCTTAAAGGAATTCTATATCCAAAACGACAATAACTTAATTAGGCACTAAAATCTATAAACGGCGTTGCAAAAATTCTAAAGCGCCTAAATCTTAATTCTAAAGAAAAAGCACTTAAGGGATTTTACAGCAAAGCCTAAAAACTAGAAATATAAAAATAACTACGGCAAAAACTAAACTTAAAACTAATTACGAACGATAAATATACAATTTAAGAATTAAACGATTAAAATATGCAATTGATAAAAAGATATAAAAAGTGACAAAATTACTTATTTTTATAAAAATATTATTTTTATATTATTATTTTATAAAAGTATTAATTTATATATTAATAAAACTAATTAAAACTTAAAAATACAAAATAAATTTAAAACTAAAACTAATTATTATTAAATTAAACCCTAACTATAATTAGTTAATAATAATAATAATTAAAACCTAACCCTACTCCGTACGGCTAAGGTACCAGACCTGTCACCTCACCTCATGTGATCGCATGAGGTTGAGGTAAAACAGCCATGCGGTCACATGGCCTGCAATTCCAGAAGGGATTGGGCTTTAATTCGGGTTCGACATAGTTTTAAAATTTATATATATATATATATATATATATATATATATATATATATATATATATATATATATTTCTGATTTATATAAAATATTTATAAAAACTTATATTTTTAAAAAATAGAAATAATCTATAATTTTATATATTTTAAAAAAAACTTTTAAATATATATATATATATATATATATATATATATATATATATATATATATATATATATATATATTTATATATATATATATATATATATATTTATATATTTATATATTTTCTTTTAATGTTTTATATTTTTTTGTTAATTATATTTTTACAAATAAAAACTATAGCGTTTCGCCGAGTTCCCCGGCAGCGGCGCCAAAAACTTGATGTTATGCGAGGTGTATACGAAATAGTTATATTTTTATTGCGAAATACTATTAAATACGATACAATTTTACACAAGTTATTTATTTATTTATTTATTGAATGGGATATACCTAAACCTTGCTACAACACTTATAGGCAGTGTACCAAATCGTAGAGTAGTGTAGTTTTTAGTAAGTCCGGTTCGTTCCACAGGGATCTAGTGATACGTACTATATTTTATAAAATATATTTATATAAAATATATATAATTATATAAGTAGTAATAATATTATATAAAAGGGGGGTTTTACCGTTTAATGACTGGTTTGTCGATTTTATATTTTAAGCGTAAAGATAAATGACGATAATATAAATGACAGAATTTAAATTGCGATAAAGTAAATTGCAGTAATTAAAATGACAGTAAATAAAGGTACGATGAAGTATGAAATAAAAGTATTATGCTTATTTAAACTTCCGTAATCATGTTGTTTGACGTTTTGATTTTAATTTATTTATCTGGGTTAATTGTCCTTTGTCCTGGATTTATCTGATACCTATCTGGTTTTTGTCCATAATAGTCAATCAGTCATAATTATAAAATGCTCGTCAAATTAATCTTATTTCCGAAGTCAAATAGTCCAACTAATCAAGGATTTAAACTGTGACGCAGTTATCACTTCTGTCAACAATTACACCAGTTGTCACTGTATGTAATCCACCCCTGTTTTAATTAGATATGAATATTAATTTACCCACTTGATCAGAATGAATAATCAATTACCCAACCTGAATAATTAATCAAATAATTGTAAACGATGTCGTATAAACGTCACTAAATAGGACATTCGTAATCAATTTAATAATTATTAGTTTAACTAATTTGAAGATAGGTTCGACAGGTTCCAATGAGTTGTCATTCAATTAAACAATACCCCCTACCTATTAATAGTCAATAGTCCAATGTTCACAAGTGTCGGTCTTTTGTCCAAACCTTAATTATGGTACAAAGCCCAATTACCCCGTTTTTAATATTTAGCCCAATATCACGATTACTTCGGCTTAAATAAGCATAATAATTACTTAGTTATGAGACATTAATTTAAAAAGGAAGAACATAGCTTACAGTGATTATTTATAGCGTAGCGGTTCACGGACAGAGTTCCGACTTTAAAACCTGTAAAACATTTCTTACAATAACCCAATTATTATTAAACTTAAATTAAAATTAAAATTATAAATATAAATATTTATTATGATTACAGAAGGAAAGAAATGAAAAGAGCGTACATAATTCGGCAGAAAACATTGCTATTTATAGAACTTGGCCTGCTACAGTAACTTATGCGAGTGCATGAGTTTTGTGCCTTCTGGCCATGCGATCGCATAGCCAGCTGTTCCAGCTCACATTGAGTTTTAAACATGGGCTGCGCGTATTTATTTAATATATAATATAATATATATAATATAATATAATTAATTATATATTATATTATATTCTTGTGCATTGTTGACTTGTAACTTTAGCTCCGTTGCGTCGCGCGTTGATAGTTGGTTCATGTCCCGGTTCTGGATTTTCGAACGTCCTTTCGTACGATTTAATATCTTGTACTTTGCGTTTCGCGGCTTGTACTCTTGTAATTTTGAGACGTTTCTCATCAATAATTCGAACCACTTGGATTGTACTTTGTACTTTTTAGCTTTTTGGTCGTTCGCGTCTTCAAATCGTCATTTTCTTCTTTTGTCTTCGCACTTATTTATTTAAACGAATATTACATAAAAATAGAACAATTACAACTAAAAGCTTTACATATTGGAAGGATATTGTGCCTAAATATATGTTCATTTGGAGCACTATCAATTCCAATTATATATTTATTACTCCGTCAATATCATAAAAAGAATCCACAAGAGCATCGGAAACACCGGACCACTACCTGACAATCGGACTACCACCCGAGAATAGAATTATTATTGGACAATTGAACCACTTAAACCATCATCAAAACACCTGCCAACACTGAACCACCACATTCTACCATAGGAAGAAAAAAAGTGGATTTAGGTAATCTCAGAGCCGAACCCGATTAAAATAACCCGTCTCAAACCCAGACCCGTACCCGTGAAGTCCCCATTTAAATACTAACTAGTGGATAAAAGGGTTTTCCCACGGGTATTCGGGTCCCAATTTACTTAGAAATTGTCGTGAAAATGGATTTGTCCATGGGTTTTCAAGTCTTTTTTGGGTATTCGGACCGGGTAATCGGGTATACCGGCCGGGTAATTAGGTATACAGGCTGGATAATCTGGTATACGGGCCAGATATATGGACTCGTGTATTTTTTCGGGTATACGGGGTCAGGTAATCGGGTTGTGCCTAAAACCATCCCGAACTCGAGCCCGCAAAAAACGAGTCGAGTAACATGAAACATGAATACATATACAATATTACATCACAAAGGAGGAATCAGTTAAAATACGAGGATCGAACTTCAAACTTTTGAACGAACATCGAATTCGAGTTCGAACATAGAAAAAATAATCGAGTTCGAACTCGAACAAAATATGAATTTTTTAATCGAGCTCGATCCGAGTTCGAACCGAGTAATAGTTAAACAAGCCAAGCTTAAATTCTTCCTGCTCGCTCTAGTTCGGTTCGTTAACAGCCCTAGCCACCACACTTGGTTCACCACCATCACTGCCAGTGGAAACGGTGTGTCTTCGACCTCCACCACCGTCGTTGACACTGCAAATTGTGTGATCTAGGCTTCATATATATTGTATCATTATCAATAAACTTAAACCCTAAACCACAGACACTAGGCCAACTTTTGCAACACTGCCTCTAGGCGTCTATCTATAACATCGGCATCGTTTCCCCCGCTTCTCCAATTGTGTCGGGCATCGTTCTATTCGATTATGGTTTCACATGTTCCACCCTTCTCGTTGTTAATTCTTCTGTTGGGGGTGGGGGGTTTCGCATTCAGGGGATCCAATTTAGTTAAGATGCTTTATTTTTCGTTGTTACAAACAATTCCTATTTATCTATATACTTACTAATTTTTCGTTGAAAAAATATATGTATCGTGCAATTAAGTGTTTATCCTTTTTATTAATCTTAAACAAATAATAATAATAATAATGGTGTATCCTATCGTATACACGCATAAAGGCACAATATTCGCATGAAAATAGCATCAGGAACACTGAGAACAATGGTTTTGTGAAACTGTCCGTCAAGCGTTCTCCGCTGTGCAGGCTGCTTCCGTCATGTATAAGCCCTGAAGGCCGCCTAACGCTTAAGCCCTGGCCAGAAGGCGCCACATTCAGCGTAAACTTCGGATCACGAATAACAGAACGTATCATCATCTGACACGTGTCCCCGAACAATCCGGTGGATCTGTCACTATAAATAGACCCCTTGGGTCGTCATTTTACACATTCAGACATTCTGACAACTTGTGAACAGAGACTTCACCTTTCTCTCTCTCACAGTACTTTCTCTCACTAGAAGTCATCCGGCTAGTAGCTCAGCGCTCAGCGGACAAAAGATTGATTAAGACACCCTACAATTTTCTATACATGTGAACCGGGTCTGCAGGGATTATTTCCCGAGGGTAAAAATCAATTGGCAACACTCCCCCACCTTTAGATAGATCATTTCTAGTATTGTGCTAACACACTAATCCTTACCTCATAAGGAAATAGGTGTTAACAATGGCGCAATCCACTAATACAAAGAACACGCGAAACGGAAAAGGAACAAAAACAACTGAAGCTCCATTCATAAATGTACTTGAAGCAGCCAACAATCCATTAACTGAAGACATGGTAACTGAAGAAGAAGTACCTGTTCCACCACCGGACGGTACGATTGGAGAAACAATTGCTGAAACTGCAGAAAAGCTTAAGCGTTTGGCAACTAATTCAGAGAAAAGGTCAGTAATCGAAGAAACAACAACCAAAAGTGCAGAAAGGCTTCCAAATCTTGTTACTAATCCAGAGAGGCGACCATTGATGCAACCACGACGATGTCCATCATTTATACCTTTTCGACGAATGGCGGATGGCAAAGACAAGCAAATCATGAAAAAGCAATCTATATCAAAGTACAGGTTATCCAGACTACTTGACAAGCTGGGCAGTCTTATTGATGACTCTGAGGATGATAATGACTTGAGCTATATTAATAATGATTCTGACGATGAAATTGGTGACAAAGATGAGTTCATGTCTGAGAAGCAGGCGGTATTGCTTTTAAATGAAATCCTTAAGCAGACAGCTCCGGTAAAGTATAAGCAACGCTTAGCGCAGCCCGCTGTCCGTGCTGTGGCTGTGGATAATTTTTTCGCTTTAATCACTGGAGAACAAACTACAAAACCACCAGCTATGGCAGAGTCCACTCAATATTTTATTGATCGAATTGCTAACTATCCGTTGCCTAGAAATCTTGGCATACCGGCAATTGGAGTTTATGACGGTACAACGGATCCTGAAGATTTTCTTACTATGTTTGAGGGTGCAATGAGGTTACAACATTGGGATGACGAGGTAGCTTGTCATATGTTTCCAATGGTGTTGCAGAAAATGGCAAGGGAATGGTTTGCAAGCTTACCGTCAAGGAGTATTACAAGTTATTTGGATCTTCGTGCAAAGTTTGTTATGCAATATCAAAATCTTCGTAGCTGCACTTTGACACATCTTGATGCACATGAGATAACGATGCATCATAATGAGTCCTTGAGTAATTTCATAAAGCGATACACGCTTGAAGCACAAAAGATACCTGATTTTCCAGAGTCGCAGCTAGTGTTCGGTTTCATTTTCTGTTTGGATCAGCGAAGGTTTAGTGCACTTGTTCATACATTAAGGTATGACTTGCCAAAAACTCTGCATCAAGCGTTGGAAGTTGCACAAAAACATGTTCGAGCTGGTGAGCTAGGACTAAGCAAGTTTGATGGTAGCAGCAGTAGCAAACCGCACAATGGAGGGCGGTACTTTGACAGAAATCAGAGGAGGAATGACAATTCCAATGGTGGATGGAGAGGCAACAATCATCCTAATGATTTTCATCATAACCAGAAGGCCAATAGAGAGGCATCCGTTGATAATGGCGCTGACTAAAACTCCAAAAGAGATTCTTTTCACTGAGCCAATTCGGACTACTTTCAATCCTCCAGCACCTATGGAGGAACGAGAGGGTCCAAAAAGTGAACTATGGTGTGACTTTCATGAGGCATGGGGTCATGATACAGATAATTGCAAATCTCTGATGAGAGAATTCATCACAAAGATCAAATCAGGAGAGTTAAACCACTTGTTGCCAGGAAAATAATATAGGATAAATGATCCTCGCAAAAAATTTGGATGGCAGAAGAATGATGGTGTAAGAGGTCGTCGAGGTGAGAATAGAAGAAGGGAAGAGCATGGCGGAAGAGATAACAGAAACCAGTACGGAGACCGGATCACGGAGCCTGAGCTAACTCCAGATGTTGTAATCAAAATGGTGTGGTTGAATGGTAGTCACTATGAGGACGGTGAGCAGTCGGATAACAATGTTGATAGCTGGAGATATGCTCCAATCATTTTTCAAGTAATTCAAAATTAGGCCTTATCCGTTCAGCCAGTGGTCATTTCAACAGAAATTGCAAACAAGTTCATCAGATGTATCTATACGGATACCGGTAGTGAAGCTGATATCATTTATTGGCATTGTTTGAAGACTTTTCCAAGGTATGTGCATTGATGTTATGCGAGGTGTATATAAAATAGCTTATATTTTACAAGGAAATACTATTAAATATGATACAATTTTACACAAGATATTTATTTATTTATAGAATGGATATACTTAAACCTTGCTACAACACTTATAGGCAGTGCACCTAATCATACAGTAGTGTAGTTTTTAGTAAGTCCGGTTCGTTCCACAGGGAATCTTTTTCACAAAGCTTAACGCTATATTAGTTTAAATTTATAAAAATACAAATATATATATAAGTAATATTATTATTATAAAGGGGGGTTTTTACCATTTAATGACCGGTTTGTCGATTTTAAAAACTTTAGTCGCAGTTAAAACCAAATGTAAAATATTAAAAATAAATAAAAGACTTAATTTAAAGCGTAAAGTAAATAACGATAATGAAATTGCGATAAATAAAAGTGCGATAATTAAAAAGTACGATAATTAAAAGTGCAATTAAATACAATTACAATAAATAAAAGTGCGATAATTAGAAGTGCAATTAAATATAAAATAAAGGAAATTAAATATGAAATAAAATAATTATGCTTATTTAAACTTCCGTAATCATGATGTTTGACGTGTTGATTTTAGTTTTATGCCCATGGGTTAATTGTCCTTTGTCCTGAATTATTTAATATGTCCGTCTGGTTTTTGTCCATAACAGTCCATCAGTCATAAATATAAAGTGCGAGTGTCCTCGTCAAATTATCCTTATACCCGAAGTCAAATATTCCAACTAATTGGGGACTTAAATTGTAACAAGATTTTAATACTTTGTTTAATAATTACACCAGGATGTCGACTGAGTGTAACCTAAGGTTTTAATACTCTGTTATCAATTATGCCAAGTGTCCTTGTACATAATTTCACCCCTGTTTTAATAATTCTAGTGGCTATTAATCCATTCCCGTGTCCGGTTAAATGAACGATTATTCGTACATATAAATATCCCGCCCATCGTGTCCGATTGAGTGTATATGGTTATTTATAGGGACGTCCAATTATAAATCTTTATATTAAAATTAACAAACTATCATTTAGTTAAACAAATATAAAGCCCATTAATAGCCCATAGTCTAATTTCCACAAGTGTCGTTCTTTTGTCCAAACCCCAATTATGGTACAAAGCCCAATTACACAATTTTAGTAATTAGCCCAACATCATGATTACTTCGTTTTAAATAAGCATAATAATAACTTAGCTACGAGACATTAAATTAAAAAGGTTGAACATAACTTACAATGATTAAAAATAGCGTAGCGTTACACGGACAGAATTTCGACTTACACCCTTACAACATTCGCTAACATACCCTTATTATTAGAATTATAATTAAAATTAAAATTAAAATATATATATATATATATATATTACGTTTACATATAGAGAAAGAGAGATTTTTGGATATATTTTTCGTCGAACTGCGTTGGCTTTTATAGGAATTTGAGTCCAGGTGAACTCCGCGAGTCGCGTAATTTTTTTGCCTTCAAACTCCGCAACTCGCGGAGTTTGAAATTACAGCTCACCCAGCTTTGGCTCTTTGTTTGCCGACGATTTATAAATATATTATAATATATATATTAATTTTAAGAATTAATTATATATTATATTATATTTATATACATAGTTAACTTGTAATTTTTAGTCCGTTGCGTCGAGTGTTGAGAGTTGACTCTGGTCCTGGTTCCGAATTTTCGAACGTCCTTGCGTACAATTTAATATCTTGTACTTTGCGTTTTGAATCTTGTACTCTTGCAATTTTGAGACGTTTCTTATCAATAATTGGAACCTCTTTGATTGTATTTTGTACTTTTGAGCTTTTTGGTCGTTTGCGTCTTCAATTCGTCGAATCTGTCTTTTGTCTTCACCTTTTATTATTTAAACGAATATCACTTTTAAATAGAACAATTGCAACTAAAAGCTTGTCTTTCTTGAGGAATAATGCTATGAAATATATGTTCGTTTTTAGCATTATCAAATATTCCCACACTTGAGCGTTGCTTGTCCTCAAGCAATATAGTCTTGAAATACTAGAATCACTTCTTTATTCTTCACACTTTGTACATCAGTGATTTCTATACGGTGGTATAAACAATGGTAGTAGCGATATGGTTTACAGTCCCACATGACTATAAAATTTAGATCCATTAAGGAAATTGGATCTTTATGAAAACATTTGATCTTTTGAAAATTAAATCTAGTTTTTTTTTGTAGTGACCCGAACTTTTCCATGTTTATATATATTAATTGAGATTGATATTTACATGATTAAATGTTTCCAACATGTTAAGCAATCAAACTTGTTAAGACGTGATTAATTGAAATATGTTTCATATAGACAATTGACCACCCAAGTTGACCGGCGATTCACGAACGTTAAAACTTGTAAAAACGACATGACGATATATATATGGATATACATATGGTTAACATGAGATTATGATAAGTAAGTATCTCCATAATTATATTAACAATGAGTTATATACATATAAACAAGACTACTAACTTAAGGATTTCGAAACGAGACATATATGTAACGATTATAGTTGTAACGACATTTAAATGTATATATATCATATTAAGATATATTAATATATCATAATATCATGATAATATAATAATTTAACATCTCATTACATATAATAAACAATGGGTTAACAACATTAATTGAGATCGTTAACTTAAAGGTTTCAAAACAACACTTACATGTAACGACTAACGATGACTTAACGACTCAGTTAAAATGTATATACATGTAGTGTATTTAGATGTATTAAAATACTTTTGGAAGACTTCAAGACATATATCAAAACACTTATACTTAACGAAAATGGTTACAGTTACTTTCCCATTCTTTTCTTTCATCAAGAATTCTAGTCGTATTCTTACCCGTATTATACACAGCTTCAAAACGTACTTACTATGGGTATATACCAATAGGAACTAGCATGGGATTCCACTCTTGATTATGTCATGTATGACTAATCAATTTTAACTTCTACCATGAGCTAGTCAACTAACTAGAACTCCTTTTAACCCCACTCACCACTCACCAATTACCACTCATCATTCACTCCATTTCACTTCCAATTCTCTTTCTAATTCTCTCTCAACACACACACACTATTATGAACGTATTTTTCCAATAGTTAATCATCATATTCATCAAAAATCACTTCAAGAATCAAGCTATAATCATCATAGGAAGAACACTTCAAGAACACTTCAAAAATCCCTTCAAGTTTACTAATTTACTTCCAAGCTTTCTAATCCATTCCAAGTAATCATCTAAGATCAAGAAACCTTTGTTATATACAGTAGGTTATCTTTCTTATTCAAGGTAATATTCATATTCAAACTTTGATTCAATTTCTATAACTATAAACTATCTTAATTCGAGTAAAAATCTTACTTGAACTTGTTTTTGTGTCATGATCCTACTTCAAGAACTTTCAAGCCATCCAAGATCCTTTGAAGCTAGATCATTTCTTGTCACTTCCAGTAGGTTTACCTACTAAACTTGAGGTAGTAATGATGTTCGTAACATCATTCGATTCATATATATAAAACTATCTTATTCGAAGGTTTAAACTCGTAATCACTAGAACATAGTTTAGTTAATTGTAAACTTGTTCGCAAACAAAAGTTAATCCTTCTAACTTGACTTTTAAAATTAACTAAACATATGTTCTATATCTATATGATATGCTAACTTAATGATTTAAAACCTGGAAACACGAAAAACACCGTAAAACCGGATTTACGCCGTCGTAGTAACACCGCGGGCTGTTTTGGGTTAGTTAATTAAAAACTATGATAAACTTTGATTTAAAAGTTGTTATTCTGAGAAAATGATTTTTATTATGAACATGAAACTATATCGAAAAATTATGGTTAAACTCAAAGTGGAAGTATGTTTTCTAAAATGGTCATCTAGACGTCGTTCTTTCGACTGAAATGACTACCTTTACAAAAATGACTTGTAACTTATTTTTCCGACTATAAACCTATACTTTTTCTGTGTAGATTCATAAAATAGAGTTCAATATGAAACCATAGCAATTCGATTCACTCAAAACAGATTTAAAATGAAGAAGTTATGGGTAAAACAAGATTGGATAATTTTTCTCATTTTAGCTACGTGAAAATTGGTAACAAATCTATTCCAACCATAACTTAATCAACTTGTATTGTATATTATGTAATCTTGAGATACCATAGACACGTATACAATGTTTCGACCTATCATGTCGACACATCTATATATATTTCGGAACAACCATAGACAATATATATGTGAATGTTGGAGTTAGTTATACAGGGTTGAGGTTGATTCTAAAATATATATAGTTTGAGTTGTGATCAATACTGAGATACGTATACACTGGGTCGTGAATTGATTCAAGATAATATTTATCGATTTATTTCTGTACATCTAACTGTGGACAACTAGTTGTAGGTTACTAACGAGGACAGCTGACTTAATAAACTTAAAACATCAAAATATATTAAAAGTGTTGTAAATATATTTTGAACATACTTTAATATATATGTATATATTGTTATAGGTTCGTGAATCAGCAGTGGCCAAGTCTTACTTCTCGACGAAGTAAAAATCTGTGAAAGTGAGTTATAGTCCCACTTTTAAAATCTAATATTTTTGGGATGAGAATACATGCAGGTTTTATAAATGATTTACAAAATAGACACACGTACGTGAAACTACATTCTATGGTTGAATTATCAAAATCGAATTTGCCCCTTTTTATTAAGTCTGGTAATCTAAGAATTAGGGAACAGACACCCTAATTGACGCGAATCCTAAAGATAGATCTATTGGGCCTAACAAACCCCATCCAAAGTACCGGATGCTTTAGTACTTCGAAATTTATATCATATCCGAAGGGTGTCCCGGAATGATGGGGATATTCTTATATATGCATCTTGTTAATGTCGGTTACCAGGTGTTCACCATATGAATGATTTTTATCTCTATGTATGGGATGTGTATTGAAATATGAAATCTTGTGGTCTATTGTTACGATTTGATATATATAGGTTAAACCTATAACTCACCAACATTTTTGTTGACGTTTAAAGCATGTTTATTCTCAGGTGAATATTAAGAGCTTCCGCTGTTGCATACTAAAATAAGGACAATATTTGGAGTCCATGTTTGTATGATATTGTGTAAAAACTGCATTCAAGAAACTGATTTCGATGTAACATATTTGTATTGTAAACCATTATGTAATGGTCGTGTGTAAACAGGATATTTTAGATTATCATTATTTGATAATCTACGTAAAGCTTTTTCAACCTTTATTTATGAAATAAAGGTTATGGTTTGTTTTAAAAATGAATGCAGTCTTTGAAAAACGTCTCATATAGAGGTCAAAACCTCGCAACGAAATCAATTAATATGGAACGTTTTTAATCAATAAGAACGGGACATTTCAGTTGGTATCCGAGCGTTGGTCTTAGAGAACCAGAATTTTTGCATTAGTGTGTCTTATCGAGTTTGTTAGGATGCATTAGTGAGTCTGGACTTCGACCGTGTTTACTTGAAAAATGATTGCTTAACAAATTTTGTTGGAAACTATATATTTTTAACATGTGAATATTATGTGATATATTAATCTCTTAACGCGTTTGATATTATGTGATAGATGTCTACCTCTAGAACAAGTCCCATTGACTCACCTAATAATAATGAAGAGTCAAATATAAATTGGAATGATTCGTGGAATGATTCATAAGTTCCCGAAGAGGAACCGGAAGAAGAGTCGGAACCGGAAGAAGAATCGGAACCGGAAGAAGAATCGGAACCGGATGAAGAAATAGAACCGGTGGGGGAAATAATAAAACGGTTAAGTAAAAGAAAATTCTCAACCAACCGACCAACGTTAATTATGGTCAACGGTGTTTCCGCCAAGGAAGCAAAATATTGGGAGGATTACCAATTCTCCGATGAATCGGATTCTGACGAGAATTTCGATGATGTTATAGAAATTACCCCAACTGAATTTAAAAAGGCAAAAGAAAATAATAAGGGAAAGGGCATAAAAATAGAGAAATCTAATTCCAACCCCGATGAACTTTATATGTATCGTCAACCCCCGAAGTCCTTAAGTTGTAACAATGACCCGGGAACCTCTAAACCACCAGGTTTTTCTAAACCAATGTGGAAAACGACGGCTCGTATTAGGGGAACATCATATATCCCTAGAAACTTGGCAAAACGAACTAAAACCGAAGAAGAAGAAACAAGCGAGTCGGAATAAGATAGTTGTATTCGTGTGGTGTAATATATGTAATATAGTGTGCTTATGCTTTATGATATATGTAAAAATTGCTTGTATTAATAAGTATTTTTTTTATGAATCTAACTCTTGTTCTATTTTACAGTATAAAAACACAAAATGGATAGACAACCCAATATTTTAAGAGACCTACCCGGAGACATGATTGATGAAATCTTGTCTAGAGTCGGTCAGAATTCTTCGGCACAACTATTTAAGGCGAGATCAGTTTGTAAGACATTCGAAGAACGTTCCAAGAATGCCTTAGTTTATAAAAGGCTTTCGTTCGAAAGATGGGGGATATCACATTGGGAAATCCATAAGTTACGATGTGTTTACTTTGACGCATATATTGCGGGGAACCCAAATGCTATTTTACGCAATGGGTTAAGAAATTATTTTGACTCAATATATCCGAATATTGGACTTCGTGATTTAGAAAAAGCGGCTAACATGCAACATAAAGAAGCATGTTATGCTTACGGATTAGTAATGTTCGCTTTCCACCAAAGTGAGAACAAGAACATCGGCCTACAACTATTAAACAAAACGTTCCCACAAGTGACGGAGTCGGTAATTGGGGTAAGAAATGAGGTTTTTAGATTGTTACGGGACTGTTGGACATTACGTAACCTTCGTCCCTTTGACGACGTTACAACACGCTGTCTTATCAACGGCCATAACGGTTATGTTCCACAAGACCAAGGATGGGAAGTAGTCCTAGTAAAACCAGAATGCATGACTTGTTTCTGGACGTATGAATTACGTGTCTTTATTGCCTTTGCTGAACGACTTGTGTACTAGCTAGAATTATCTTCACAACTATCTTGTATCAAAGTTATTGTGTGCTATATTTCATGCTTTATGTAAAATAAGCGGTATTATAAGTTTGTAAAATATTGTATAAAAGTTTGAACGCGAAGTATTATTATAATCAGTTTTTCATATAGAATTGTAGTAGTTGAATTGTATATTAGTTACTAAGTATGAACTTAACGGGTAGGTACTACCCGAATTTAAACTTATAAAACGCTAATATGAAGAAAAAGCTTTTATAAATGAGTTCATATTATGCTACGAAATACTATTAACTACTCTTAATATTCTGTATGATTAACTTGTTCCATTTGACTATTTTGAAGGAAATGGCACCGACTACTCGACACACCGTGAATATGAATAAAGAGGAATTCCGTACTTTTCTAGCTTCAAACATAGCCGCAGTACAGGCTGCGCTACATACCAACAATAACCTTGGATCTAGCAGTACAGGAAATCGTGTAGGATGCACCTACAAAGAATTCACTGCCTGCAAACCTTTGGAATTTGATGGAACCGAAGGACCGATCGGATTGAAACGGTGGACCGAGAAGGTCGAATCGGTGTTTGCCATAAGTAAGTGTACTGAAGAGGATAAAGTAAAGTACGCTACGCATACCTTCACAGGTTCTGCGTTAACATGGTGGAATACCTATCTAGAGCAAGTGGGACAAGACGATGCGTACGCACTACCGTGGTCATCATTCAAGCACTTGATGAACGAGAAGTACCGTCCCAGAACCGAGGTCAATAAGCTCAAGACAGAACTTAGAGGGTTACGAACCCAAGGATTTGATATTACCACGTACGAAAGACGATTCACAGAATTGTGCCTATTGTGTCCGGGACCATTCGAAGATGAGGAAGAGAAGATCGACGCGTTTGTGAAAGGATTACCGGAAAGAATCCAAGAAGATATAAGTTCACACGAGCCCGCCTCCATACAACAGGCATGTAGAATGGCTCACAAACTAGTGAACCATATTGAAGAAAGAATTAAAGAACAGACTGCTGAAGAGGCCAATGTGAAGCAAGTCAAAAGAAAGTGGGAGGAAAACGGTGATAAGAATCACCAATACAACAACAACAGCAATTACAACAATAATCGCAACAATTATCCCAACAATTGCAACATCAATCGCAACTACAACAAACGGCCCAACAACAACAACAACAACAACAACAACAACAACAACAACAGCAACTACAACAATCATCCCAACAACAATAATAACCGCAACAACAACAACAATCAGAAGCAGCTATGCCAAAGGTGTGAAAAGTATCACTCGGGTTCTGCACTAAATTTTCTAACAAGTGTAAAAGAAACGGTCATAGCGCGGCGAAGTGTGAGGTCTACGGACCAGGGGTTAATAGAACGAAAGGAACAAATGGTGTCGGAACGAGTAATGGCGGAGCAAGTAGTGTCGGAGCAAGTTATGCCAATGTAGTTTGTTATAAATGTGGAAAACCGGGCCACATTATTAGAGATTGCCCGAACCAGGAGAACACGAATGGACAAGGCCGCGGAAGAGTTTTCAATATTAATGCGGCAGAGGCACAGGAAGACCCGGAGCTTGTTACGGGTACGTTTCTTATTGACAATAAATCTGCTTACGTTTTATTTGATTCGGGTGCGGATAGAAGCTATATGAGTAGAGATTTTTGTGCTAAATTAAGTTGTCCATTGACGCCTTTGGATAGTAAATTTTTACTCGAATTAGCAAATGGTAAATTAATTTCAGCAGATAATATATGTCGGAATCGAGAAATTAAACTGGTTAGCGAAACATTTAAGATTGATTTGATACCAGTAGAGTTAGGGAGTTTTGATGTGATAATCGGTATGGACTGGTTAAAAGAAGTGAAAGCAGAGATCGTTTGTTACAAAAATGCAATTCGCATTATACGAGAAAAAGGAAAACCTTTAATGGTGTACGGAGAAAAGGGCAACACGAAGCTACATCTTATTAGTAATTTGAAGGCACAAAAACTAATAAGAAAAGGTTACTATGCTATTCTATCACACGTCGAGAAAGTACAAACTGAAGAAAAGAGCATCAATGATGTTCCCATTGCAAAAGAATTTCCCGATGTATTTCCGAAAGAATTACCGGGATTACCCCCACATCGATCCGTTGAATTTCAAATAGATCTTGTACCAGGAGCTGCACCAATAGCTCGTACTCCTTACAGACTCGCACCCAGTGAGATGAAAGAACTGCAAAGCCAATTACAAGAACTTTTAAAGCATGTTTTCATTCGACCAAGCACATCACCGTGGGGAGCTCCTGTTTTGTTTGTCAAGAAGAAAGATGGTACATTCAGGTTGTGTATCGACTACCGAGAGTTGAACAAACTTACCATCAAGAACCGCTACCCACTACCGAGAATCGACGATTTATTTGATCAACTACAAGGCTCATCTGTTTATTCAAAGATTGACTTACGTTCCAGGTATCATCAAATGCGGGTGAAAGAAGATGATATTCCAAAGACTGCTTTCAGAACACGTTACGGTCATTACGAGTTTATGGTCATGCCATTTGGTTTAACTAATGTACCAGCTGTGTTCATGGACCTTATGAACCGAGTGTGTGGACCATACCTTGACAAGTTTGTCATTGTTTTCATTGATGACATACTTATTTACTCAAAGAATGACCAAGAACACGGTGAACATTTGAGAAAGGTGTTAGAAGTATTGAGGAAGGAAGAATTGTACGCTAAGTTTTCAAAGTGTGTATTTTGGTTGGAAGAAGTTCAATTCCTTAGTCACATAGTGAACAAAGAAGGTATTAAGGTGGATCCGGCAAAGATAGAAACTGTTGAAAAGTGGGAAACCCCGAAAACTCCGAAACACATACGCCAGTTTTTAGGACTAGCTGGTTACTACAGAAGGTTCATCCAAGACTTTTCCAGAAGAGCAAAACCCTTGACTGCATTAACGCATAAAGGGAAGAAATTTGAATGGAATGATGAACAAGAGAAAGCGTTTCAGTTTTTGAAGAAAAAGCTAACTACGGCACCTATATTGTCATTGCCTGAAGGGAATGATGATTTTGTGATTTATTGTGATGCATCAAAGCAAGGTCTCGGTTGTGTATAAATGCAACGAACGAAGGTGATTGCTTATGCGTCTAGACAATTGAAGATTCACGAACAAAATTATACGACGCATGATTTGGAATTAGGCGCGGTTGTTTTTGCATTAAAGACTTGGAGGCACTACTTATATGGGGTCAAAAGTATTATATATACCGACCACAAAAGTCTTCAACACATATTTAATCAGAAACAACTGAATATAAGGCAGCGTAGGTGGATTGAATTGTTGAATGATTACGACTTTGAGATTCGTTACCACCCGGGGAAGGCAAATGTGGTAGCCGATGCCTTGAGCAGGAAGGACTGAGAACCCATTCGAGTAAAATCAATGAATATAATGATTCATAATAACATTACTACTCAAATAAAGGAGGCGCAACAAGGAGTTTTAAAAGAGGGAAATTTAAAGGATGAAATACCCAAAGGATCGGAGAAGCATCTTAATATTCGGGAAGACGGAACCCGGTATAGGGCTGAAAGGATTTGGGTACCAAAATTTGGAGATATGAGAGAAATGGTACTTAGAGAAGCTCATAAAACCAGATACTCAATACATCCTGGAACGGGGAAGATGTACAAGGATCTCAAGAAACATTTTTGGTGGCCGGGTATGAAAGCCGATGTTGCTAAATACGTAGGAGAATGTTTGACGTGTTCTAAGGTCAAAGCTGAGCATCAGATACCATCAGGTCTACTTCAACAACCCGAAATCCTAGAATGGAAATGGGAAAACATTACCATGGATTTCATCACTAAATTGCCAAGGACTGCAAGTGGTTTTGATACTATTTGGGTAATAGTTGATCGTCTCACCAAATCAGCACACTTCCTGCCAATAAGAGAAGATGACAAGATGGAGAAGTTAGCACGACTGTATTTGAAGGAAGTCGTCTCCAGACATGGAATACCAATCTCTATTATCTCTGATAGGGATGGCAGATTTATTTCAAGATTCTGGCAGACATTACAGCAAGCATTAGGAACTCGTCTAGACATGAGTACTGCCTATCATCCACAAACTGATGGGCAGAGCGAAAGGACGATACAAACGCTTGAAGACATGCTACGAGCATGTGTTATTGATTTCGGAAACAGTTGGGATCGACATCTACCGTTAGCAGAATTTTCCTACAACAACAGCTACCATTCAAGCATTGAGATGGCGCCGTTTGAAGCACTTTATGGTAGAAAGTGCAGGTCTC
The DNA here is from genome assembly GCF_046630445.1 of Rutidosis leptorrhynchoides. Classification (NCBI taxonomy): domain Eukaryota; kingdom Viridiplantae; phylum Streptophyta; class Magnoliopsida; order Asterales; family Asteraceae; genus Rutidosis; species Rutidosis leptorrhynchoides. The sequence continues at coordinate 203,207,707 of NC_092340.1, forward strand.
TGATTTGTTGGAGTGAAGTGGGGGATAGACAGATTACGGGTCCGGAGATTATACAAGAAACTACCGAGAAGATCATCCAAATTCAACAACGGTTGAAAACCGCCCAAAGTCGACAAAAGAGCTACACTGACATTAAAAGAAAAGATATAGAATTTGAAATTGGAGAGATGGTCATGCTTAAAGTTGCACCTTGGAAAGGCGTTGTTCGATTTGGTAAACGAGGGAAATTAAATCCAAGGTATATTGGACCATTCAAGATTATTGATCGTGTCGGACCAGTAGCTTACCGACTTGAGTTACCTCAACAACTCGCGGGTGTACATAACACTTTCCACTTCTCGAATTTGAAGAAATGTTTTGCTAAAGAAGATCTCACTATTCCGTTAGTTGAAATCCAAATCAACGAAAAACTCCAATTCATCGAAGAACCCGTCGAAATAATGGATCGTGAGGTTAAAAGACTTAAGCAAAATAAGATACCAATTATTAAGGTTCGATGGAATGCTCGTAGAGGACCCGAGTTCACCTGGGAGCGTGAAGATCAGATGAAGAAGAAATACCCGCATCTATTTCCAGAAGATTCGTCAACACCTTCAACAGCATAAAATTTCGGGACGAAATTTATTTAACGGGTATGTACTGTAGTGACCCGAACTTTTCCATGTTTATATATATTAATTGAGATTGATATTTACATGATTAAATGTTTCCAACATGTTAAGCAATCAAATTTTTTAAGACGTGATTAATTGAAATATGTTTCATATACACAATTGACCACCCAAGTTGACCGGCGATTCACGAACGTTAAAACTTGTAAAAACGACATGACGATATATATATATATGGATATACATATGGTTAACATGAGATTATGATAAGTAAGTATCACCATAAGTATATTAACAATGAGTTATATACATATAAACAAGACTATTAACTTAAGGATTTCGAAACGAGACATATATGTAACGATTATAGTTGTAACGACATTTAAATGTATATATATCATATTAAGATATATTAATATATCATAATATCATGATAATATAATAATTTAACATCTCATTAGATATAATAAACAATGGGTTAACAACATTAATTGAGATCGTTAACTTAAAGGTTTCAAAACAACACTTACATGTAACGACTAACGATGACTTAACGACTCAGTTAAAATGTATATACATGTAGTGTATTTAGATGTATTAAAATACTTTTGGAAGACTTCAAGACATATATCAAAACACTCATACTTAACAAAAATGGTTACAGTTACTTTCCCATTCTTTTCTTTCATCAAGAATTCTAGTCGTATTCTTACCCGTATTATACACAGCTTCAAAACGTACTTACTATGGGTATATACCAATAGGAACTAGCATGGGATTCCACTCTTGATTATGTCATGTATGACTAATCAATTTTAACTTCTACCATGAGCTAGTCAACTAACTAGAACTCCTTTTAACCCCACTCACCACTCACCAATTACCACTCATCATTCACTCCATTTCACTTCCAATTCTCTTTCTAATTCTCTCTCAACACACTCACACTATTATGAACGTATTTTTCCAGTAGTTAATCATCATCTTCATCAAAAATCACTTCAAGAATCAAGCTATAATCATCATAGGAAGAACACTTCAAGAACACTTCAAAAATCCCTTCAAGTTTACTAATTTACTTCCAAGCTTTCTAATCCATTCCAAGTAATCATCTAAGATCAAGAAACCTTTGTTATATACAGTAGGTTATCTTTCTTATTCAAGGTAATATTCATATTCAAACTTTGATTCAATTTCTATAACTATAAACTATCTTAATTCGAGTAAAAATCTTACTTGAACTTGTTTTTGTGTCATGATCCTACTTCAAGAACTTTCAAGCCATCCAAGATCCTTTGAAGCTAGATCATTTCTTGTCACTTCCAGTAGGTTTACCTACTAAACTTGAGGTAGTAATGATGTTCGTAACATCATTCGATTCATATATATAAAACTATCTTATTCGAAGGTTTAAACTCGTAATCACTAGAACATAGTTTAGTTAATTCTAAACTTGTTCGCAAACAAAAGTTAATCCTTCTAACTTGACTTTTAAAATTAACTAAACACATGTTCTATATCTATATGATATGCTAACTTAATGATTTAAAACCTGGAAACACGAAAAACACCGTAAAACCGAATTTACGCCGTCGTAGTAACACCGCGGGCTGTTTTGGGTTAGTTAATTAAAAACTATGATAAACTTTGATTTAAAAGTTGTTATTCTGAGAAAATGATTTTTATTATGAACATGAAACTATATCCAAAAATTATGGTTAAACTCAAAGTGGAAGTATGTTTTCTAAAATGGTCATCTAGACGTCGTTCTTTCGACTGAAATGACTACCTTTACAAAAATAACTTGTAACTTATTTTTCCGACTATAAACCTATACTTTTTCTGTTTAGATTCATAAAATAGAGTTCAATATGAAACCATAGCAATTTGATTCACTCAAAACGGATTTAAAATGAAGAAGTTATGGGTAAAACAAGATTGGATAATTTTTCTCATTTTAGCTACGTGAAAATTGGTAACAAATCTATTCCAACCTTAACTTAATCAACTTGTATTGTATATTATGTAATCTTGAGATACCATAGACACGAATACAATATTTCGACCTATCATGTCGACACATCTATATATATTTCGAAACAACCATAGACACTCTATATGTGAATGTTGGAGTTAGCTATACAGGGTTGAGGTTGATTCCAAAATATATATAGTTTGAGTTGTGATCAATACTGAGATACGTATACACTGGGTCGTGGATTGATTCAAGATAATATTTATCGATTTATTTCTGTACATCTAACTGTGGACAACTAGTTGTAGGTTACTAACGAGGACAACTGACTTAATAAACTTAAAACATCAAAATATATTAAAAGTGTTGTAAATATATTTTGAACATACTTTAATATATATGTATATATTGTTATAGGTTCGTGAATCAGCAGTGGCCAAGTCTTACTTCTCGACGAAGTAAAAATCTGTGAAAGTGAGTTATAGTCCCACTTTTAAAATCTAATATTTTTGGGATGAGAATACATGCAGGTTTTATAAATGATTTACAAAATAGACACACGTACGTGAAACTACATTCTATGGTTGAATTATCAAAATCGAATTTGCCCCTTTTTATTAAGTCTGGTAATCTAAGAATTAGGGAACAGACACCCTAATTGACGCGAATCCTAAAGATAGATCTATTGGGCCAAACAAACCCCATCCAAAGTACCGGATGCATTAGTACTTTAAAATTTATATCATATCCGAAGGGTGTCCCGGAATGATGGGGATATTCTTATATATGCATCTTGTTAATGTCGGTTACCAGGTGTTCACCATATGAATGATTTTTATCTCTATGTATGGGATGTGTATTGAAATATGAAATCTTGTGGTCTATTGTTACGATTTGATATATATAGGTTAAACCTATAACTCACCAACATTTTTGTTGACGTTTAAAGCATGTTTATTCTCAGGTGAATATTAAGAGCTTCCGCTGTTGCATACTAAAATAAGGACAAGATTTGGAGTCCATGTTTGTATGATATTGTGTAAAAACTGCATTCAAGAAACTGATTTTGATGTAACATATTTGTATTGTAAACCATTATGTAATGGTCGTGTGTAAACGGGATATTTTAGATTATCATTATTTGATAATCTACGTAAAGCTTTTTAAACCTTTATTTATGAAATAAAGGTTATGGTTTGTTTTAAAAATGAATGCAGTCTTTGAAAAACGTCTCATATAGAGGTCAAAACCTCGCAACGAAATCAATTAATATGGAACGTTTTTAATCAATAAGAACGGGACATTTCATTTTTACCCTAAATAAGTTTTACGGAATAACCCTTCACCGGTGTTTGCAAATTCTTTTTGTGGGTTTGGTGGGTTTCAGATTTGAAAATTTTAGCTCAAAACTTGCGGTTTTGTGTCACCCACTTGCTATCCTTGTATTAGGAAAGCAACACGTCCAGTATACTTGCTCCGTATATTACCTTTCGATAAACTACCGTCCGGTTGTAAAGGAAAGCGTTGAACAAGCAACTGTTAAGGCAATGTCCCTTGACATGCTTTTAATTATGGTCTATAACGTGACGGACGCAATTACTATCCTTTGTAGGAGCAATAGTAAAGCTCACCCTTATAATTTTTTGGTCTGGCACAAGGTCCTGTCTTTGACCATGCTATGCAACCACCGTTCTTACGGTTGACACCCGATTTGGTTCAGATGACCTAATGAATTCCAGGTGAATTCCTAGGTTTTTACGTTCAATGGTAATGAACGCATTGAAAATAGGGTTTTCAGAAAACAAATCGGTTTGTAATTTTATCAAAATATTTTCTCGTTCAAGCTCGAGTTTAGATATCATTGAATTCCATGAGTTTGAATTCTCAATCTTTAAGGTCAATCTCAAGGATTGAGTAATATCAGTCTTAAAAGCTGATTTTTAATTTTTAAGGAGATTATCCTTTCTGGGGATCTGATTCATTAGTCTTATCAAGCTAATTTGCACGGTGCCCCCCCATTGTACGAGATAAATCCTTCTCATGGTTAGGATAAATCTGACCACTTGGCGACCCTGTTTTATGCTGAGGTCCGTGGATTTCCTGCTGATTTTAGTGATGACTTTTCTAGATTTTTCGTCAACCTACAGCTGGTCTGGACGACAACTTCCTGACCTAAATCAAGAAGCGCGTTTCTTTTTCAGAAGACTTTACTTCCTTTTAATGATGGAATTGATTCATCGTGTAGATCCATATCTTCTTTTCTTTCATCGGGTAAAACAGTTTAGATTAGTCCAAAGCAAAAGTATTTTCAGTTATTTGTTACAGAAATATGTGACATATGTTTAAAATATCTTGGTAAATTTTCCCACACTTGGCTTTTATTTTCCTTTTTATTGTCCTCTATTCCATTTTAAATGAATTTTAATATTTTGGTTTGTTTCTCAATTTATGTCCTTTCCGAGGTAACAATAATTTCGGTGTTAAAACCTAGTTTTATCATTCATAAATATGTATAAACATGATTTTGAGGTCATTTAATTGAAAATTTTGAAAAATTTTACTAGAATTGGGTAGTCAGTATATAAGACTAGGGCTGTTCTTTATTATCAGAGAGCACTAGATTCTAATACAACTACTGCTTTACTAGTATTTTTAATGGTAACCAAGTGTTTAAGATAAAAATCCGAAAGAATTTAACCCCTTTCCACACTTAAGATCTTGCAATGCCCTCATTTGCAAGAAATCAGTAACAATTTAAATTATTGAGGGTGATTAGCGTAGAAAAATGATTGAATTTTACCAAAGTTTCCAAACATATTGGCGTTTGTTTTCTAAATGATAAATGGTGCATATCATTTTTTCATTCCGTCTTGTTGTTATTTCACATATATTTTGCATCTTGTCGTCAAAATTAGTTGCTTTTGCTGAACTTAATGCCAGTCTTTGAAAATGCGTTGTTTTTCCCTGTTGTGTACATAAGATAAACTGCAAACATATATACATATTTTTGAAGTTTGGTATATCACCCCACATTCAAAAATTATTAAAATCTAATAATAAAAGTTAGAAAATTATAAAAACTATTACAATATTAACATAAGTATTAAATGTATCAACATTACAAATAATAAAATAAATAAAACTAAGTAGACTAGGGATGATACTGATACCAGTAGGGGTTCCATGCATAACCGTATATGTTATAGAATGCTTCGGCTGGGTTATACGTAGGATACGGTGGTTGGATCTCTATAGACCAGGGAGGAAATACGGGCGATGGAGTAGGAATATAGTTTCTATCTATTTGTTGGCAATAAGCTATGATTTGGTTTTGATGAACTTGCCAATCTTCAAATGCTCGATGTCTAGCATTTTCGTACTCTTGTGAAACTATAAACCTTTGCATTTCTGTCATTTCATTTCCCCCTCCCACATTACCTGGCTGTCGGTTTCTCTCAATCTGTGGATGTCTACCATTATATCGTACTGCGGCGTTATTTCGCCTCTTCAAAACTTTAGCACCATGGTATACATTTAAACCAATTGTATCGTGGGGTTCTGGTTCTTCGATTAGTAATCCCCCCCGACTTATATCCACACCGAGATATTCAGCAATCAAAGTAATAAATTTACCACCTCCTATTATACTGTGCGGTCTCATCCCTCTAACCATAGCTGATAAATAATAACCCACACAATACGGTATACTTACAGCGCTTTGTGGGTCTCGAATACACATATGGTAAATCAAATCCTGTTCATTTACCTTTTCCTTATTCATACCTCTTTGTGTAATCGAATTAGCTAAAAACCTATGAATTACTCTTAACTCTGCTCTATCTATATCCAAATAAGAGTAATTTCCCCCTTTAAATCGGTGATGGCTAGTCATTTGACTCCATACACCATGTGTATCAAAATTTTCATCAATCTTTCTACCATTTAATATCAACCCTCTACAATCGGCAGATACTAACTCCTCAGGCGTATATATACGTAAGGCCTGAGCCATGTCTAGTAGAGACATGTGGCGCATCGAACCTCCTAACAAAAATCTAATAAAAGATCGATCGGTTAAACTAACTACCTGATCATTTATTTCTATACTACACAATAATTCTTCACACCATACTTTATATACAGGTCTACGTATGCTGAATAATCGTACCCAATCGTTAAAAGTAGAATTACCATACCTCTGTGTAAGTAATTCTCTAATTGGCCCGGCTAATTCTACAGCTTCTAACGGTGCCCATTCTATTACCCTAGGTACTTCAACAACTTTAGAATGAAGAGTATGCAAGCCCCTTTGGTATTTTGGATAATCTATCCAACGTCTGTCAAATCTCAAGTTCGGGTGCAACTCTTCCAAATGCATATCTGAAAATGTCATAACTGGATGAGGTATATCTTGTTTATAATAGCTATCAACATCCTGTTGTTTCGCATTCTCAGGAGGAGCATTACGAGCTTGGGATGAAGATTCACCCCTTTCAGTCTGCAAAACACATCAAACACAATTTTTGTGCATCCAAATATGCATTAGTGTCAGCAAAATCATCAATCAAAATAATTACAATGACATGTTCAATTTATATCAAACTTAAGCTCATTTTCATATTTTTAACAAATCTACACTTTTTCAAATAAGCATATACGAAAATGTTCGCCAAGTTCATAAGCATTCAACTCAAATAACATGTCAAAATAATCATTACTAGCAATTAAACAAGTTTCAAATGGCATTATCTCTTAAAAATCAAGTTCATGAATTTTAGACTTGAAAAAGTCTACTTTAATTCTCAAAATCATGTTTAGGCTCAAAGTTTGGATCATTTAACTACCTAAATATGTTACACTACTTAATTTAGCAACAATTCATGACAAAAATCGGTCATAACCTGTTTATATCAAAAAGCCCCAAATTGCTCAAGAACACAAACCCTAGATTACTCAAAATTTGAAGTTTAAGGCTTCTAATCATGTTAAATAGCATCAATCTAGGTTATTCAAGCATAATACACAAGCAATTTAAGCATAATTACACTAAAAAACATCAAAATCGAATTGGGTATAAAATTGCTCAAGAACACTAATTTTCGGATTAAATGGTGTTTAGGTGTAGAAATTTACCGTTTTTCTTGAGTAATTCCTTGATAGCATCCTTCTCAACATGATTTTAGTAAAAGATTTGATGATTTTTGGTGAAAAAATTCGATTTTTGTGTATTTTTCGGGTGTTTTTCGCAGTTATTTGTGGGTGTGGTGTGTGCAGACTGATCTGTTTGGCCCCTTTTATTTTTTTCTGTATTTTACATCCTCCGCGAATCGCGGCATTTGGCCATTGCAAACTCCGCGAGTCGCGGTGCCTTTTTTTAATAATCGTTAACTTATAAAACAATTAAGTAATTAATTTTAAAATTTTGTTCCCCTTGTTATTTAGGACGAGGTCGTTTCGGATCGATGTCCTAGTTCATCCCTCGACAAAATTTTAAAATTTGTCTTTTTGTAGCGATTGTTTTAAAAGCTAAGATTTTTGGGTTTTTTTAATGTTTTTGGCATACTTTAATTCAATAAGTTTAAAAATAATGATAATAAAAGTTCTCGTCCCTCCCTCGGGTAAAGCAATTTCGGTTCAAAGACCTAGTCTTCAACTTACGACGAATTTTAAAAATCATATTTTTAACTTAGCGAAATAAAGTAAATTTTTGTTTTTAAATTCACACCAAACTTAAATTTAAAATGCATAAAATTAAAAATTCACACCAAACTTAATTAAAAATTCATATTATAAATTCACACCAAACTTATATTTAATTTTGTTGTTATACATACAAACTTATATTAAAAATATTAAAATTTTTCAAATATTGACAAACTTAAACATATTGATCTTACAAAGTTCACAATATTAATTTAAGATTTATATATTAATTTTAAAAACATGGTAAAAATAAAATTAAAAATCTTTTTGGCTTTTATCCCACTTTAATCAATCAAATATTATCAAAAATATGCGCCCCTCTTTTCGGTAAAGTAATTTCGGTTCCATGACCTAATTTAACTCATGACGAATTTTTGAAATATTTTGGGTTGATTGATTAAAGATATTTATACCTTAAGAATAAACGTTAAATTTCGCAGTGATGTAATAAATTTTTGTATGATATCAATAATTTCGGTCGCCAAACCTAATTTTATCGAATACCAATTTAATACTTTATAGCGAACAAATTAGCGTTTATTATCAAAAGGTTAAAAATGAAAAAAAAATAAAAAAAATAAAAACTGTACAGACTTACCTGTGAGATAGTATTCTTAGTGATATGATCTATCCCACTCATAAGATAGTTGGTTTAATTGGTTTTCCATAGCTACAAAGGCGTAACCTCGAGCATTCAGTGTTTTTTCTTCTAAACATATCCGTCTCTGCATAAAGTAACAAATTCGGTGTTTGAATAGGTTTGATTATTTGAACATTTACCTCCATGTGACCATTTTCCGCATTTGTGACATCTTTCTAGGTGTCGTGCTCTTCTTTTCGCTGCGGATTTTGATTTTCCTTTACCAAATTGTAACTTATTATCTTTGCATCTGGATTCTTTTCTTACTCCGTCTAATCTTTCTCTGATTACTGATACTATTTCACTCGGAAATGTGTCATTATTACGTTTAGTGATCAAAGCATGTAGTATTAGACCATGATTTAGTTCACAGGAAGTCTTCATTTCGTAAAAACCTAAAAAAATAAAAATTCAGAATGGGGGGAGAAGACTAGTTCTTTAGGGTCAGCTAGGGAAAGACCATTCGGGTTCCATTTTCGAGAACTACACGAAAACAGAAAATCTAACTCTAATAGAAATACATATTATCCTTTAAAAGACTTGATTCTCCCCACACTTAGTTAGCTGTGGTATCGAAATTGTGATTAACTTCGTTGTCAACTTCCATCGGACTATCTATGTAATGTTTAACTCTGTGACTATTAACTTTAAATTCAATCTCATTTGAATTTATTAACTCTACTGTTCCGTATGGGAAAACTCTTTTGACTATGAATGGTCCAGACCATCTTGATTTCAATTTTCCAGGAAATAGCTTGAATCGTGAATTGAAAAGAAGAAGTCTGTCTCCTTCTTTAAATTCTTTTGAACTTCTGATTCTTTCATCATGCCATTTCTTCGTTCTTTCCTTATAGATTAACAAATTTTCATATGCTTCATGTCTTAATTCTTCTAATTCGTTTAGTTGACTTAATCGTAGACGTCCGGCTTCATGTAAATCAAGATTACATGTCTTCAAAGCCCAAAATGCTTTGTGTTCAATTTCTATTGGAAGATGACATGCTTTTCCATAAATGAGTCTAAAAGGTGTGGTTCCAATTGGAGTTTTGTAGGCTGTTCTAAAAGCCCAGAGTGCATCCTCCAATTTAATGGACCATTCCTTCGGATTTGATCCTACGATTTTTTCTAGAATACGTTTTAAAGCTCGGTTGGTATTTTCAACTTGTCCACTTGTTTGTGGATGATATGCGGTGGAGATTTTATGAGTTACTCCATATCTTTTGAGAACTTTCTCAAGTTGATTATTACATAAATGAGTTCCCCGATCACTTATTAAAGCTTTCGGTGTTCCAAACCTTGCAAAAAGACGTTTTAAAAAGTTGACTACAACTCATGCATCGTTAGTTGGGAGAGCTTGTGCTTCCGCCCATTTAGATACATAATCAATGGCTACGAGAATATATAGATTATTATGAGATTTTGGAAATGGACCCATAAAGTCAATACCCCAAATGTCAAATACTTCACATACTTGAATGACATTTTGTGGCATTTCATCACGTTGACTTATTTTTCTGGCCCTTTGACAAGCATCACAGGATTTGCAAAGAAGGTGTGCGTCTTTGTAAATTGTAGGCCAATAGAATCCAGCATCATAAATTTTTCTTGCTGTTAGTTGAGGCCCATAATGCCCTCCTGTTGGTCCTGTGTGACAATGGTTTAAAATTTTACTAGCTTCATCTCCGAATACACATCGGCGTATTATTCCATCTGGACAACTTTTAAATAGATGTGGATCTTCTCATAAATAGTGTTTTATATCACTGAAGAATTTCTTTCGTTTTTGGTACGACAATCCTTTTTCAAGGAATCCACATACTAAGTAGTTTTCATAGTCTGCAAACCATGGAATTTCATTATAATCTATCTTCAATAGATATTCATCAGGAAAGTTATCTTGTATGGCCGATTCATTTAGAACTTCTAATTCGGGATTTTCAAGACGAGAAAGATGATCAGCGGTGAGATTTTCTGTTCCTCTTTTATCTCGGATTTCAATATCGAACTTTTGTAAGAGTAAGATCCAACGGATTAATCTTGGTTTAGCATCTTGTTTCAAAAATAGGTATCTAAGAGCAGAATGGTCGGTATAGACCACCGTTTTTGCTAGAACGAGATATGAACGAAATTTGTCAAAAGCAAAGACAATAGCAAGGAGTTCTTTTTCAGTAGTTGTGTAATTCGTTTTTGCTCCTTGTAACGTCTTACTAGCATAATATATAGGTTGAAATCGTTTTTCAATCCTTTATCCTAAAACGGCTCCCATTGCAAAATCACTTGCATCGCACATTAGTTCAAATGGTAGATTCCAATTTGGTGTTATCATGATCGGCGCATTAGTGAGTTTCTCTTTAAGAATATTAAAAGATTTGACGCATTCATCTGAAAAGATGAATGGAGCATCCTTTTCTAGGAGTTTATTCATAGGAGTGGTAATTTTAGAAAAATCTTTTATGAAACGTCGGTAAAAACCGGCATGCCCTAGAAAACTCCTAACTCCTCTAACATTGGTGGGATGTGGAAGTTTAGCAATTACATATACTTTAGCTCTATCCACTTCAATTCCTTCCTTTGAGATTTTATGTCCAAGAACAATGCCTTCTTTAACCATGAAATGGCATTTCTCCCAATTAAGTACTAGATTTGATTGTTCGCATCTAATCAGAATTCGTTCAATATTAGCTAAACATGATTCAAATGTATCACCGAAGACTGAAAAGTCATCCATGAAAACTTCCATGCATTCTTCTATCATGTCGTGAAAAATCGCCATCATACACCTTTGAAAGGTTGCAGGGGCGTTGCAAAGTCCAAATGGCATGAGTTTGTAAGCAAAAGTACCATAAGGGCACGTAAATGTGGTTTTCTCTTGATCTTTGGGTACTATTGGAATTTGAAAATATCCGGAAAAACCATTTAGAAAACAATAGTAACTGTTTCCGGCTAGCCTTTCCAACATTTGATCAATGAAAGGTAAGGGAAAGTGATCTTTTCTGGTGGCCTCATTTAATTTTCTATAATCAATACATACACGCCATCCTGTTACAGTCCTAGTAGGAATAAGCTCATTTTTCTCATTTGTGATAACAGTCATGCCACCCTTCTTAGGCACGCATTGAACTGGGCTTACCTATGGACTATCAGAAATTGGATAAATTAGACCTGCATCTAGCAGTTTAATAATTTCTTTTTTAACAACATCTTGCATATTAGGATTTAGTCTTCGTTGGCGTTGCACATACGTTTTATGACCTTCTTCCATAAGGATTTTATGTGTGCAATACGAAGGACTTATTCCTTTAATATCATGAATCTTCCATGCAATGGCTGGTTTATGAGCTTTCAACACAGAAATGAGTTGAGATTTTTCATTTTTAGTAAGAGAAGACTATATTATTACAGGTAATTCAGATTCACCATGTAAATAAGCGTATTCCAAATGGTTTGGAAGTGGCTTTAACTCTAATTTCGGTGGTTCTTCTATCGATGATTTATATCGATATCTGTCTTCTTCTTTTAGCATTTGAATTTCTTCTGTTGTTGGTTCATATCCATTAGCTATAAGTGTAGCTAACATTTCAACTTCATCAATTGGTTCAGTTCCTTCTCCTAAAGAACATTCTCCTGTTCCTTGTAATTCTGGAAATTCTTCTAACAATTCTGCATGTGAATCTATAGTTTGAATATAATAACATGTATCATCTGCAGATTGTGGTTGTTGCATTGCTCTATCAACTGAAAAGGTAACACTCTCATTCTCTATACTTAGGGTCAGTTTCTTACCAAACACGTCTATCATTGCTTTAGCAGTGTTTAAGAATGGTCTTCCTAATATGAGAGGAACTTGAGAATCTTCTTCCATGTCCAGAACAACAAAATCTACTGGAAATACTAAAGTACCAACTTTAACTAGCATGTTCTCCATTATCCCTCTAGGATATTTTATTGATCGATCGGCTAGTTGTATGCTTATTCTTGTTGGTTTCAATTTTCCAAGGTCTAGTTTAGCGTATAGTGAATACGGCATTAAATTTATACTAGCACCTAAGTCTGCCAATGCTTCTATTGAACTAAGACTACCCAGAAAACATGGAATTGTGAAACTTCCTGGATCAGATAATTTTTCTGGTATCTTATTCAACAGCACTGCTGAACAATTAGCATTCATAGTAACGGTCGAGAGTTCTTCCATTTTCTTTCTATTTGTGATTAGATCTTTCAAGAATTTAGCATATCTAGGCATTCCTGAAATCACATCAATGAAAGGAAGATTTACATTTATCTGTTTAAACATATCCAAGAATTTGGATTGCTCGGCTTCAAGTTTCTCTTTCTTCATTTTACTCGGGTAAGGAAGTGGTGGTTGGTATGGTTTAACATAAGGTTTATCCTTAGCTGTGTTATTTTCATTAACCTTTTCAACTACCGGTTCTTTTTCCTTATCTTGATCAGGTTGTGGTTCTTGTGGAGTAGGAATAGCTTCATCAGAAGTTACAGGTATTTCAGGTGGTTTAAGTGTTGTACCACTTCTTGTGGTAATGGCTTTAGCTGTTTCATTCTAGGGGTTAGCATTTGTATCACTAGGTAAACTTCCCGGTTTTCTTTCACCTATTAACCTTGCTAGGTTACTTACTTCTTGTTCCAAGTTTTGAATAGAAGCTTGTTGATTTCTAAATGCTTGAGCATTTTGTTCATTAGTTTGTTTTTGAGATGTGAAAAACTGCGTTTGAGTTTCAACTAGCTTCGTCATCATATCTTCTAAATTCGGCTTTTTATCATCGGTTTGTGGTGGTTTGTTTTGAAAATTAGGTCTTTGCTGATTGTAAGTATTATTGGATACTTGTTGATTGCTAGGACCTTGTTGGTTGTTGTATGGAATATTTCGGTTATAATTCTGATTTTGATTGTAAATCGGTCTTGGCAGTTGACAATTATTCTGATAATTATTTCCAGGCCTTTGGTTTATGTATGAAATATTCTCTCTTTGTTCCATTGTTAATTCAATACTGAGACAATCTTTTGTCAAATGTGGTCCTCCACACTGCTCACAACTAATTCGTATTGAGTGGATATCTTTAGTCATCTTTTCCATTCGTCTCTCGACAGCATCTATCTTTGCAGAAATGGAATCTAAGTCATGGCTAGAATAGGCTCTAGCTGCTTTAGATGATCTAACGATATCTTTTTCTTGGTGCCACTCATGTGAGTGGGAAGCAGTGTTATCAATAATTTTGTAAGCATCAGTTTCGGTTTTCTTCATAATGGAACCACCAGCTGCTATATCGATGTCTTTCCTTGTAGTGATGTCGCATCCTTGGTAGAATATTTGTACTATTTGACAGGTATCTAAACCATGTTGCGGACATCTTCTTAATAACTTTCCAAATCTTGTCCACGCCTCATATAGAGTTTCATTTGGCTTCTATGTGAACGTAACAATTTCTCCTTGAAGTCTTACGGCTTTAGATGTCGGAAAGAATTGTTTAAGAAATTTTTCAACTAAAACGTCCCATGTATCAATCGCCCCTTCAGGTAACGATTCCAACCAATCTTTGGCTTCTCCCTTTAAAGTCCAGGGAAATAACATGAGATATATCTGTTCATCCTCAACTTCTCTTATTTTAAATAGTGTGCAGATCCTATTAAAGGTACGAAGATGTTCATTTGGATCTTCCTTCGGCGCACCACTAAATTGGCATTGATTAGTCACCATATGTAGAATTTGTCCTTTGATTTCATAATCTGGCGCATTAATGTCAGGATGAGTAATTGCGTGACCTTGGCCAGTGCGTTTAGCTCTCATTCGGTCTTCCATACTTAAAGGTTCCAGATTCTCCATAATTGAATTTGTTGAATCTGAATCACTAGAGGATTCTGATTTAATGGTTCGTTCCTCAACAATCTCTGTTTGAATGATTGGTGGTTCCGGAGGAAAATTTAATGGTTCAGGATCTATGAATTGTCCCTAAATATTATCCGGATTCTCAATTGTGAGGTCGGGTTCAAAAAATGGATTATCGGAAATTTGAATTGGAGTACTTGGTCGACTGGATGACGATTATAAAGGAAAATCAATGGCGGTAATATTTTCTAGATGTCTTGATCTAGTTACAGGTGGTGAACGTACAAAAGGTGGTGAACGTCTTGCTCGGTGCATTCACTGAATATCCTATTAGTTTTTAAAAAGAAAGAAAAATTATATAAGTTATCCAATTAATAGACTTTTCTGATTTTGCCCACGTTTCGAATAGCCAAAAGATGCAGCAGAGGGGCAGGATTCGTTTGGTCTCAATATAATTGAGGACTGTTTGGCTCCAATAACCCGGTCCACGTACAAATCCAACTATTACTACGAACCAGAAAATTTTGATGTCTATCAATTTAACCACTTAAAATAAATTTTCGTAATTTTAAGAAGTATAGATAAGAAGTAGAATAAAAATCTATGTCCTAAAAACTAGAATAGCGAGAAATAAGAAAGAAAAAGAGCGCGTCGAAAAAGGTCGAAAAAGAAAAAAAAATTGAAAAAGGCGTCGAAAAATGAAAGAAACAGAGAATGACTATAAAACTTAAAAATACTCGACTAACCCAACCTTATTACTATCACTAACTTAAAATTATAATCGCAAATTGAGATTACTAATTGGAATGATAATTGATACATAGGTAAAAGGTGTCTAAAAATATTAAAGCTTACAAGTAAAACTATATCCCAAATGGCAATATCTTAAAAATGTACTAAAACTTAAAAAGGCGTCGCAAAATTCTAAAGCACCTAAATCTTAGTCTAAAGAAAAAGTACTTAAGGGATTTTACGACAAAGCCTAAAAATCTAGAAATAAAAATAACTATGGCAAAAACTAAGTCTTAAAACTAAAAACTAGCGAAAAACACAAATATTACGCTAAAACAATTAAAAAGGGATAAAATATAAAAATATACTAAAAGTTGTAAAAAGTACAATTTTTATAAAAATATTATTTTTATATTATTTATTTTATAAAATTATTAATTTTATAATTTAATTAAACTAAATTAAATTAAATAAAACAAAATAAACTAATTAAAACTAAATATTATAATAAAAATACCCTAATTAGGGTTTAGAATTAATAATAATAATAATAATAATAATTATCCCGTAATTAATGCTGTTAGGGTTCCTGTGTACCCGTGTCAGGGCTGCTCCGCGACTTGCGGTGCCCGAGGCTGGAAAACTCCGCGAGTCGTGGGGTTTCAAATTTCAGATCAGGTTGCTTCTTTTGACAGGTTCAACGTAATTTTATTTATATATATTTTTTTATTTTCTGTTTTTAATTTAATTAAAATATTTATATAATTTAAATAAAACTTATATTTTAAAAACTAGAATAGAAATAAAAATATGTTACAATTTTATAAATAAAAATCTTAAAACTAGATTTATATATAAATTTAAAGAAATTTCGTCCCGAAATTTGATTGGGATGGTCATGGCTGACAATAAGTATGTTTTTATGACTCATATGAGTTGATAAATAGAGTTTTATAACTAGTGAGTAATATAGATAAAATGATATGATTTTTGTGAAGAGTACGAGTGAAGCTATCACAAAAGAGTGAAATGAGTAAATGAATGTTCGTCTTAATCGGTGACGTAGTCACGGTTGATTTCCGGAATTCAAGGGATTTAGAGAAAATATTTGTAATAAGATTTGATTCTTAAGGAAATTAGAATCCTATTTAGTTAAATTCGATGATCTATTTCTATTGCTCTGTCGGATATTTCACTATAAATTCACTCCCTTTGTTTCCTTTATATTTTGGAGTTTCATCCTTTTATTTTCCTCTTCCCGACTTTAAGTCAAGCGAATAATGATCCAGAATTCGTAAGTATGAAGTTTCGAATGAACATGACTAATGTTCTAAGAGAGAGATTGTAATAGCACGATCTTGATGGGTTAACCTACCATAATTCAAGAGAAAGGATAGAACTATCAAGAGGATATGTTCTTGATATGTTTTGAGATTAGATGGAATGTAAGAGTCGTGTAACATGACACATGATGACGTTATGGTCTGTGAATCATCACGTTTCATTAGAAACTCTGCATGACTTACTGTAATATAATCACGTTGATCAAGTGTCATTATATTATACTAACTCATGCATCAATTTCCAACACTACTTCAAAATCATTCATAATTCAAACTCGAATTTTAGAGACATTTAGAAACTAAGGTAGTTTCCTTTATGATGTAATATAGATAGCACAAAGAAGTAAATAATTTCGGACGAGAATATTTATGAAAATATCTTCAGAAATATCGAAGATATTTATGATGATATTTTGGAATTTCTAAGTTCGATGATTGATGGAGGAAGATTTTCTGCAAGATTTTAACATGTGTACGGAGCAAGATATTCGTTGAAGGTTTCATCGGATCCAGAATTACCTGGTTTCTTTGAATATATGGTATGGTCCTTGTATTTGTCCTTGGTCTCCTTCGTGGTTAGCTCAATACGTTTTCTAGTTCCAATTTTTTTGAGCTTTTCCAACATACTATTCTTTATCGTCAAACTTCCGACGGTTAAGATCGTTTACGGTTGTCTACGGTTTCTGCTGTTTCATTCAGATTTTTCAAAAGTTGGAGTATCGATTCGCAAACTGGGTGCTTTTCAGAATTTCAGAGTGGAGGATCATAGTTCTAAGAGATAAATGTTATATGTATACATATAACTGTTGATGTAGAAACGCTGTGAGATTCGAAATACTGTTTGCTAATTCTCGGTAATTGATATGACAATTCTCGTTATAAGATACCGATGAGTTCATAATAAGATTTCAATAGATAATTATAGTGATTTATCGGAGAGATTTAAGCCAAGAAGCAACGAGGTTGCTGGTAAGTCTGCTGGTAGTATGATGGAATATAAAAAGTTTCCCAGTAACAATAAAAGAGCACACGTATAAATCAAGATGTTAATAAGGTTGATTCGAACGAAAAGTCAAAGTTGACTTGTTGAAGCTGTGACAAAATTTGCTACTTTGGAAAGGTATTGTAAAGTGATTTTCGAAAATAACAACGCCAAAGGAGCTAGCACAAATAAGTTTTAAACGTTCACTCAGGTTCCGAGTGTTTTCAGGTGCATAACTATATGCATCAATCTTTTCTTCCGTAGCTGAAGTGCGGTTGGTTCATTCTCTCGATTGAGGTGTTTTCAAGAATCATGAAATGTTTGAATGCAGATTGGAATCATCAAGATACAAATGAGGCTTAAGATGAAATCAAGTGGCAAACTTGAAGAAATATTTACTTTCATATGTTATAATCAATATTTTAATTCATTTTAATTGTCCAATGTTATTAGTCCTCAGTCGATAGTCCACAGTTGACAGTCCAATAATTCATATATAGTTTAATATATAATATTCGAATTACGTATCGTGACCCGTGTACATGTCTCAGACTCGATCACAACTCAAACTATATATATTATTGTAGAATCAACATCAACCCTGTGTAGAGAACTCGATCATTACTGCATATAGAGTGTCTATGGTTATTCCAAATAATATATATAGATGCGTCGATATGATATGTCAAAACCTTGTATACGTGTCCCGATATTTAAAGTGCGTAAAATAAATAACAGAAATTAAATAACGATAAATAAGATTGCGAGAATTAAAATTGCGATAAATAAAATGCGATAAATAAATTGCGATAAATAAAATGTAATACGGAATTAACAGTTAGCTAGGATCTTGTTAACGTGGTTTCTTAACAGAATTTCTTATAGTTAATTTGTTTGTTTCTAACAAATTTTTATTTTGTCCAATGTTTTTCTTCATTATGCCACTTGTTGGATTCTGATAGGTCAAAATCCAAATATGAAATTGAATGAAAATGGTTATTCTGCGGTGAACGGGTTCGTATCTTTGTAGATGTAAGTAGGATAGTAAATGAATGTTGAATCAGATTTGAAGAATGTACTGTGTAACTTATTAATGTGAAATCTAAATATTCCTCGGGTATTACCTACCCGTTAAAATATTTTCATCATTAACAGTTTGTACGAAAGAAACTTTTTTTTTATTACAATCTTTATGAAAACATATATACATATATATTTCCTTCAGATGTAATCATGGATTTAATGAGTTAATATGATATTAATCTCATTTGATTTATCGTTAGAACTAGAATATATAATCTCTAAAACATTAGAGATTACTTAATCGCCATGAAGAACGAAGATAATTGATGTAGAACGTCATGTAGAATGATGATTATGCTCGAGGTACAGATTGTGATGTTGAAGCATGTGTTGTTGATGGTACTGGTATTGGTGTTGGTGGTACTGTTGGTGCCGTTGATGTTGTTGAAGCTGATACGTTTTGCACCATATTTTTCAAGGCTACAACTCGGGCGCGTAGTTTGTTGACTTATTATTCTGGGATGATTATCGGTAAGAACGGGCAAATAAATAAGGTTTAGAATCTGAGTTATGATATAGTCGTGGCGAGATATTCGGGAAAGGAGGGTGAAAGTGGTGTTACGAACAGGTTCGCCGGTAAGTGCTTCAGGTTCTTCGTCAAGAGGAAATTTGGTTGATGGAAAGTATCGCCTTCTTCTCGTTTCCATTGGTTAAGTCGACTATAAACTCATCAGATGAATTGGGGATGGCTGATTGATCCATTCTGGTGACGCTGCTTTCGGAGCTTAGGTGAACATCCATGTCGGAATAGTTGTCGGAATAACTATCGAAATAGCTATCGGAATCTGAGAACTCGAACTGGTTGAGGGATTCATCTCGTATGATTAGATGAAAGATTTTTGATAAGAAATAGATTATAGGATGTAGATTAGTACCCTGCAATACATAATTTACATATGCATATATAATACTAAAATTTCATAAGTTACGGAGGAATCTACGGAAGCTGGCAGGCAAAGGTAACAATAACATATACGCTAAGATATAAATTGTCAGATACGCTAAGATATGAATTTTGTCTATACACTATTCATGCAGTCAATGCAGTAAAACGTGTCTAGACTAAGAATAATGAACAGGTAATTTCCTAAGGATGATAAGCAGATGATTTCCGACAAAAATGATAAGCAAAACTTTTGACATGCAGACACGGTCGAAGTCCAGACTCACTAATGCATCCTAACAACTATCAGTTAGACACACTAATGCAAGACCCGGTTCGCTAAGACCACCGCTCTGATACCAACTGAAGCAACCCGTCCTAATCCATCCGGACGAAGTCCATATCGATTATAAACGATTCACAACAGTTGATTACATCGCGAGATACTTGACCTCTATATGATAAATTTTACAAACATTGCATTCGTTTTTGAAAAGACAATATTTCATTACATCGAAAGTTGACGGCTTGCATACTATTTTATAATATATCTAACTATAATTGACTTAATAATAATCTTGATGAACTCAACGACTAGAATGCAACGTCTTTTGAAATATGTCATGAATGACTCCAAGTAATATCTTTAAAATGAGCAATTGCACAGCGGAAGACTTCTTTCATACCTGAGAATAAACATGCTTTAAAGTGTCAACCAAAAGGTTGGTGAGTTCATAAGTTTATCATAAAACAATAAAATTAATCACTTTGATAGACCACAAGATTTAAATCCTGCATGGTACAAATAGGCCCGAATCCTATACCCACATGTAATGTACATGCTATATCTTTTAAATACAGTACATATTTCTCGTGTACGAAACCATTTTCATAAATCATAGTAACCGTACACATATCTTGTGCACAAAAATAACATACACCTAACTTGTGTATAAAATCATTCTCTCGATATATAACATTCACATCAACTGGTGGCAATTATCATGTCCACATAATTCAATGGTGGCAATTATCATGTCCACATAATTCAATGGTGGCAATTATCATGTCCACATAATTCAATGGTGGCAAATATCATGTCCACATAATTCAATAATAATCCGCAGAACTTCTGTCTGCATAATAATTCATTCGAGGAATGTTTTGCTTGTGTCTATCTCGTCAAATATTTATAAAAGCATTTCATGTATTCGCAGTTCAAAATATATTTCAAAAGCATTTAATAAAGCAGTTGTAAAAGCAACGCATGTATTCTCAGTCCCAAAAATGTAAAGAGTAAAAGGGAGCAAATGAACTCACCTAATGTATTTTGTAGTAAAAATACATATGCCTATATTGAACAACTGAACAATGCAGGGTTGGCCTTGGATTCACGAACCTATATCATTTGTATATATATATTAAAGCATATATTTGTAATTAAACAATTTCATATTTATTTATTATTTATCTTTTGTATATATATATATATATATATATATATATATATATATATATATATATATATATTCAATTTGTGTATTTATATTCAAATTTCTTATTATCTATATAGTTACATTAATATATACATATATATCTGATTAGTATTATATATAAAATAGATATTAATATGTTATATATGTATATTTATGTAAAAGTCATTAATATCATTAGCACATACTTATATGTATTGTTACTTATAAATGTTTTTATATACATAATGTTTATTTGGTAAAATAATATTAATAATAGTAATGAAAATTGTATCTGATTATAATGATAATAACAATACTAATAATAATAATATTTATAGCAAATTTTATTACTAATAATATTTAGGATAATAATTTTTAATAATATAACAATAATGATACTCATATTATTAATATTACTACTTATAATTATCTAATTATATTGATCATAATGGTATTGAAAATAATAATACATAATGATAATACTAATAAATTTAAAATGATGTTAATACTAATATTTATGAAAATAATAGTAACTTATATTATTTCCATAACAATAATAATAATTTTCATAATTGTATCTAATATTATGATAATAAATGATAATTCTTATATATATATACACTTATGTTAATAATAATACTAGTAGTAATTTTAATACATGT
Organism: Rutidosis leptorrhynchoides; assembly: GCF_046630445.1. Taxonomy (NCBI): domain Eukaryota; kingdom Viridiplantae; phylum Streptophyta; class Magnoliopsida; order Asterales; family Asteraceae; genus Rutidosis; species Rutidosis leptorrhynchoides. Next base: position 203,229,638 of record NC_092340.1, read on the forward strand.
AATAATAACCATAATTAACAAGTACAACAATAATAATAACCATAACAATAACAATCTATAATAATAATAGTAAATAATAATAATAATAATAATAATAATAATAATAATAATAATAATAATAATAATAATAATAATAATAATAATAATAATAATAATAATAATAATAATAATAATAATAATAATAATAGAAAACTACCTTGGAAAGGGTTTTAAAAAAAAAATTTCCTGTGCGAGGCTCGAACCCCCGACCTCTCAAAATCCCATCACCCAATAAAACCAGCTGAGCTGACATATTTTCTGGTTATATGATGAATCCGAATCTAATTAACCCGTGTTTCTGTTACTCCTTCTTTTTCTTCTTCATAAATTTCAATCATTCGATCATAGATTCATCAACAGCTTATGTTTTTGTTTTAAAACTCGTAATTAAAAATAGAAACGTCTGATAGGAAGTGTTTGTGTAACTTAGTAACCAAATATATATATATATATATATATATATATATATATATATATATATATATATATATATATATATATATATATATATATATATATATATATATATATATATATATATATAAAAGAAAAGGAGATACTGTATCGTAAAAAAAAAAAAAACAAACTCAATATTTGATTTCGATTTTTAGAATGTTTTTGATAAAGGTTTCAACACCAAATATGTTTCAAATTACTCCTTGAATCTTTCTCAATCTTTAATTTAATCAGAAACGTCAAACAGAAGTCGAATTTTAGGATGAACACATCCTTTGACTTTTTGAAACCAAGGTTTGACTCAAAGAATTTGAATTCGATGGGAACAATTGGATTCTGAAACTTTGTAGGTAGTATACACACCTGATTCCTGACTAAACTGCATTGTTACATTTTTATAATTCATTCGAATTTGAAACTTGGTTAAAAAGTTGAAGAAACAGAGGTACGAGGTGTATTTTCTGTGTTTTTAATTATTCTGATTTTTTTGATTTCGGTAAATGCAATATATAACACATAAAGTGAAATGATAATTGAAGTAGAAACACTGATAAATCACTAATTTGTATCGTTATATGCCAATGGTCGACAAGGAAATCGAATCAGAAGAAAATTTAAAAAGGAGAAATTGATTGTTAATTGAATTGTAGTTGTTTGTTTGATTCCTTTTGTAACAGATAACAGATAGTGATGGGAAATAATTTATCACGCGTTTTAAATCAGTTCCATATATATATCTGTACTAATGTCACGTATATATCAATTATTTATATATTTATTATATTAAATGTTGTAATATAAATTAATAATGTAAATATACTAATAAAAATCTGTTAATATAATTAATTTTTAGTAAGAATACTAATATTAATAATATTAAAGATACTAATCTTAATAATGATAATATCAATAATAATCACAATAATTATATTAATAATAATAATACTAACATTAATAATAAATAATAAAAACAATAATAATAATTATATCAATGATAATAATAATCTTATTAATGATAATATTAATTATTTTTAATGTTCAATATAATATTTTATACTAATATTACTCATAATATTTAAATTTGCAACTTTACTTCTATTTACAATAATAATAATGATGTTAACAATGATAACATGTATAACTATAATATTGTTAATAACAATAATGCTAATAATACTAATATTATTAATAATAATATTGATATTAATACTATATCAATCTATATATAACAAATTCATATCATTAGATTTTATTTAATTAATATCAATAATACTAATATTGATATTAATATTAATAATAACGAAAGTAATAATAATACCACTATATTTTAACTTATAATTACTTTTAATATATTAATGTTACAATTTATTACTTATGTAATGTTTACTAATAATATATATAACATATATACCTTATATATATATATATTACATTATGTATTTATTTACAAATAATTGTTCGTGAATCGTCGGAAATAGTCGCAGGGTAATTGCATATATGAAACAGTTCAAACATTTTGAGACTCAACATTACAGACTTTTCTTATCTTATCGAAATCATATAAAGATTAAGTTTAAATTTGGTCAGAAATTTCCGGGTCGTCACATGGTGTCCTCCGTTGTCCGTTCAGACTCGGACTCACTATCAGAACTGCTATTACTACTTTCTTCCCCCTTTTCAGCAGCAGCAGCCTTAGTCTCAGCTGCAACCCTCTCTGCCTCTAGCTCGGCAGGCGTTCTATCACGGGCAGTGATAACCACATCATCCTCAAGGTCGAGGGATAACAGAGCAGAACGAACAAGTATTTCGGTATTTGTTGCAAAAATTAAACAAAGACACAAATAGCAATATAAGCAACAATAACATAAAGTAGACAGACATTTATGTATAATAGGATGATCATATCACATCCTACCCTTGTTTTTCTGACAGAGTACTGACACAGAAGTAGTTGGCCATTCCTGGCTTACTCTGCACAACACAAGAATCCCCTCATACTTTTCATATGATCTGGGCGGAAGGTAGAGATCTTTCAGACGATCCACCATTCGTCTCTCTGCGTTGGTTATCTTAACACCCTTTTCCACACCAGGATCTAAAGGTTTCCATTTCCGGATAACGGAATACTCTTCCGGAATTACTATCTCGTCAACAAAGAAAAATGGACTCTTCCAGTCTTTCAAGTTTGACATTTTATTAGTACCAACAAAATGTGCATTTCGTTTATTGTCAATAGTAAGCCAACACTGGCTAATCGTACGAATTCTAAAAAGAGAGATAAAAACTTTAATGTGAGGCTTAATATTGTCAGCATTGCAGTACATTTCAAACATGATAATTTTTTGAAGGCCATGGGGATGCATTTGGCTAAGGTAGGCTTTATAATATCTAAGGATGCGGAGGAGAAATTTAGTAAGAGGAACACGGAGATTGCCGTGAGTAAGTTGTAATGCATATAAAGAAATTTTTCCGGCAGGAGGATCGTTGGCAGTTTGCCTGTTGGTAGGAAGAATAGGGTTGTATTGATTAAGATGACGAAAAGCAATCTTCAAGCCGTCCAAATGGCTCGCCGATAATGATGATACCATTGTGCTAACCTCAGGCAGATCAGTGGTTTCTGAAGAAGAAGCCTCAACGTGTTCTTGGCCAGTACTCGGTGCAGAAGCCATGATAATAAAATAAAAAGATATCAACAAGAAGGAAATAGCAGTAAGATGAAGTGTAACTGACCTTGGAAGACGGTAAACCTTAAAGAGTTGAAAGTTGAAGAAAGCGATGAAGATTTGGGTAGAAATGTGCTTTTTGGATCTTGGTAAAGGTAAAAAAGTGAAGGTAAAAGGGTTATGACGATTTATATAGGAGCTCATCAATGCAATTTTTATGGACACGATTGCGACACGTGTACGGGCAAGTTTAAATGTGGGGTACGAAGTAACACTTTTTCTAGCTGGAGGCGCGTGGAGAATCTCAACCATTTAAAATTAATCATCACAGCGTCAGTAAATTTCGTCTGCAATTAATACCTGTAACGTTTTCCCCAAAGCAAATGGCAAATGTGAAGACTTGTATGGCACAATATTCGAAATTTATTTCGAATATTGTTTGGCATGCATTGGCAGAAGTTTAACAACTTAATCTTTTTTCAAATGCTTAAGTCATTAAACTGGGGAACTTAATGGTGTATCCTATCGTATACACGCATAAAGGCACAATATTCGCATGAAAATAGCATCAGGAACACTGAGAACAATGGTTTTGTGAAACTGTCCATCAAGCGTTCTCCGCTGTGCAGGCTGCTTCTGTCATGCATAAGCCCTGAAGGCCGCCTAGCGCTTAAGCCCTGGCCGGAAGGTGCCACATTCAGCATAAACTTCGGATCACGAATAACAGAACGTATCATCATCTGACACGTGTCCCCGAACAATTCGGTGGATCTGTCACTATAAATAGACCCCTTGGGTCGTCATTTTACAGATTCAGACATTCTGACAATTTGTGAGCAGAGACTTCACCTTTCTCTCTCTCATAGTACGTTCTCTCACTAGAAGTCATTCGGCTAGTAGCTCAGCGCTCAGTGGACAAAAGATTGATTAAGCCACCCCACAAGTTTCTATACTTATGAACGGGTCTGCAGGGATTATTTTCCGAGGGTAAAAATCAGTCGGCAACACTCCCCCACCTTTAGCTAGATCAATTCTAGTATTGTGCTAACACACTAAGCCTTACCTCATAAGGAAATAGGTGTTAACAAATAATAACTAACATTTTAAAACTTATCGGACTAAGGGTGCGTTTGATAAAACTGAATGATTTAGCGCTGAATAGTTCAGAATCTGAATAATTCAAAGCCTCTAAATAATGTTTGTTCCTAATGAAAATACATTGTTTGACAGTCCCGCACTTTTTTCAACTTGGCGGGATCCCTAAGACTGTTTCCAACGCGGCGTCAGATGGGCCCGCGTCAGACCCGCTGGTACAAGGTGACGCCCTTGACGCCATTAACGGGGCGTCAGTTTTTGACGCTTGGGGGCGTCAGTGAGGGATTTGACTGAAAAAACGGGCTTCAAATGGTGTGTTGGCGTGTTCTGATTGGATGGGGTAATATATCCGTTACAAACGGATATATACCCGTTTTTTTGTTTTTTGTTTTTTGTTTTAAAAAAAATTCAATTTTTACTCAATTTTACTCCTATTTAAACCCCAACAATCATATCAATTATCACACAATTCATTTTACTCCCATTTCTACTTTTTATTTTTTTACAAAAGTCTATTACTTTACAAATGGGTTCGAGGTTACGGGTGAAAGGACCCGTTCATATACATTATAAACGATTCACAATAGTTGATTACATTGCGAGGTATTTGACCTCTATATGATACATTTTACAAACATTGCATTCGTTTTAAAAAGACAAAATTTCTTTACATCGAAAATTGACAGGCATGCATACCATTTCATAATATCCACTATCCAACTATAAATTGATTTAATAATAATCTTTGATGAACTCAATGACTCGAATGCAACGTTCTTCGAAATATGCTATGAAAGACTCCAAGTAATATCTTTAAAATGAGCAAATGCACAGCGGAAGATTTCTTTAACACCTGAGAATAAACATGCTTTAAAGTGTCAACCAAAAGGTTGGTGAGTTCATTAGTTTATCATAATCATTTATTTCCATCATTTTAATAGACCACAAGAATTTCATTTCCAGTTCTCATAAATATACGTCCCATGCATAGAGACAAAAATAATCATTCATATGGTGAACACCTGGTAACCGACATTAACTAGATACATATAAGAATATCCCCTATCATTCTGGGATCCTCCTTCGGACATGATATAAATTTCGAAGTACTAAAGCATCCGGTACTTTGGATGGGGTTTGTTAGGCCCAATAGATCTATCTTTAGGATTCGCGTCAATTAGGGTGTCTGTTCCCTAATTCTTAGATTACCAGACTTTAATAAAAAGGGGCATATTCGATTTCGATAATTCAACCATAGAATGTAGTTTCAATTACTTGTGTCTATTTCGTCAAACATTTATAAAAGCGCATGTATTCTCAGTCCCAAAAATATAAAGGGTAAAAAGGTAAATGAAACTCACCATACTGTATTTCGTAGTAAAAATACATATAACGTCATTGAACAAGTGCAATGTTGGCCTCGGATTCACGAACCTAAATTAATTATATATAATTATGTGTTGGTCAATATTTGTCTAACAAATTAGGCCAAGTCATAGTGTACCACAATCCTAATGCTCGAGACTAATATGCAAAAGTCAACAAAAGTAAATTTGACTCAAAATAATTTCCAAAAATCTATACATGATTAATATATAGTTTAAATATCGTCGTTTTATATTTTTAAATATTTTTAAAAGATTTATCAGAGTAAATAATATAATTTATTAATTAATAAATAAAATTTTATATTAAATTTATATAATATAATATACTTTTATATATATTAAGTAATAAAATTTATAGGGTTCATTTAATATCATAAAGATAATATGATAGGTATTATTAAAGTAAGTTATTACACGTAGTAAAATATGTTTGTATCACATATTTATTTGATAAAATAATATCTATAATGATAGTAAGTAAAAGTTGTATTATTTTGTAATAATAATAATTATTATAAAAATATCAATATTTATAATTACTAAGATGACATTATGATAAAACGATAATTCTAATTATGATAACTTTAATATTTACGATAATTTTTAATATTATCTTTAAAATAATAATTCTATTTAAAATAATAATAATAATGATATTTTATAGTAACAATGACATTTCTATTAAAATGATAATTTTTGTTAAAATGATAGTTTTAATACTAACGATATTTTTAATAATAATAGTAATGATAAAAATAATAAGAACGATAATTTTATCTAAATCAATATCTTATAATATTTTAATTTCATCATGATACTCTTACTCATTATTTCCTAATCGTTTCGTTTAATAGCTTTTAATCGTCTTTTATATTGTGTTCATAATAATGATAATAATAGTAATCAAAATAATTAGGTGTTACAAATATTTGTTTTAATTACACTAATATTAATAATGATAGTTACTATAACATTTTTAACGATAATACTAATAATTATCTTAATGATAATATAGTAATAATAATAATAACAATGACAATATCCATTTTTAAATAATGATATATATATTAATAATGATAATAATAATAATAATACTAATAATAATAATAATAATAATAATAATAATAATAATAATAATAATAATAATAATAATAATAATAATAATAATTGGATAATAATAATAATAATACTAATTATAACTTTAACAATAATAACGATAGTAATAAAAAAATAACAATTTTTAATGATAAATCTATTTTATTGATAAAGATAATAATAATGATAATAATAAGATAAAACTAGAACGACGATAAAAACGACGATAATAATAATCATTTTTAATAAAAATATAGAAAATTCAATTGATTATAACTTCTAATCCGTTCATCGAAACCATTCGATATCTAAAGGAAAAGTCCTTAATTTTTCGCTAGCTTTCCAAGGACATGCATATCTTATACCTTATCTCAACCGCAAGTGTAACTAATTCAATATTCAACCTAACCTGTCTAAGGGCAATATCAAAAGTACAAGCATGTATAATCCTAAATACTCGAGCACTAGTCAGGGATACACTATTAGTATGTAAAAGTTAAATTATGAGTACTCACGTATCAATATTGAGATTCAATATTGCAGGAAAGGTACGTAGACGCAACGGAAATGATAAATACTATATTGACCTCACGAGCATACCCATGAACCATACTCAATCACCTCTATAGCTATAACCCATAATTTCCTTAATCCTATCCTACTCGAAAAACAATTTCGAAATCACTCGGACAGCACTCCGTCGTAATATTTTATGTATACTAATAATATCTTGAAATAATACGGAGTAAATATATATATGTAAATCGATTGAGAGAGTTTAGAGAAAAATATTTTCAAGTTTCTATGAAATAATGAAACCTATTGAATTCTATTTATAATAGATTTTTGAATTATTAAAGTGAATTATTAAAGTATGAATTATTAAAGTGAATTATTAAAGTATGAATTATTAAAGTGAATTATTAAAGTATGAATTATTAAAGTGAATTATTAAAGTATGAATTATTAAAGTGAATTATTAAAGTATGAATTATTAAAGTGAATTATTAAAGTTAAAGTAAAGTAAAAATAAAGTAAAGGTAAAGTTTAAGTATAGTAAAAGTATAAAACTATGTACGTATAATACGCGTATAAATATATATAATATTAATTTAAATCGTTATATATATTTAATAAAATAAAATATAAATATCGTTATCTTTATCATACTAGTTAAGTAATGAGTTGTCAAAAGTGGTTCTAGATATTTATAAAAGTTATATACGTTTTAATAATAAAGTTCTTTTTAAACTGAAAACGTTTTTGTACGTTTGAAACTAAATAGATCAATCGAGTCTTTATGAGATTCAATCTTCCACTATCCTTTGTCTAGTTCTCAATGATTGACAATTTGTTCTTATTTATAAATCACTTTACCATTTTCCGAATATTGTTAAAACGGAAAGATTTCTCAAATCAACGTGGGCCTTTTAACAGAGACTTGTAATCATAATTCAATATATCTGATAATTCAATCATTTGATCTTATCTTCTAATTCCATTGATAAATATTTTGAAACAGATACAATCATATAAAGTATTTAATCTAATATTTTGTTTACGTTTCAACTTATAATATATATACACATATACATATATAATCATATTCGTTTAATGGTTCGTGAATCGTTGGAACATGGTCGAGGTTGAATGAATGTATGAACATAGTTTAAAATTCTTGCAATTTAACTTAACAAATATTGCTTATCGTGTCGGAAACATATAAAGATTAAAGTTTAAATTTGGTTGGAAATTTCTGGGTTGTCACAGTACCTACCCGTTAAAGAAATTTCGTCCCGAAATTTGAGTGGAAAGGTCGTGAATGATAATAAGTATGTTTTCATGATGCATACGGGCTGAAAATTAGAGTTTTATCATCAGCGAATAATTTGGATAAACAATACATTTATATGAAGAGTACGAATGAAGCTAACATAGAAGAGTGAAATGAGTAAGTGTAGATTCATCTTATCATTTAACGTAGATATGATTGATTCCCAGATTTCAATGGATTTGAAGAAAATCTTCTTAATAAGATTTGACTCTCCGGTAATCAAGGGAATTAGGATCCGCTTTAAATGCGATCGTCCATTTTAATTGTTCTGTAGGAGATTTTCTTATAAATTCACCTCCTTCGTTTCCTTACAACTCACACCTTCTGTTGATGCATTTTATGCAAGTTCCTAGACATCTACCCGCGTCCATTGCAGGTACAACAGTTTACAGGCCACCATGATTGCTCGTTATTATCCTATCCGTGTTTGTATGTGGTTACAGGAACTGCAGGAACGAGATTTAGATGTTTAACTATGTTAGACTTAGTCAGACGTACGAGTGAAGCCTCACTAGTACAGCTGACAGGCTCATACGCACGGTTGATGCTGAGCTAAGTCACAATTACAACCTAAATGAGAAGACACGAGTGAGTGATCACCCGTACGACTGATGAAGCCAACTCGTACGTGTGATGAATGAATCGTATAAGTGAGTCAACAGCAGGGGTATATAAAGTCTTATGTTCTTCATTTTAGGTTAAGCCTCTCATTTGTTACACACACTCAGATCTAGTGAGCTCCTCCGATTCTCTCTGTCCAAATCACCCAGGTGGTGAATAATAGCTCTAGGTGTTGATCTAATCACACTTGATTTAGTTGTGGTTTGACTAAATTAATCAAAAAAAACTTAACCTATTCACTAGAGGGTTTGATTCACTTATTCCGCCATTGTGTGAGTTAAATCTGTTGATTTCTAAGTTCCTAGTCATGTTTCATCACCTTCTATTCTTTCCCCCTCAACTCATATTTTAAAGTATTCATCAATATGCTCCATCCAGTTCTGATTCTCGATATACTTCTAACTTTCATATCGGTCATTCTTCTTTTTCATCTACCGCCGGAAGAATCTATTTACTTCTACTATACTCTTGGTTTTATAGTGTTTTTAGTTCTCCCGTGTCTTTATGTTGCTATATGCATTGATATATACGGTTTGTGATTTCTGGGTTGTTGTTGGGTTTTATATCTTCCCTTATATTTCAAAGTCCTTGCTTCTTCTATAATCATTGTCATCCACAGTTAATGCTCTCTTCTATTTGCTATGATTTATACTCCCATTTCTAGTTTGGAGCTTTGTCCTTCCGTTTCTTCTTCTTGCGATTAAGCACCGCTTGTAATGGTCCAGAATTCGTAGATATAAATTTCGGAATGAACATTGTTAATGTTCTAGGAAGGAAATTGTAATGACACGATCTTGACTTGTCAAATTACCAGAATACCTCGGAAAAGGCCGAATCATCAAGAAATATTTTCTTGATATTTAGAGATCAAAGAGAATACAAGAGTCGTGTAACATAGCACATGATGACGTTATGATCTGTGAATTATCATGTTTCATTTAGAAACTCAGCATGAATTACTGTAATATAATCACGTTGATCAAGTGTCATTATATTATACTAACTCATGCTTCAGTTTCCAACACTACTTCAAAAACATTCATATTTTAAACTCAAAGGTTTACAGAGTATAGAAACTAAACAGTTTCCTTTTTGATGTAATACAGATAGCGCAAAGAGATAAATGATTCCAGATAAGAATAGTTATGGAAATATCTTCAGAAATATGGAGGATATTTATAATGAAAGATACGATGATATCTTAGAATTTCTAATATCAGAGGATGATGAAGAATATTGTCTGTAAGGGTTTAGTGTCAGGAGCAAGGTATTCGTTAATGACTTCAGCAGACACTGAATCATTTGGATTCTTTGAAGGCAGGTTCAGTCTTTGTGATTTATCCACAGCCTCCTTCATACTTTGCTCAATCCGTTTTCCAGTTCCACAACTTCTCTATTTCTGAGCTTTGTTAATACACTAATCTTTATCATCAAACTTTTTACTGCTAAGGTCGTTTACAGTTTTTGTTGCTTCATCAGCATTTCGAGAACTAGTTCGCGGTTCAGAGTGTTTTTCAGAAACTTCACATTCGAAGTATGTAAGCCTTGGAAATAGACGTTATGTATAACTGTTGGCGTCAACATGCTGTGAGATTTCAAAATACTGATTGCTAATTTCCAATGATTCATATGACAATTCTCATTACAAGAGGCAGATGAGTAAATGATGAGGTTTCGATAAATATAAAGATTCTTCGGAATGCCCAAGATCAGTGAAGTTGTTGGTAAGTTTATTGCTAATGTGGTGGAATATGAAAGGTTCTCCGGTAACAAAAGGGTAATCACATATATCAAAATTATAATAAGGCTACCCCGAATAAAAAAATCGAAGTTGTCTTGCTGGAGCTGTGATATAATTTGCTACTTTGCAAAGGAATTGCAAGGTTATTTTTTGCTAATAAATGCCAAAAGATCTGACACAGATATGTGTTGAATTATGACTTTGGTTTCGAGAACTTTTTAAGTACATAACTGTGGGTAATATGTGGTTGGATCATCATCTCGATTGCTCATTATTTGAAGTGTCTTCAGAGATTTTCGAAGGGTTTGAACACAGATTGTAATTGTTTGTATACGTTTGATGTTCTAACACACTTTTGAAGTCAAAGTATAGCTTTGAAAGATGTAGGAATCTAAAAGTGATGGTACCGGTTATATCTCGAATTGAATTATGAGATTTTAAAATCAGAATATGTAATTGGGTTTGAATGAGTTTGGTTGTTTTGATTTCTATGAAAGAATGTATATTATTGTGAAAGTAGGAAGTATAATTGATAATTTGCTTGATCTGATTCGAAGAATGTAACATATTAATTGTGAATTTATATATATCTCTCGGGTATTACCTACCCGTTAAAAAATTTTCACAATTAATATTTTGTACATAAGAATTTTATTACAGTCTTTATGAAAATATATATGTATATATTCTCCTCAGATGTAACATAGATTTTAATGAGTTAATACTAAATTAAACTCATTCGATTTACGGTTGGAACTAGAATTGAATAATTCCTTGAAGGCTTTAGAGGTTACATAAGTATTTCTTCAATAATATTGAAATTATGAATCAATACTTCGTTATTTGTTGAGATGTGATGTTGGTTTTCGTTAAATTCTTGTGAACTTCTCAAAGTACAAATGATGTTATCTGAAAAGTTTCGGTTACATCAATGATGAAGTGTAAAATCAAATACATACTTGATTTATTAGGAATTGGAATTTGTTGAATTGAGACAGAGATTGTAGTTAACGATGGTTAAGTCGCGGGCGAGGGACGTACATTATTGCATATTTGTAATATGAATTAACCGAGTAGTTAAGATTCACACACAATAGCTTAGCACTGAAAGATTTATTTTTTATTTCAAAATATATATATATAAAATATATATATAATTTCTTCAGAGGGAATGAGTTAATTCTTCATAACTTGTTGATACAATATACACGTTATTGATTCGTAATGATGTCCACAGTGATTCTTGAACTGACGGAGTTTGTGATATTATAGGTGTTGTTGATTCTGATGTTGACTGTACTGACGATGCTGGTGACGTTGACGGTACTGTTGATGCTGTTGGTAAAACAAGTTTAACTTGTTAATCACACACCATTTTTGTCAGGGTTTCTACTCTTCCTTCTATCATTTTGGTTCGCTTAACTGATTTATGGTTAGTGCTAGATTAGATAATCTCTAAGACTTTAGAGATTATATAATCGCCGCGGAATGTTTCTCCAATGAAGTTATGAATTAATGCTTCGTCAGTTATTGTTGTTGGTACTCCTTGGTATCTATGGTGCGTATGACGTTGATGCTAGTGGGACAGATTGTGAAGTTGAGGTTTACAACGCGGTTGTGGTTGGAGGTGGTAATGGTACTGTTGGCATTGATGATGGTGGTACTGGTTATGCTGCTGGTGCTGCTGCTGGTGTTTGTAATCTCTGCACCATATTCTCCAAAGCCACTACCCGAGCGCGAAGTTCGTTGACTTCTTCTATTATTCCAGGATGATTGTCGGTCGGAACGAGAGGATAAATAAAATCTAGAATTTGATGTAGTATATAATCGTGATGAGATACCCTGGAAATGAGAGAGAAAATGGTGTCTCGAACAGGTTCGCCGGTAAGTGCTTCAGGTTCTTCGCCAAGAGGGCAATGTGGTGGATGGAAAAGATCGCCTTCTTCTTGTTTCCAATGATTGAGGAGGCTACAGACCCATCCCCAATTCATCCAGAATAGGTGATGACTGATTGGTTAATCCATTCCGGTCACACTGCTTTCGGAGCTTGAGTGAGATTCCATTTCGGAATCCGAGTGACTTGAACTGATGACAAATTCCATTTCGTACGATTGGATAAAGGATTTTCGATATAAAATGATTTTTCGGCTATCGGGTGGTATTCTATTTACATAGGATATCTATATATAGAGATCAAAAGATTTCATAGATTACGGAGGAATTTGCGGGGTATGTCAGGCAAAGTTTAAAGTAACAGATACGATAAGATATGATTTAGCAGATACGCTAAGATATGAATTTTGTCTATACACTACTCATGCAATTAATGTAGCAAGACGTTTCTAGACTAATAATAATAAGCAGGTAATTTCCTATGGATGATAAGCAGATGATTTCCGACTAGAAATGATAAGCAAAACTTTTGACATGCAGACACGGTCGAAGTCCAGACTCACTAATGCATCCTAACGACTTATCAGTTAGACACACTAATGCAGACCTGGTTCGCTAAGACCACCGCTCTGATACCAACTGAAAGGACCCGTTCATATACATTATAAACGATTCACAATAGTTGATTACATTGCGAGGTATTTGACCTCTATATGATACATTTTACAAACATTGCATTCGTTTTTAAAAGACAAAATTTCTTTACATCGAAAATTGACAGGCATGCATACCATTTCATAATATCCACTATCCAACTATAAATTGATTTAATAATAATCTTTGATGAACTCAATGACTCGAATGCAACGTTCTTCGAAATATGCTATGAAAGACTCCAAGTAATATCTTTAAAATGAGCAAATGCACAGCGGAAGATTTCTTTAACACCTGAGAATAAACATGCTTTAAAGTGTCAACCAAAAGGTTGGTGAGTTCATTAGTTTATCATAATCATTTATTTCCATCATTTTAATAGACCACAAGAATTTCATTTACAGTTCTCATAAATATACGTCCCATGCATAGAGACAAAAATAATCATTCATATGGTGAACACCTGGTAACCGACATTAACTAGATACATATAAGAATATCCCCTATCATTCTGGGATCCTCCTTCGGACATGATATAAATTTCGAAGTACTAAAGCATCCGGTACTTTGGATGGGGTTTGTTAGGCCCAATAGATCTATCTTTAGGATTCGCGTCAATTAGGGTGTCTGTTCCCTAATTCTTAGATTACCAGACTTTAATAAAAAGGGGCATATTCGATTTCGATAATTCAACCATAGAATGTAGTTTCAATTACTTGTGTCTATTTCGTCAAACATTTATAAAAGCGCATGTATTCTCAGTCCCAAAAATATAAAGGGTAAAAAGGCAAATGAAACTCACCATACTGTATTTCGTAGTAAAAATACATATAACGTCATTGAACAAGTGCAATGTTGGCCTCGGATTCACGAACCTAAATTAATTATATATAATTATGTGTTGGTCAATATTTGTCTAACAAATTAGGCCAAGTCATAGTGTACCACAATCCTAATGCTCGAGACTAATATGCAAAAGTCAACAAAAGTAAATTTGACTCAAAATAATTTCCAAAAATCTATACATGATTAATATATAGTTTAAATATCGTCGTTTTATATTTTAAAATATTTTTAAAATATTTATTAGAGTAAATAATATAATTTATTTATTAATAAATAAAATTTTATATTAAATTTATATAATATAATATACTTTTATATATATTAAGTAATAAAATTTATAGGGTTCATTTAATATCATAAAGATAATATGATAGGTATTATTAAAGTAAGTTATTACACGTAGTAAAATATGTTTGTATCACATATTTATTTGATAAAATAATATCTATAATGATAGTAAGTAAAAGTTGTATTATTTTGTAATAATAATAATTATTATAAAAATATCAATATTTATAATTACTAAGATGACATTATGATAAAACGATAATTCTAATTATGATAACTTTAATATTTACGATAATTTTTAATATTATCTTTAAAATAATAATTCTATTTAAAATAATAATAATAATGATATTTTATAGTAACAATGACATTTCTATTAAAATAATAATTTTTGTTAAAATGATAGTTTTAATACTAACGATATTTTTAATAATAATAGTAATGATAAAAATAATAAGAACGATAATTTTATCTAAATCAATATCTTATAATATTTTAATTTCATCATGATACTCTTACTCATTATTTCCTAATCGTTTCGTTTAATAGCTTTTAATCGTCTTTTATATCGTGTTCATAATAATGATAATAATAGTAATCAAAATAATTAGGTGTTACAAATATTTGTTTTAATTACACTAATATTAATAATGATAGTTACTATAACATTTTTAACGATAATACTAATAATTATCTTAATGATAATATAGTAATAATAATAATAACAATGACAATATCCATTTTTAAATAATGATATATATATTAATAATGATAATAATAATAATAATACTAATAATAATAATAATAATAATAATAATAATAATTGGATAATAATAATAATAATACTAATTATAACTTTAACAATAATAACGATAGTAATAAAAAAATAACAATTTTTAATGATAAATCTATTTTATTGATAAAGATAATAATAATGATAATAATAAGATAAAACTAGAACGACGATAAAAACGACGATAATAATAATCATTTTTAATAAAAATATAGAAAATTCAATTGATTATAACTTCTAATCCGTTCATCGAAACCATTCGATATCTAAAGGAAAAGTCCTTAATTTTTCGCTAGCTTTCCAAGGACATGCATATCTTATACCTTATCTCAACCGCAAGTGTAACTAATTCAATATTCAACCTAACCTGTCTAAGGGCAATATCAAAAGTACAAGCATGTATAATCCTAAATACTCGAGCACTAGTCAGGGATACACTATTAGTATGTAAAAGTTAAATTATGAGTACTCACGTATCAATATTGAGATTCAATATTGCAGGAAAGGTACGTAGACGCAACGGAAATGATAAACACTATATTGACCTCACGAGCATACCCATGAACCATACTCAATCACCTCCATAGCTATAACCCATAATTTCCTTAATCCTATCCTACTCGAAAAACAATTTCGAAATTACTCGGACAGCACTCCGTCGTAATATTTTATGTATACTAATAATATCTTGAAATAATACTGAGTAAATATATATATGTAAATCGATTGAGAGAGTTTAGAGAAAAATATTTTCAAGTTTCTATGAAATAATGAAACCTATTGAATTCTATTTATAATAGATTTTTGAATTATTAAAGTGAATTATTAAAGTATGAATTATTAAAGTGAATTATTAAAGTATGAATTATTAAAGTGAATTATTAAAGTATGAATTATTAAAGTGAATTATTAAAGTATGAATTATTAAAGTGAATTATTAAAGTATGAATTATTAAAGTGAATTATTAAAGTTAAAGTAAAGTAAAAATAAAGTAAAGGTAAAGTTTAAGTATAATAAAAGTATAAAACTATGTACGTATAATACGCGTATAAATATATATAATATTAATTTAAATCGTTATATATATTTAATAAAATAAAATATAAATATCGTTATCTTTATCATACTAGTTAAGTAATGAGTTGTCAAAAGTGGTTCTAGATATTTATAAAAGTTATATACGTTTTAATAATAAAGTTCTTTTTAAACTGAAAACGTTTTTGTACGTTTGAAACTAAATAGATCAATCGAGTCTTTATGAGATTCAATCTTCCACTATCCTTTGTCTAGTTCTCAATGATTGACAATTTGTTCTTATTTATAAATCACTTTACCATTTTCCGAATATTGTTAAAACGGAAAGATTTCTCAAATCAAGGTGGGCCTTTTAACAGAGACTTGTAATCATAATTCAATATATCTGATAATTCAATCATTTGATCTTATCTTCTAATTCCATTGATAAATATTTTGAAACAGATACAATCATATAAAGTATTTAATCTAATATTTTGTTTACGTTTCAAGTTATAATATATATACACATATACATATATAATCATATTCGTTTAATGGTTCGTGAATCATTGGAACATGGTCGAGGTTGAATGAATGTATGAACATAGTTTAAAATTCTTGCAATTTAACTTAACAAATATTGCTTATCGTGTCGGAAACATATAAAGATTAAAGTTTAAATTTGGTTGAAAATTTCCGGGTTGTCACAACGGGGGTCTAATTTTGACTCCGAAGATTTGCGGATTGTTCAATTCATGATACTTGAAGATAACGGCTTTGCACTTTCTAAATGGGAAGAAAGATTCACTACCGAAGTAATGGAAAATGGTATGGAACGTATACGAAACAGAGGACGGGATCGAGATATCATCGCAAGAGAAATAAGGGATCGAGATCTGCACAACCAACTCACCGAGGATTTAGTCGAGCATATTTGGAACCTTCCACCGACTTTTCGCAATACGAATTAGTTTTTTTTTTTTAATCTATGTAATCGTCAATCAAAAATCAATTATGTATTTTTTTTATTAATGTTATTTATTTAATTTTGTTGTATTTATTTATCATTTTAATGTAATTTATTTTTTTTGTTATATTTATTAACCATTTTAAATCATTTGAAAAAATAAAAAATAAAAACAGGTGGACCCTACTGAATTTGACACTTACATTTGACACTGGGGGTTATTGGGAGGTCAAAATTTGACACTGCCATGTCACAGGCAGTTGGCAGGGTTAGAACTAGTCTAAGGGTGTGTTTGGATGAAACTAGCTGGAGCTGGAGCTTATAGTTGGAGCTGGAGCTTATGGGCTAGAGCTGGAGCTGAAGCTTATGGTAGCTGGAGCTTATTATTTTTTTATAAGTGTTTGGTAAACTAGCTGGAGCTTATTTTCCAGTTTATCAGCTCTACTTTTTTTCATAAGCTACTAAAAGTAGCTTCTTTTTCTAGAGTTTATGATTTTCATAAGCTCTACTTTTTATGTCTACCAAACAAAGCTTATTACTTGGAACTTATTAAAATCATAAACTCAAGCTCTCATAAGCTCCCATAAGCTCTTGCGCCGTTTTCCATCTTATACTCATTTTTTCATAATCATCAATTTTTCAAGAGTATAAATTGATAACTAGTTTAAGACCCGCAACCTTGCGGGTTCTTATTAAAATTTTGTTTATGATCAATTTATTTTATTTTATTTTTGAAAATGCAAAACAATTCTTATTAATAAAAGTGAGAGTAAAAGGGAACAACATACTACTACCGCATATAGGACATGCATTTGTAAAATTATAGGAACAGAAAAGGAACGAAAACAGGTAGCTTTGAGTTGACCCAATACATGGCGAAGAACGGAAAAAAACAGTGGACAACGAAGAAGCCAAGCAGCGAAGTTATCTATCCATGATCATCATACACGCTTGGATTTAAAAGCCATTGATTCCACTCGACCTGGACCTTTTTCCATCGACAATGATATCCAAGGAAAACTTTTTACTTGAATTTCGTTGATCGCAGAATGTTCCAGTTTTTCTTCCCGAAGACTTTCAAATTTTCGATTTTTCCAAATCATGTATACACTAACTCACTCTATAACTTGTCATAACTTTGATTATGAATCTATTGTAGCAACCGAAACTTTT
This sequence comes from Rutidosis leptorrhynchoides, assembly GCF_046630445.1. Lineage (NCBI taxonomy): Eukaryota > Viridiplantae > Streptophyta > Magnoliopsida > Asterales > Asteraceae > Rutidosis > Rutidosis leptorrhynchoides. Next base: position 203,248,202 of record NC_092340.1, read on the forward strand.
CCTTGAAATATATCATCTAAACGTTGAATGTATGACTATTAATATAGTAATTCCAAATAAATAAAAAATATTCAACAAAATATTGAAGGAAAAATCGACTATAATCTGGTAAACGTGTGACTCGGTAAATTTCTCATTGACATTAACATAAGACTCATGTAATTTTAATAACATGAGTTTGTCTTCTTTGGAACGAAAGCTTCCTAAGCACAAGTTTCCCCAAGCACATGTTTGGCTAATGGCTAGTCTTGTTTCAAAAATAATAAAACAAATTCACATGAAGAGGCCATGGGAAGTTGCTCGTTAAGGACCAATTTACAAGACCTACACAACTACACAAATAAATGGCAAAAAAATTCCACAAGATACGATGAGTAATATCATATACCTACCTTTGCTTTGGGTACAGTTTTATTTGAAGTGAAATCACATACATATTTCCTTCTAACATTTAACCACAAAAATTTATTCTACAAAATCGGGTTATTGTAGAAGTTGTACCTGAGCAGCAATAGCATGAGTATGATAAGTTTCACATTCCTCCCCATTTGTTCCTTCAAATCGTTTCACTGAAGCCTATCCATTTCAAACTACTAAGCATAAATCAAATTAACATTCACATAATTATTAAAATTTGCTAGGTAACATCCACATAACTGAGTTTCAGCACCTTACATGAGATATTGATTTGAGTTTTGTTGAGTTTTGTATTATTGCTCTTCATTGAGTTCTTACAAGCATTTTTTTTTATCTTAAACCTTCCATACACAAATGATTTTTAGAAATCAGAAAATGATTAAAAATTTAAATTTCCGATGCCTAATTTCTCCAGAATGACCAAAGATGCAAACATAAAAACAGAATATACCTTGGTCCGGTCGTTGTCATCTAATAAGATGTTTGATGGCTTCAAGCCACAATACATGATTCACTCCGAGTGTAAATACCCGCTATGATCAATTGAAAAGCAGGGTTAAATTGTGAAATTTTTTACAAATAAATAGCACAATACTCATGGTTAGAAAAGTCTACTAACGCAAACATCTGACAAGATCTCGTGCAAGATCATGTACTGAAACTTCTGGTATTTTATTGTCCTGTAAATCGGCCAGAAAAGCGTGTTAAAGGCCTGTATCAAAAATGAACTTCTGGTATAACAGGAATACAGACTCAATTTGTGTGTGTACAAAAGTCATCGTATTAGATACTAATCAGAGTGTTCGACAAATGGTGTAATTCTAGTCACTTCATTCCGACCTTAAAACTTCATCCTAAATTGACGTCCACATTACTAAATTTAACAACTATGAAATTTAAGCAACACTAACAATATATCAATAAATTAATATATTAATTTATCAAAATATCAATTATTATATGAATGTATCGAGATATCAGTATAACAGAGTAATATAGTTGTATAAAATATTAAAAATATTCAACTATTGACAAATAAAAATAGGAATAACAAAATTTGAAAAACCAAACGGAATTTATTGGTAATTTTTTTTATAAAAAAAAAATTGAAACTTTACAGATTTAGGGTTAAATGGTGATGTTTGGTAAAGAAAAAAAAAACAGTAATAATTAATGAAGATAACATACCTCCATCTAAGGTTAGGAAACTTCAATGTATACCTATCTATATCAAATCACACAATAACTGTTTATGAAGAATGAAGATTTCGCAAAATTCCAGGGTTATTAATAACAATATTTTATTGAATATCAAAAAACTAATAATTCTTTACAGTATATACCTCCATCGATGGGTAGGAATTGTGATTTTTTATCCATCTATAATTAGGAAGTAGTATGTTATGAGGATTTAATGATTTGAAAGTTAGAGAATTGATTGATGCTTGAAATAAAAGACAAACCTTAGATGGAGAAAATTACAAGTGATTCTCGATCGTTTAGCCATTAAACATTAATACAGAAACCATCGTTTAGCCATTAAAAAATAGATGCAAACATAGATTCAGTTAATCAGAATCGTATATTCAAACATGGATTCAAGTAATCGAACTCGCATATTTCATTATAGGAATCAAACTTAAACTAATGATATATATCATCTAAAATATGAATCCGTTACCTGATTTCACAGACTTTAGGGTTATATTGTAAACCATTATCTTCAACAATGGCCGGATTTAGCTCTTTGATTTGATTCGTAGGTTGTTGTCCTAGAGTTTAATGATACAATTGAGAATCATCATCAGAAATAACTAATTTGATTTTAGGTGATTTAGGGAAAAAGTTAGGGTAGCTCTCAATTCTGAATGCGTTAACTGGAAATGATTATCTGAACCCCTAATTTTGTTAATCTGGCCGCGAGTGTATTCAAGTTTAAGGGTCTTTTAGACATTTTACTGAATGATTAGCTCCTAATACCTCAAATAGATGGTTGAGATTGAATGTTAATAATGATCCTAAGGTCATAAAGGGTTTAGCTTTTTTAATTAGGAGAGATAATGATCCTCTTTTAATGTTTAAATTTAAAAGAGATAAAAGAGATAAAAGAGAGAGATCAATAATCTCTGATTTTTCCCCAGCCCCAAATTCTCATCTGCCATTACTGTTCCCTCATCGTCCTTTCACCCACATTTATTTCTTTCTCAACTCCACCACCTCCAAAATCAACTCACCCAGCTTTTCATCTATGTCTCTCTAATTATCAGGCGGTGGTGACTTTACTGGAGGTTGTCGCTATTGCACTCGACGCGACGACGGTCAACGAGGCGGCGACAATGGCGATGGTGGAAGAAGTGACATGGTGGAGATGAAAATAAACAGTTGTGTTACGGAGTACTTCATAACCGGACCACAAAGAAGAAAACCAAAAAAACTGTAAGTTCTTATTATTTCTAACTAGGGTTTCATGATCTGCAATTGCTCTATGGTTAGGGTTAATTAAGGTTATTTTGTTATTGTTGTTGTAAGCAGAGTTTGTGCACCCAATAAAATTAGATGAAAGAACATTAAAATGATATTAGAAAGCACAGATTTGAAAAATTGGTTTTCGCTGTATTTGGAGACCTGTTACACGACTTTGAAATATGATATTTGCAATAGATAGGTTTTTTGTAAGATATTAGGTTTCGTTCTTTGATTTCGACTTATGAATGAACTGAATATTACAAAGATGGGATAAAGAGAAGGTCTTGGCAAGGATAAATAAGGAACACAAGATACATAAGAAAATTCAGTGTTGCTAACTTATTAAAACTGTAATTTTGCTAATATACATGTTCATCGGTGACTCCGTATGTATAATCACTAAAATTGACTGAACAAAAACGGAAAAACACAAAATAAATAATTACCACCAATGGAATGCCAAGACGCTGATGTATTATGTATTCTGAGTTTGTTAAAGCTATAATTTTTATGTGCCAACTGCAGACAGAGAAATTGAGTACAAAATACTCACTCAACACCAGTTGAAAGACGTCCAAGTCATCTACAAGGTACAATCTTTAACTACATCTCTTTTAAATAATAGATGTGATAAACTGAGTGGGTTTGCTCACGGGTCAATATGGGTGAATCTGTGGAAGGGATTGTTGACCTGTAATGATTAACACACTTTATTTTATTTTAATTTTCATACAGAATTAGTATGTTGTTTATGCTTAGGAAAGTTATGATGTTGTTTATGCCTTTTTTCTTTTCTTTTTACTTTAAGCACTCGACTCCTTGGGTCGAGATAACTTCTTCTAGCTCATAAATGTTCAACACACAGGCTGAAGTAGTATAGAGTATCTATCTGATAGAGAGTGGCTGCTTGAAGGTACGGTTATCATTCTTTCGTTTGATCAAAAACTGCAAGACCCAATTGATTTTTTTATGATGTAATAACCGGGAAAATTTATTAGAATCAATATTGAACAATACTTGGAATAACTGGGAAACTATGTATTGCAAAAAAATCATATGTATTACATCACAATAAATATAAATGAATGTTCATAACAATTGGTTGTTCTGATAGTGTTTTGAAGCTCTATGTCGGCGTTCTTACTAGATCATAACAATTGCATATTCACTGGAGAATCTACCATCTGAGCTGCATACAATAGAGGTATGTCTATCTGGATCTTTATTTGATTATACATTATAATCTGTTGGACTTTAGTTACCATTTCAATACCATAACAATAACAACCTATAGGGTATGTCTATCTTCCATGTAAGCTGTATACAATAGAGGTATGTCTATCTGAACTAACTGCCCCTACTAATGATTATTTATTATTAGGGTATGACATTATCATTAATTTATAATTCTTTGATTGGGATTTTTACTTACATAAATCAGTGATAGTTTCCATTCATTGACGTTTAAGTTGGTCGATTTTTGTTGTGTTCTATTCTATATCAAGCGTGTCACTAATAGCTTCTTTCAAACCATTTTCTTTAAGACTATTATATATATATATATATATATATATATATATATATATATATATATATATATATATATATATATATATATATATATATATACACACACAACCATGTTAGAAGTAAAAACATATGCGAATTTGGCTCATATAGTTTGGGCGAGAATTGCCACCTTAATCCTCTATATTGGTTCATGTTAATTTGGTGACATTTGATATTTTTAAATAGAAAAGGTGTTTTCGAAAATTTTAAGTGGTGGTACATTTGGATAGAAACCAAGTACCACATGCTTCCTACGCATATTAAATCACGCCAATGTTACGATTTAAGAAGATAAGCTGATTTGAACTGAAATTGGGGTGCCATTAGTTCCTGTGCTCCAGCAGTGTTTGCAGCCATTGGTTTGTACGATAGATAGGAAGCATATGTCGGTATCTGTAATCTCTATCCCTTTAGAATCTGAAGGTATATCTTTGCATTCGCTTTTATTGTAGTAGCTGCTTTTCCTTATTGATGGTGTTACAGAATATATTATTTGTTTGGTTTGGTTGTGATCATTTCGTTGTCATAATCATGTTAACTGTTAATAGATGTTCATATTCGGATCCAACGAATTTTGGTCAACAACTGGAAAATATTTGTCGATCACTAGCCTGATGTTATCGTTACTTTTAGTCACATAATCATAGTTAATTTAAGTAATAGATAAATCCAACTAATTTTCATTTAGTCCCATTACTTTTTCTTTTGTTTTTAATTGCTAACTCTACCACATACTTACTACACAATCAGTAGGGATGCTTAAGGGCTAAGCAAAACAGTTTAGTACGTAGCCATTGGTAGTCACTTTAGACATTTTGTACTTTATAATGCTTAAAATTATAGCAATAAAAATTGGATAAGTGATAGATGTATGTTGTATTTACTTTAGTTTTTGTTTCGCATGATCATAATAATGATATTTTAAAACTTGGGTCTAAGCCTCTATTAATCACTCACATTGCAGCATCTGTTTGGGTCAAATCCACAAGGAAAAATCCCAGTTGGAATTAGCTCAACCTACAAAATATGAAGAATGAAAGAACAAAAAGTGAGAAGTAAAAGCTTCTTTATTGGTGTCAAAGATAACATGAGATAACAACTAACAGAGGTAATTTCTTATTTTCAGTTAAGGGTTGATGACCATCATAATATTTAATTCTCAAATGTTGGAGTTATATTGAGTTCAGCTGCTTTTCCTATTATGCTTTTGCTGTTAGTCTCTGTCTACCGATTACCGTCTTTGTTTCCTTTTGGAAAATCAACCGTTGATGTTAATCATGTAACTGCTGCTAATGTTTTTGCTTATTTGTGTTATTCTTTACTAATGTTAGTATTCTTTTATATAAGCTCCTATTTTGATAAGTTTATTTTGATATTTTGATGTCAAATGCTGTAGATACTGTGAATGACTTTGTTGCTCCAACGATAATTAGTACGATTAATACTAATCAGAATGATTAATACTAATCAGAATGGTGGAAGTGGTGGACCGTGGACGTATTGACGTTCGTAGGTGTGACTATGTATTATTGGGATCTCGGCGATTGTGACCGTATTTGTAGTCGTTCTGCAATTTTCTGGTTTGAGGAATAATTTAACATGTCTCTCTTAAGATGGCTTTAAATATTGACATTAATTATGTAGCTGCTGGAGAAAGTTTTATAAATGAGTTGACATACATGATATATTATACTGCATATACTTTCAATATAGTGTGTGTCAGATATAAATTGCTAATAGAAGTTTGCTGTATGGGTTTTACTCTTGAATGCTACATAAGAGTGTCCACTCATATGCTTATCAATGAAGTAGATGAATGTGCTTTCGTAGCTATGTATATGAACTAAATGTTTATTTATAAAATTGTTTGTCCAGGAGTTATTGAAATATTTGTTAAAATTTGATTTTTGTTTTTCAGTTCCCTGATCAATCCTAGATTATCCTATTAAGGTTAATCAAGGATTGAGTGCAATGAGGGGTATAATGGATGTCGATTATGATTTTAGGACCTTATTGTCATATTTCGTTAAGTGCTAAACGATCAACAACCATGTCCCGGTCTTCGCAAATTACCTTAACCAAACAATAATCAAGTCTCGGGCAAAGTCACGAGAGAGATTAATATGGCTAGAGCAATTCTTCCAGAATCAACAACCTAAAATGAGAGGTCAAGCTCCCTATGTATAGGCTCAGGAGTTACGCGGAAGTAAGATGTGCGGGCACTTGGGAATTCTGCACAAACACTGCGAGAATCCTTCGCATTCTTTAATATTCTGCGTAATCCTACCGCGTTCCTTTGAGCTTTACCGCGGTTTCAGTGTCTTGTGCTTTTGTCTTTAAATGCCTTTCCGCATTAAACATATACATATGTATGTATATGATCAAGTCCCCCCAGTTTATTGTGTTACAATTTCGCAGAAAATGTAAGACAAACTCTAAAAAATTGTAGTCTGTACGGTTTTTAAAAACCATTTACATATGTTACGCAGTTTCGCATATCACCTAGATTATCCACCCGCATTATATTTTTAATTCTAACGGCTATATTTCTAGCCGTTACAATCCCTTCGCATTTTAATATCCGTTGGATCATCATGATTATTTGTAAACGGCAATATTGCAACCTTATGAGTATAAATAGAGAACATAACCGCATATTTTCATTTTCACTTTCTCCCACTAATTTCTCTCTCTAAAAAAGTGCTTTTACAATTTGCATCGCATTTATTCAACTTACTGCGTTTTCCTTTTTCATATTTAGCCACATCACCTAATTACTTTCCATCATGTCTACATCACGTTCTCCAGCAACCTCAAGTCCTTTAGTGACTGATTACAATTCACTTATTACTGAAGAGTTACTCGAACAGATCAAGCTTAATTATCCGATGCTTGATCAATTCATACCTATTGCACCTGCACCAGGTGTTACTGCTGACAATTCCCCAAAGGATTATATTACCATATACGAAACCTCGCTGTACTTAGGCAATCTGAGGCTTCCTTTTACTGACTTCTTTTTAACTGCGTGCCAGTTTTACGTGGTTGGTCCTGGCCAATTGCATCCTAATGCGGTGGCGAAACTTATATTATTTGAAATGTACTCTAATGCCATCAATAGGCCAGCTTCTCTGGACGTATTCTGCAAATTTTCTACCATCTTAACTCACGATGCCAGCTGGTTTACCTTCAAGTGCCGTAATGGTGTTATGGACACACCAAAAGAGAATGTTGGCAACTGGCAACAATCTTTTTTCTTTATAAAAAGCACGGCTCTCCGCGGATACAAGAAGATCAACACCTGGGTAACTGCATGTTCTAAATACAGCAAAGACCGCGTTACCCTTGATGAATACGAAACATAAACCTTTCAACAGACCACCAATACGCGTCTCCAAATTCGCCCTTATGGAATTGTGCCTTTACACGTAGGCAGAATTTCTACGCACTGGCCATGGGCAAACCAAATTGGCATCTTCAAGGATGCAGATGATAACGGTATATACTTGTCTTATTTACAATTTTCCTTTTGTTAATGCATTTTTTCATATATATACAACTGTTAACATTTACCATTATTTTCGCAGAGATTTCTCTCGCCCAGCTCATGCGTCAGAAGAATATCACAGGATACACTTCTTATCGTCGTTCATTAGAGGATGACAAAATTACGGACGTTGAAGAGCCACTGATTAATGAGAACACGATTGCGGAAATTCATGAAAAGTCGAAACGCAAAAGTTCTACAATTAATCTTGCTGCTTCAGAAAAGAAACGCTCAAAACGCGTTGTTCAAGATGATTTCGAGGAGGAAGGTATACAAAATATTTGTTACAATCTCTTTATAAAAATACTGCATTCGTACTGCAATTATTACGCATTCATACTGCATTCGCTTAATATAAAAATTTCTTATGCAGAACCCATCGATCTTACAAAAAGTTCACAAGAAGGTCCGCAGTTTAATATCTCTCAGGATATTCCGCACAATATTTTTGATAAAGGGTTTACTCCCGCAAGCCCAATTATGTCAGTTAAATTCGACCATCTCCATGAACACGTGAACATCGATCGTGAAACAGCCGCAGACCAATTATATAAGCTTGGATCTGCAGTTCCCGCAGATGTCCGCGAGGAGTTTGAAAAATTTGATGATGAAACCATGGAAAGTGCTAGAGTGCAGAATCTCTATGCGGCAGTGTGTTTTCTTGTGGATGACGTCCCTCGCAGGGACAAATTAGTCCAAGAGCTTATAGCCCAAGAAAAAGCATTAAAGCAGGCCGATAACAGGATTGTACGTTTGGAAAAAGAAAACGCCAAACTTAAAAAAGAACTTGGAACGTCACAAACTGCACTTCAATCAGCCGAAGCGCAAGTGACTACGCTCAATACTACGCTTGAGTCCCAATAGCAGTTTCCAACTACAGATGATCAGTTTAAACAACTTGTCGCATATCTTCCCGACCTTAGCCATAAGATCATGGATTCCAAACCAGTTTCGCAGAAATTCCAAGCGTACCTTAACGCGGTTAAGCTCCGCGAACGCTGCGAGTTTCTGTCAACAATCTCAGATGCTTATGGTATTGGTCCACCATATCCAGAGGTCATAGAGAAGGAAGTATGCGATATGGAGGTTGCAGAGAAAATTTATAGCGAAACCAGCCAAGGCATAGAGCGTATTGATATTCCAGCTCTTGCCGCACTTAGCCAACAGGAGAATATTACTATTAAGGACATTATGGAACTTGAACTGTAATCGCATAGTAAATCCGCAATTATGATTGCGTGTATTTTTGTAACACATGACCGCTGTCGTATGCGGTTTCAATAATGGAAAATGTTTATATCAGTTGCAACTTTTTATTTTTATAGCGCTTTAAGTACTTTTCAATATTCATAATCACTAACATTGTCCTTTGCATTTTCACTGTTTATTATTGTGCACATAATAAACAACTACTTTATGCGAAACAACCTGTATGCACGTGTGTTCACACATTATGAATCTTCTAAGTCCGCCGAAACGATCCTTAGGCAAGTTTGTGTGTTATGCGAAGCATCCAAGCATTTAAATATCTTGGGAAAATTATAAATATTAATATTTTCGCATACACTTTTAATTTATTGTAACATTAAGTGGGCTTTACCATCACTTATGCAATTTTGAGCCTGGTACTTTCACACCGCTCCTGAATTACAATTTTGGCACAAATTCTCGTAAATTTTTAATTATATCCATTGTTTCATTTCTCATAACAAAATGGACATTAATTAAAACCAATTACATTCTGAGCCTTAATATAATTCTGCATAAAGTGGGCTTTTCCATCACTTTAGGCCTCATTCTCCATCATTCAGTTATATATTCATTATGTATCATAGTTTACGCGATATAGTTACAATGATATTGTAACAGAAGTTGAAACACTTTATTTATTAACATTATGTTGTTTCAAACAACATACAGTAAGTAAAGACAATTTCCAACTTCACCTCTAGACAATAATATGCGTGTGAAAATCCGCATCTCCATTATTCGCACTAAAACTTTCATGCGAAATTACAAACACCCACATTTAAAATCAATCTATTACCATAACCTCCATGTTTGTAACCACTACATGACCTTCTGTTCCCACATTTCCATTCATTATTATAGATGCACAAAATGGCTGTTGAACCGCAGATGTAACTGTCGCAATGCCTTTACAAGTTGCAAACTTTACCATCCCATGAATTGGGGATGAAATAATGCCCAGCTTACGAACAGCGATGCGCCCTAAAAGAATGTTATAGCACGAAACAGTATTCATTACATACAGATTCAATAAAGCTTTACGCGAAAGCTGCGCATTTTGTTCATCAACAACTTCAATTTCCAACTCTAACTGCCCTATAGGCCACGCAGATTCACCAGAAAAGCCTGATAAAGATATTGCGGTTGGCTTTAGCTTGGATTGAACAACCTTTGGCAGCTTGCGAAAACACTGATTATACATAACATCAACACCACTACCAGTGTCCACGTGGACTTTCATTACTTGAATACCCAGCCTCGCAAGCTTGCATGATATCACAATTGGTTCTTCTAAAAATCCGCAACCATTTGCTGACGCGAAAGTTATAGGCTCAAGTTGCCATTTCTCATAACTTTCAAGCGGTTTTTGCGTTTGTATATCACCATTAACAGTCACCATGTTTATGACTTGAATTTGCTGCAAAGTATCCTTCTTTCCAACCACCTTCGCACCTAAGTTTTTAACCGCGGGTGCTTTTGTAACGACCCGACTTTTTCGACTTGCTTTTGTGCCTTGTATTTTAGCGAAACTGCGTATCTGTGCGTACTGTGTTACTTTATACTCTGGAAACTTGATATACGTGGTTTACTTCCAATTATATGTTAAAACGTGCCTTAGAGTACGTAGGATGCTTAACTTGTCCATTGGATGCTTTATAACCGTTAGTGTTACTTGCCGTTACGGATAAACCGCGGACTGCGCGCACATTTGAATTTTCTCGGAACCGGAATATATGGGCAGCGAAATATTAATTATTATTTTATAATAATAATTACTTGGGCCCTTGGATCCTTAATTTTATTTATTTAATTGCTAAAGCCCAATAGTTAGTCTTGTTGGACTTTCTACCTTGTTGGGCTCAAGCCCACCCTACTCTAGCTAGTGACCCAATTAATTAGCCCAAGTATTATTACTAGTGACCCATAATAATAAAATAAATAATAAATAAATTAATTAAAGAGTCATACTGGCATAATGGATAAGGTTTATCTAATTGTCACATGGGATTCTAGCAAAAGGACACACTTTAGACACCATTAGCCAAAAAGCAAAGTTTTGTCTCCCCCTCCCCTCCCTCAAAATCACGGCCAAGAGGCCTTTGGTCTTGGCCACCTCATCAATCCATGTGAACCTCATTTGCTTATAAATACTAGCCCTTTGCCTCTCATTCCAACACTTGATCATTTTGATTTTTCACACACTTGTTCTTTCTTTCTTTCCTTGCTTGTAAGTTTTCTTTTTCTTCCTCTTTTCTTCATCATTTTCGTGACCTTCATCATCATTCTTATGGAGATCAAGTTCCTTGTATCTTTGATCTTGCTTATATCTTGTTGATTCAAGCATGAATTCTTCAAGAACATTGAAGATTCAAGCTTTCTAGCTTTGAATCTTCACCAACTTTGTAGATTCATCTTTCTTTTACTTTAATCTTGTTATTTTATGATAAAGATTCAAACTTTTGTTTGTAATCTTCATGTATCTTCAAGATCCAAGCTTTATGCTTCAAGATCTTCAAGAACACTTAAAGGTTCAAGCTTTCTAGCTTTGCAACCTTGAAACTTGTGTGAAATGGATTCAAGCTCTCTAACTTAGGGTTGCATCACCTCTTTTGACTTGGATTGTGCTTATACTTGTTGAAATGATGTAAAGTTTGTAGCTTTAGTTGTTATTGTGAATTGAAATTGTGTTAAGACTAAGGATATGATGTAACCTTGGTTCATCATCCATCTAAGACTCATGAATGAGTTGTGTTCTTACTTGGTCTTAACATATTGTGTATTGATGGTGAATCTTGGTCAAAAGTGATGCTAAACCATCAACGAGTTGTACACTTGAAGCTACAAGCATCAAGGATGAGAACCGTGATGAGCATCAAGCACCAAGAACCCCACCGGAGCACATAACCCACTGATTTTCGTATCTGATCAGACCACCTGGGCTACTGGAAAGTTGATTTTCAGTTATTTCGGTTTGAGTAGATGATTTTCCGTTTAGGCCTCGTCTTAATCCGAGTTACGGTTTAGGATTTATGGCCTTCCGAAAGTCAATACTCCTTTGTAACGTTGTGCTGAAAATTCGGACCTACTCGCACTTAGACCGTCACCACGGTCAAACTAAGACGAGTTAGGTTCTGAAAATTGGTCACCTGTTAGGGAACTCCCATACGGAGCCATAGCCACTGACTATGCGTCTTTTCGATTTACGTAGAGGTCGTAGCAGCTGACCGAAGTCAGCCTATTGTTTCGATCTCTATTCTTGACGAACTTACTTAGCTTTTATGATGATGAATGATGATGATGATGACACTTAAACTTATTTTATGCACTATTAGAATTTATAAAGACAACCTACTGACCTAGTAACCTTTGATTTAGGTTGACGACCTTTCGGACCGACTTACTACTTGCGTACTTTCATTACCGACTTTACCGCTTTTATCTCTGTGAGTTATAGCATCCCTTTTTATCACTTTTACTATTTTTGGGACTGAGAATACATGTGCTTTTTACATTTTACATGTTAGGCACGAGTACTTAAACTTTATATGTGTGTGGGTTATACAACGGCATAAACATTCCCCTTAGCACGGTAACGTTTAGTCATTGGTCTTTGAACCGGTGAACGCGAATCTTAGATATGGATCCATAGGGTTTGACATCCCCACTCGGGCTAGTCGCGCTAGCATTTAACGAGTGTTTAATACTTCGTGAACATACGCACTCGCCATGTGTACTTTCAGGGGGTTATAAACGTTAAGTCTAGTTACCGGGTGCCCACGGTTATACATATACTTTTCATACCGTTTGATACGCTGTTTGCAGCACTGAAATCTCGTGGCCTATCTTACGTTACTATTACAACTTAAACTATAGCTCACCAACATTCGTGTTGACTTTTTAAGCATGTATTTCTCAGGTGCCTAGAGGTTTATTGCTTCCGCTGTTAGACTTGATGTCATGCTGTTATTGAAATGCTGTTAAGGACCTGCTGTATTAGTTATCCGCTGCATTACTAGAGATGTCTCATTCATGGAACTTTTCTGTTGCATTCGTAATTTATGTTAATTTCAAACAATGGCTTTGTAACGACCTTAGGGTCAAATAATTATGTTTATGCTCCTATTCGTAGGATGCACGCTATCTTTTGTAAAACGTTATCTTTTTATGAATGCAAACTGGTTTTCAAACATCATGTAGTATTCAACCGTGTAAAGATCCTGTTGATTGATGATCTGTACACGATGGTTTTGTACGGGGCGTCACAGTTGGTATCAGAGCATTGGTTGTAGGGAATTAGGTTGCATTAGTGAGTCTAGACCGACCGGAGTAGGATTCACTAATAGGACTAATCTACAACTTGCTAGTTTACTTGTTTCTGCGAGACTTACTGCATGCTACTGCTTACTTTTACTGTTATGTGATCTTACTGCATACTATTGCTTATCTTCACTGCCATGCGAACCTGTTGTATGCTTATTTCCGCTATTGCATGATTACAATCTGCTTTCACATCTTATTTCTGTTTAGCACTGTTGTTATTGCCATGCTAGGTTGCTATAGTGCCTAATACATGCTTGCTTATGACTTACTGATATGGAAAAGTTATTTTCCTTATTCAGATGTCGGATATTCCACCTGTCATCATTTTGGACAGCGATTCAGACTCGTCAGCCACCTCACCTACTGCTGCTACCGACACACAGATCCCGTTAACCAGTGACCTCGGCGCTTCATCCTCCGGAACCAGCAGCCATACACCTGTACCAGTGGTTACCGCAGTCGGAGCCCATGACCCTCCGGAGATTCCAGCTCCAGTTGCCCCGGTACCTCAGGAGCCACAGCCCCGCTCCGGTGGTGGTGTGATTCCCGGGGAATACGGGGACGTTCCGTTCCATAACGAGCATAACCATTGGTGCCGACGCCTTCCTGATGGACGTCTTGTGCCGATTCCGCCCGGCAGATACCGACAGATGATGGCCGCTCGAGGACAGCCAGTACAGCCACCCGTGCAGCCACTCCCAGCTGATTCATCATTCGACGGCTCATCCATAGACGACACTAGTGACGATGACTCCGGCGAGGAGAACCCTGATGATGCACCTGTGCAGCCACCCTCCACCCCGCCGAAGAAGCGGTACCGTTTCGATGGCACCGTTATTCCGGGGAACAACGGAGGTCGAGCGTTCACTAACGCACATGGTCATCGTCGTAGGGTTATCGCCCGTAAGCGGGTCGTGCCTTACCCGGCTGATCCGTTCGTGCGTAAGCCTTACCGCCGTGCAGCATCTACCTCTGGAGCCGGACCATCTGCACCACCAGCGCCACCTGCACCAGCAGCTCCGCCTACTCTGCCAGCCCCTCCCTCTGTCGAGGAACTGGCAAGGGAGGTGGAGATCCTCCGTGCTCGAGTGACTGAGATCGAGGAGCAGATGTCCCATGTGCTGGACATCCTTTACCCACCGTCACCATAGAGCTTTGTAGTAGGTTTCATTTTGTAATCTCGTTTGTAGTTCCATGTTTTCCTTATGTAATGTGCGAACTTATGCGAATGTATACAACTCTTTATTAATGAATGGAACTTTGTATTGTTAAATTCTTGCACAGTGTTCTATCTACATTACTCTATGTTGGTTTTGCGGTATTTATACCTGGTTGCGTTACTATATTGGCATGCGTTGTGTTGTTTCCCTGTTTATTATATACGGTATTATTGTATGTTGTATGCTGGATTTTGACTTAAGTCAAAACTTTTGTTTCGAAGGGCAATGGCAAACACACGAACAACACCCACAGCAGCTCAAATCGAAGAGATGATTAATGAACGAGTCGCCGCAGCCTTGGCGGAAATGAACCCTCAAGCTGAACCACCGCCGGCTATCCAACCCGTTCGAAACGGGTGCACCTACAAGGAATTCCAGAGCTGTAAACCACATAACTTCAGCGGAACTGAGGGGCTTGTTGGTCTCACAAGATGGTTTGAAAAGCTTGAATCAGTATTCCGAGTCAGCAACTGTTCCGAGTCTAACAAAACCAAATTTGCTTCCTGCACGCTATCTGATGGCGCCCTCACGTGGTGGAACACCATGGCTCAGGCACAAGGTATTGATGAGGCGTATGCTACGCCATGGGAGGAGTTCAAAGCGGCTATGATTGATGAGTATTGTCCGAGAACCGAGATACAAAAGATGGAAATGGAGTTTATGCAATTGAAGGCTGTTGGCAACGATCTCGATGGTTACAATCGGAGGTTTCTTGAGTTAGCTCTTATGTGTCCTACCATGGTCACCCCGGAATTCAAGCATATGGAGAGATACTTTTGGGGACTCCCTAAGTCCATCAAGGGTAATGTCACCTCGTCCAAGCCACCGAATGTTCCCGAAGCAATGCGCATGACGCATACACTCATGAATCAGATTCTCATCGATGAACCGGAGAAGTCCAAGTCTGAAGCGGGTAGTAGTGACAAGCGAAAGTGGGATAACAGTAAGGGGAGGACCTATGATCAAACCCCCGCTAAGAGACACAACAACGGTGGAAACCTCAACCCCGGCACAAGCTCCAACCCGAACTACAAAGGTACCCTACCGCAATGCAAGAGGTGTTACAAACACCACACTGGGTATTGTAATGTTGTTTGTGAGAAGTGCCAACGGTCTGGGCATATAGGTAAGGATTGCAAGGTCACTACTTTAAATGCATGGGCAAACCCCACCGGGCCGAAGAAGTGCTACGGATGCGGAAAGACGGGCCACTTCAGGAATGAGTGTCCCGACAAGCGAAAAGACGGCGGACCACCGCGAGGTAGAGCTTTTAATGTTAATGCAAGGGATGCACGCGAGAACCCCGACTTGGTGACATGTATATTCACTATCAACAACCTTTTAGCTTCTGTCCTATTTGATACTGGTGCCGATAGAAGTTATGTATGTAGACACTTTTGCGATAAGATAAATTGGTCATTAGTTCCTTTAAAAGAAAGTATGCTAGTCGAGGTAGCCAATGGGAAACTTGAGAAAGTTGACCAAATTGGCCAAGGAGCTATTATTAACATAGTTGGCGTGCATTTTTCAATTGACTTGATACCCATCAAATTGGGAAGCTTTGACGTGATTGTCGGCATAGACTGGTTGACTAAAGTAAGGGCCGATGTTATCTGTGGAGATAAAGCTCTTCGTATACCACAAGGAGATGGTGAGCCACTGGTTATATACGGAGAGAGATGTAGTTCGAAACTGAACCTCATTAGTTGTATGAAAGCGCAGAAGACCATGAAGAAAGGACGTCTTGCTGTTTTAGCACACGTGAAGGCTTTAGAATCAGCGGAGAAGAGTGTGAATGACGTGCGAATCGTGAATGAATTCCCTGACGTCTTTCCGGAAGAGTTGCCTGGATTACCGCCACCAAGAGCAGTGGAGTTCCAGATTGATCTAGTGCCGGGAGCTGCACCCGTAGCTCGCGCACCTTATCGTCTGGCACCTTCAGAACTGCAAGAATTGCAGAGTCAACTACAGGAATTGCTCGACCGAGGGTTTATCCAACTGAGCTCGTCGCCTTGGGGCGCACCTGTTTTATTCGTGAAGAAAAAGGACGGATCCTTCTGTATGTGTATCGACTACCGCGAACTCAACAAATTGACGATCAAGAACCGATATCCTCTTCCCCGAATTGACGATCATTTTGATCAGCTGCAAGGATCAAGCGTTTACTCTAAGATCGATTTTCGATCCGGTTATCACCAGTTGAGGGTTAAAGAGAGTGATGTGATGAAGACTGCGTTTAGAACCCGCTATGGTCATTACGAGTTTCTCGTGATGCCGTTCAGATTAACCAACGCACCGGCCGTGTTCATGGACCTCATGAATCGTGTCTGCAAGCCTTATCTGGATAAATTCGTTATCGTCTTCATAGATGATATCCTCATCTACTCCAAGAGCGAAGAAGAACATGAACAACATCTTCGGTTAGTGCTTGAACTCTTGAGACGAGAGCAGCTTTATGCCAAATTCTCCAAGTGTGAATTTTGGCTGAAGGAAGTCCAATTTCTGGGTCATATTGTGAGTGATCAAGGTATCAAAGTTGACCCCGCCAAGATTGAAGCTATCAGCAAGTGGGAGACACCCACTACTCCGACTCACATCTGCCAATTTCTAGGTCTTGCCGGTTACTACAGAAGGTTTATTGAAGGTTTTTCGTTGATTTCGCGTCCTTTGACCGCACTGACTCACAAAGGAAAGAAGTTCGTTTGGGAAACCGAACAAGAAGCAGCATTTCAAACCCTGAAGCAGAAGTTAACCACCGCACCCATCTTATCTCTTCCCGAAGGCAGTGACGACTTTGTTGTGTACTGCGATGCTTCGAGGAATGGTTTCGGTTGTGTGTTGATGCAAAGAACGAAGGTTATTGCTTATGCATCTCGTCAGCTGAAGATTCATGAGCGAAACTACACTACTCACGATCTCGAACTTGGAGCCGTTGTCTTCGCATTGAAGCTGTGGAGACACTATCTCTATGGAACAAAGAGTACCATATTCACCGATCACAAAAGCCTCCAGCACATCTTTGATCAGAAGCAGCTGAACATGAGACAACGACGATGGATTGAGACGCTAAACGACTACGATTGTGAACTTTGCTACCATCCGGGCAAGGCCAATGTTGTAGCCGACGCTCTGAGTCGAAAGGAGAGAACGGTACCTCTTCGTGTTTGGGCTCTGAACATCACCATCCATTCGAACCTCCATAGCCAGATCCGAGTAGCCCAAGAAGAGGCTCTCATCGAGAAGAACTTACGTTATGAATACTTGAACATTCTCGTCTCTAAATTCTAGGTTAGGGAATCTGGACTCCGATGCTATGCCGAAAGAATTTGGGTACCTCGTTATGGAGATCTACGAAACCTTATACTTGATGAAGCCCACAAGTCGAGATATTCGATTCATCCAGGAGCCGAAAAATGTACCACGATCTTAAAGAACAGTATTGGTGGCCAAATCTTAAGAAGGATGTTGCAACTTATGTTGGAACGTGTTTGACTTGTTCGAAGGTTAAGGCTGAACATCAGAGGCCATCTGGATTACTTCAATAACCAGAAATCCCACAATGGAAATGGGAAGCAATTACAATGGATTTCATCACGAAGCTACCAAAGACGGTGGACGGATACGATACAATCTGGGTTATCGTTGACCGTCTTACCAAATCTGCTCATTTTCTAGCGATGAAAGAAACAGATACAATGGAGAGACTTGCTCAACTGTACATCAAAGAGGTTGTATCTCGACATGGTGTGCCCTTATTAATTATCTCAGATCGCGATCCCCGTTTTGCTTCCAGATTCTGGCGTTCTTTGCAAGAAGCCTTGGGAACTCGTCTCGACATGAGCACCGCTTATCACCCACAGACCGACGGTCAGAGTGAAGGAACGATTCAGACATTGGAGGACATGTTGCGTGCCTGTGTTATTGACTTCGGAAAGTCTTGGGAAAGGCATCTGCCGTTAGCCGAATTCTCTTACAATAACAGTTATCATTCGAGTATTAAAGCCGCGCATTTTGAAGCGTTGTATGGCCGCAAGTGCCGTTCTCCTATTTGTTGGGCCGAGTTAGGCGAAGTGCAAATCACCGGACCCGAGATAGTCCATGAAACGACGGAGAAGATTTCTCAGATTCAGGCGAGACTTAAGACGGCCCGCGATCGCCAAAAGAGTTATGCTGACCGTAAACGTAAAGACTTTGAATTTAACGTGGGTGACCGGGTAATGTTGAAGGTCGCACCTTGGAAAGGTGTAATTCGGTTTGGAAAGCGCGGAAAGTTGAACCCGCGATATGTTGGTCCTTTTGAAATTTTGGAACGTGTTGGACCCGTTGCTTATCGGCTGGTTCTTCTGACTCAGTTGAGTGCTGTTCATCCAACCTTCCATGTATCAAATTTGAAGAAGTGCTTTGCTCCACCGGAACTTATCATACCATTGGAAGAACTTACGATTGATGACAAACTCCACTTCGTGGAAGAACCTGTCGAAATTATGGACCGTGAGGTCAAAGTTTTGAAACGCAATAAGATTCCAATTGTCCGAGTTCGATGGAATGCCAAGCGTGGACCTGAGTTTACCTGGGAACGAGAGGATCAAATGATGTAGAAGTACCCTCACCTTTTCCCGACTCCAACACCTGCCTCAGCTTAAATTTCGGGATGAAATTTCCAATAACAGGTGGGTAATGTAACGACCCGACTTTTTCGACTTGCTTTTGTGCCTTGTATTTTAGCGAAACTGCGTATCTGTGCGTACTGTGTTACTTTATACTCTGGAAACTTGATATACGTGGTTTACTTCCAATTATATGTTAAAACGTGCCTTAGAGTACGTAGGATGCTTAACTTGTCCATTGGATGCTTTATAACCGTTAGTGTTACTTGCCGTTACGGATAAACCGCGGACTGCGCGCACGTTTGACTTTTGTCGGAACCGGAATATTTGGGCAACGAAATATTAATTATTATTTTATAATAATAATTACTTGGGTCCTTGGATCCTTGGATCCTTAATTTTATTTATTTAATTGCTAAAGCCCAATAGTTAGTCTTGTTGGACTTTCTACCTTGTTGGGCTCAAGCCCACCCTACTCTAGCTAGTGACCCAATTAATTAGCCCAAGTATTATTACTAGTGACTCATAATAATAAAATAAATAATAAATAAATTAATTAAAGAGTCATACTAGCATAATGGATAAGGTTTATCTAATTGTCACATGAGATTCTAGCAAAAGGACACACTTTAGACACCATTAGCCAAAAAGCAAAGTTTTGTCTTGAAATGTCCCGTTCTTATTGATTAAAAACGTTCCATATTAATTGATTTTGTTGCGAGGTTTTGACCTCTATATGAGACATTTTTCAAAGACTGCATTCATTTTTAAAACAAACCATAACCTTTATTTCATAGATAAAGGTTTTAAAAAGCTTTACTTAGATTATTAAATAATGATAATCTAAAATATCCTGTTTACACACGACCATTACATAATGGTTTACAATACAAATATGTTACAACAAAATAAGTTTCTTGAATGCAGTTTTTACACAATATCATACAAGCATGGACTCCAAATCTCGTCCTTATTTAAGTATGCGACAACGGAAGCTCTTAATAATCACCCGAGAATAAACATCCTTAAAACGTCAACAAAAATGTTGGTGAGTTATAGGTTTAACCTATATATATCAAATCATAATAATAGACCACAAGATTTCATATTTCAATACACATCCCATACATAGAGATAAAAATCATTCATATGGTGAACACCTGGTAACTGACATTAACAAGATGCATATATAAGAATATCCCCATCATTCCGGGACACCCTTCGGATATGATATAAATTTCGAAGTGCTAAAGCATCCGGTACTTTGGATGGGGTTTGTTAGGCCCAATAGATCTATCTTTAGGATTCGCGTCAATTAGGGTGTCTGTTCCCTAATTCTTAGATTACCAGACTTAATAAAAAGGGGCATATTCGATTTCGATAATTCAACCATAGAATGTAGTTTCACGTACTTGTGTCTATTTTGTAAATCATTTATAAAACCTGCATGTATTCTCATCCCAAAAATATTAGATTTTAAAAGTGGGACTATAACTCACTTTCACAGATTTTTACTTCGTCGGGAAGTAAGACTTGGCCACTAGTTGATTCACGAACCTATAACAATATATACATGTATATCAAAGTATGTTCAAAATATATTTACAAAACTTTTAATATATTTTGATGTTTTAAGTTTATTAAGTCAGCTGTCCTCGTTAATAACCTACAACTAGTTGTCCACAGTTAGATGTACAGAAATAAATCGATAAATATTATCTTGAATCAATCCACGACCCAGTGTATACGTATCTCAGTATTGATCACAACTCAAACTATATATATTTTGGAATCAACCTCAACCCTGTATAGCTAACTCCAACATTCACATATAGAGTGTCTATGGTTGTTCCGAAATATATATAGATGTGTCGACATGATAGGTCGAAACATTGTATACGTGTCTATGGTATCTCAAGATTACATAATATACAACACAAGTTGATTAAGTTATGGTTGGAATAGATTTGTTACCAATTTTCACGTAGCTAAAATGAGAAAAATTATCCAATCTTGTTTTACCCATAACTTCTTCATTTTAAATCCGTTTTGAGTGAATCAAATTGCTATGGTTTCATATTGAACCCTATTTTATGAATCTAAACAGAAAAAGTATAGGTTTATAGTCTAGAAAATAAGTTACAAGTCGTTTTTGTAAAGGTAGTCATTTCAGTCGAAAGAACGATGTCTAGATGACCATTTTAGAAAACATACTTCCACTTTGAGTTTAACCATAATTTTTGGATATAGTTTCATGTTCATAATAAAAATCATTTTCTCAGAATAACAACTTTTAAATCAAAGTTTATCATAGTTTTTAATTAACTAACCCAAAACAGCCCGCGGTGTTACTACGACGGCGTAAATCCGGTTTTACGGTGTTTTTCGTGTTTCCAGGTTTTAAATCATTAAATTAGCATATCATATAGATATAGAACATGTGTTTAGTTGATTTTAAAAGTCAAGTTAGAAGGATTAACTTTTGTTTGCGAACAAGTTTAGAATTAACTAAACTATGTTCTAGTGATTACAAGTTTAAACCTTCGAATAAGATAGCTTTATATGTATGAATCGAATGATGTTATGAACATCATTACTACCTTAAGTTCCTTGGATAAACCTACTGGAAAAGAGAAAAATGGATCTAGCTTCAATGGATCCTTGGATGGCTCGAAGTTCTTGAAGCAGAATCATGACACAAAAACAAGTTCAAGTAAGATCATCACTTGAAATAAGATTGTTATAGTTATAGAAATTGAACCAAAGTTTGAAAATGATTATTACCTTGTATTAGAATGATAACCTACTGTAAGAAACAAAGATTTCTTGAGGTTGGATGATCACCTTACAAGATTGGAAGTGAGCTAGCAAACTTGAAAATATTCTTGATTTTATGAAACTAGAACTTTTGGAATTTATGAAGAACACTTAGAACTTGAAGATAGAACTTGAGAGAGATCAATTAGATGAAGAAAATTGAAGAATGAAAGTGTTTGTAGGTGTTTTTGGTCGTTGGTGTATGGATTAGATATAAAGGATATGTAATTTTGTTTTCATGTAAATAAGTCATGAATGATTACTCATATTTTTGTAATTTTATGAGATATTTCATGCTAGTTGCCAAATGATGGTTCCCACATATGTTAGGTGACTCACATGGGCTGCTAAGAGCTGATCATTGGAGTGTATATACCAATAGTACATACATCTAAAAGCTGTGTATTGTACGAGTACGAATACGGGTGCATACGAGTAGAATTGTTGATGAAACTGAACGAGGATGTAATTGTAAGATTTTTGTTAAGTAGAAGTATTTTGATAAGTGTATTGAAGTCTTTCAAAAGTGTATAAATACATATTAAAACACTACATGTATATACATTTTAACTGAGTCGTTAAGTCATCGTTAGTCGTTACATGTAAGTGTTGTTTTGAAACCTTTAGGTTAACGATCTTGTTAAATGTTGTTAACCCAATGTTTATAATATCAAATGAGATTTTAAATTATTATATTATCATGATATTATCATGTATGAATATCTCTTAATATGATTTATATACATTAAATGTCTTTACAACGATAATCGTTACATATATGTCTCGTTTAAAAATCATTAAGTTAGTAGTCTTGTTTTTACATATGTAGTTCATTGTTAATATACTTAATGATATATTTACTTATCATAGTATCATGTTAACTATATATATATCCATATATATGTCATCATATAGTTTTTACTGAAGGTATTTCATATGCCCGAGAGACATATTAAATTAACGTGGCTAATATGTTTTGATCCAAGTCGGGTCATACCCAATAGCAAACTTACTGACACCTTATTTGTATTTGATTTTAACGATTGGTTCATTGATCAAATACGCGACACTTGAACTATAAGAAAAATGGTTTTCTTAAAATATTACTTGATGTGTATTTATATAAATTATGGAATAATTTATATAATATGGATTTAATTATTTATAGGTTAAATAATTAGTTAATTTATATTACATTTTATATAAATTGGTTTTATATATATAATGTTTATATAAATTAAAGAATGTAAGTATCATTAAATAGTTTTATAAAAAGGAAAATTAATCTTTTATAAAACTTATTTTAATGACTTATATGGAAGTGGCATGGGAGTCTTCATAAGCATGCAATTTTGTCTTGCTTTTACTTGGTTACTTGTATTCTTAATGCATATAACCAAGGGAATATTGGAGACTACAAGACACATGCAAAAACACTCCATTACACATCAAAAACTTGCAAACTTTCTGCTCATTCTCTTGCTGCTGCTGCCGTGAGTTTGAAGAGGGAAAAAGAGTTCCAAAATCTGATTTTGCAAGTCACATTCAAGTGTAAGTAAATCCTAACCAAAGCTAGGGTGTTGGTGCACAAGTTTGGGGTATAACTACTTGAGGTTTCATCCATTTGAAGCTCTATTCTTCATCATCATCTTCATCATCAACTACATAGCTTGGAGAAGGTATAATCTCTTATTTATCTTGTAGTTTGTAAGTATGTTTCACAACTTGATCCTAATTGGGATTTAACTTTAAAAGGTTAAAGATTAACAAGTTTAATTGGTAATATTTTCTTGCTTCCGCTTTAATTTGATTCTTAAAATGGTTTAAGTATATTTTGAACTTGTTAAATCCCAACAATGGTATCTAGAGCCGAAGTTGTTGAAATATGCTTCGAGATGGTTATTAAACCCACTATAATTTTGCATTCTATGAACATGCATGAAGTAGAATGTAAAATTTTCGGTTTTGGGTGGTTTGTCTTTTTGGCCAAAATCACTTGTGATTCTGCATTCTGTACTGCAAATCACTTGTGATTCTGTACTGCCAATCACTTGTGATTCTGTGTTGCCGATCACTTGTGATTCTGTATTGCCAATCACTTGTGATTCTGTGTTGCAGATCACTTGTGATTCTGTGTTGCCGATCACTTGTGATTCTGTGTTGCAGATCACTTGTGATTCTGTGTTTCCAATCACTTGTGATTTTGTATTGCCTATCACTTGTGTAGTTAATGTTCACAATCTAAGCCTTGACCTTGTGTTTGGTTGCATGCATGGTTGATTGATATTTATTCAATTGGTTTGTAATAATATTTATTCATTTGGCATGTAATAATTCATTTGGTTATGTAATTTATTTTATATTTGGTATGTAAAATAGATTAGGTTGTAATTTCATTTTTTAGACAAAATGTATTAGGATATATTTTGTAAAATGATGAAGAATGATGAAGACTTGAAGAACACATGAAGAAGCATTTGGATGCAAGGTTAAGTGGGAGATTTGAAATCTCCTACTTTGTGTAATTACCCCTTATCCGGTGGCATTTGTTTTCGGCTAAACAAATGTCTACCAATATGGCTTGATTGTGAACATATGATTTTGCATGCGTGGTTGTTTTGTATGATTATGTGGATTGTATGTTTGTATGCTACAAGTTAATCACACAAGTTAACAACAAGCAAAATGGAAATTTAATTGGTTAAATTATACATTAATTAACAACATGCAAAACGACAATTTAATTGGTTAAATTAAAAATGGCTAAAAGGACATTAATAAACGGTTATTAAGATCATGATTAGGATCATATATATAAAATGGTTTATAGACATGAAAATGGATTTTCATAAGGACCATACACTAAATGCATGTTAGTTTATGGCAAATGTTTTCTTAAACTAGAATTTATGAAAACTTAAAATCCCTTAACTAAAACAAGGCAAACAAGTTAAACGCCATCCTTTTGTGGAAACACTTAGACATATTAGGAATCTCTTGATGGGATAAAGGTCACCTAACCGTCATGAGTGAACTAATGTGAATAAGGTACACTTCGCATACATGTGGGATAAAGGTCACCTAACCACTTGTATGTTAAGTCTACATGTCTACACAAGTAGGACGACTTGATTTGGGAATCATGAACTTAGGGTCACCGAAGCATGAGGAACAAATAGGCGTTGATGGGATTAATATGCCATGCAAAAGGATTGCATGATCCCATAACTTAGAAGTTGCAAAAGGATTGCAATTGTCATTAAGACTACCTAGCTAAATCAAATGACGGGATAAAGGTCACCTAACCGAAATTTGATTTACCGTTGGATTCTAATATTTAATAAAACAAATTAAAAGGGTATTGTTTATTAAATTTGAAATCAATACTTAAAAGAACTTTGTTGAATTTTGTAGATGGCCGCTAATAACAACAACAACATGAACAACGCACCACTTAACTTTAACAACCTATCGTTGCGGTCTCTCCTCGAGAAAGACAAACTCAACCATACAAACTTTATGGATTGGTTCCGCAATCTTCGGATTGTCCTCAAACAAGAGGATAAAATGTATGTGCTTGAGGACCCCATTCCCGATCAACCGGATGAGAGTGATGTGGAGGCAATGGCCTCTTACGATAAGTATTGCCACGACTCCCTTCAAGTCTCATGCTTAATGCTTGGGACTATGATACCCGAACTCCAAAAGGATTTCGAGCATCATAGCGCATACGACATGATAACACAATTGAAGGAGATGTTTCTCCAACAAGCACGTGTTGAGCGTTTCGAAACGGTTCGGGCGCTTCATGCTTGTCGTATGGACGACACCCAATCGGTTTCATCTTATGTACTTAAGATGAAGAGCCTTATCGATCGTGCTAACCGTCTTAACCTTAACATATCTAATGAGTTAGCCACCGATCTTATCCTTAACTCCCTATCAAAGAGGTTTGATCAATTTGTAATTAATTACAACATGAATGGGATGGATAAGAGTATAGGTGAGCTTCATGGTATGCTTAGGACGGCGGAAACTAGCATGGGTAAAAGGGCTTTACCCGTGTTAGCAATCGATCAAGGTGGGTCCAAAAGTAAGACCTCTAAGCCAAAGGTGGCTAAGAGAAAAGGACCCGCCTATCAAGGCAAAGGGAAAGGGAAGATGGTTACCCCAACCATCAACAAGGCTAAGAAGCAAAAGGTAGCCGAGAAGGCAAACCCCAAGGAAGACCCATGTTTCGGTTGCGGTGAGATGGGTCATTGGAAACGAAACTGTCCGGTCTATCTTAAGGAGTTGAAGGACAAGAGGGATGCAGGGCAAACCTCAGGTAATATATATATGGTATATATAGAGCTTAGTATTACTTCTTCTAATACATGGGTATTAGACACTGGATGTGGAACTCATATTTGCAATTCTTTGCAGGGGTTCAAAAGAAGTGATCATAAGGCGGGAACATCAAGTCTCTATATGGGCAATGGTGCAAAGGTGCATGTTAAAGCTCAAGGAGATTTTATTTTGAAGCTTCCAAGCGGATTGGAACTTATTTTAGAAAATGTTTTGTATGCTCCGGATTTGTGTAGAAACATTATTTCTATTTCTCGCTTAAAACAATGTGGTTACGTTGTTAATTTTATTGATGATGATATTCATGTTTCTAAAGATAATGTATTCTATTTCAAGGCTTCGCCTTCAAATGGAATTTATGAATTGGTTCATGATGACACATCATCTAGTAGCTCAATGTACCATACAAGCACCAAGAAACTCAAAAGAGATTTGAGTGATTCCTATTTATGGCATTGTCGCCTTGGTCACATAAACAAGAACCGAATGCATACACTTCAAAAGAATGGACTTTTGAAATCAAATGAAATGGATTCGTTTGATGTATGTGAATCTTGTTTACAAGGCAAGATGACTAAAGCACCTTTCAAAGGGACCTATGAAAGGGCTAAAGATTTATTGGGATTAATACATTCGGATGTATGTGGACCCTTTAAACCCATGACTAGGAAAGGTGAAAGATACTTTGTTACTTTCATTGATGACTTTAGTCGTTTCGGATATGTCTACTTATTAAGACACAAGGACGAAACGTTTGAAGCATTCAAAGAATATCAAAACGAAGTACAAAATCAACTCAATAAGACAATTAAGGTACTACGTACCGATAGAGGAGGTGAATACCTAAGCGATGCCTTCCAAGATCATCTTAGGAGTTGTGGGATTATTTCACAACTTACTCCACCCGGAACACCCCAACTTAATGGAGTTTCCGAAAGGAGGAACCGAACCCTAATGGATATGGTTCGATCTATGATGGCAAGAAGCTCGTTGCCTCTATCATTTTGGGGTTATTGTCTAAGCTCCGCGGCCCGTATTTTAAATATGGCCCCAACCAAGAAGGTGGAACGAACTCCTCATGAGATGTGGTTTGGAAAACCTCCTTCTCTTTCATACTTGAAAGTATGGGGATGTGAAGCTTATCCTAAGCGTTATGTAGCAAATAAGCTACATGCTCGATCCACAAAGTGTATCTTCATAGGATATCCCAAAGATGACATGGGATATTACTTCTATGATCCATCCGAGCAAACCGTATTTGTTGCTCGGAAAGCGGAATTCCTTGAAACCAAGTTCCTTATGGAAGGTGATGGTGAAAGGAAGATAGATCTTGTAGAGGTACAAGATCAAGCCGATGATACACAATTGGTTAACACTAGTACTCAACATGAGGATGTTGAAAATGATCAAGTGGATGATCAAGGTACACAAGACGTTCGAAGATCTAGTAGGATTAGTAATCCTCCCGAGAGATATGGGTTTCTCGTGGAAGGTTGCTATACGGTTGATTTGGATGAACCAACAAACTACAAAGATGCTTTATCAAGAATTGATAAAGATAAATGGCAGGAAGCCATGAACGCCGAGATGCAATCCATGTATGAAAACCAAGTTTGGGAACTTGTTGTGCAACCTCCTAGCTCCAAGCTAGTTGATTGCAAATGGCTTTTCAAGAAGAAAACCGACATACATGGAAACTTGGATACATACAAAGCTAGACTTGTAGCAAAAGGTTTCACTCAAACTCAAGGGGTTGATTATGATGAAACTTTCTCGCCAGTGGCAATGCTAAAGTCTATTAGGATATTATTTGCCATTGCTGCTCACTATGACTATGAAATATGGCAAATGGATGTCAAAACCGCTTTCCTAAATGGATATCTTGAGGAAGATGTCTATATGGTACAGCCCGAAGGTTTTGTTGATCCGAAAAATCCTAAAAAGGTATGCAAGTTGAAGAAATCAATCTACGGATTGAAACAAGCATCTAGAATGTGGAATCATCGCTTTAATGAAGAGGCAAAGAAATTTGGCTTCATTAAAAATGGTGATGAAGCTTGTGTGTACAAGAAGGCTAGTGGGAGCTCTATAATGTTCCTTGTGCTATATGTGGATGATATATTATTATTTGGGAATGATATTACCACAATGCAAGGAGTCAAAACTTGGCTAAAGAGTTGCTTCTCCATTAAGGATCTTGGAGACGCACAATACATATTGGGGATAGGGATCTATAGGAATAGATCCAAGAGATTGATAGGTTTAAGTCAAAGTACATACATTGATAAAATCTTGAAAAGGTTCAAGATGGAAAACTCTAAGAAAGGTTTGGTACCTATTCAAAAAGGAACCATTCTCAATTCATCTCAGTGTCCTACCACGAAAGATGAACAAGAGAGAATGAAGAAAGTCCCATACGCATCTGCTATTGGGTCTATCATGTATGCAATGATATGTACTAGACCGGATGTGTCATGCGCTCTAAGCTTGACAAGTAGATACCAGAACAACCCAGGAAACAGTCATTGGATTGCTGTTAAAAGTATATTGAAATACCTTAGGAGAACTAAGGATATGTTTCTAATATATGGGTCTGGTGAGGAGGAACTCGCCGTAAAAGGTTACGTGGATGCGAGTTTCCAAACTGATCGAGATGACTCTCGATCACAATCCGGTTATGTCTTCATGTTAAATGGTGGTGCGGTCTCTTGGAAGAGTTCGAAACAGGAGGTTGTTGCGTTATCCACTACAGAGTCGGAGTACATTGCCGCCTCACTGGCAGCTCAGGAAGCTGCATGGATGAAGAAATTCATCGACGACTTAGGAGTGGTCCCTTCCATTCAGGACCCTCTTGAGATCTTTTGTGACAACGAGGGTGCGATTGCTCAAATCAAGGAACCTCGTGCCCATCAAAAGACTCGTCACATTGAGCGGAGATTCAACTACATAAGGGATGAAGTTGAAAAAGGAAAGATATGTATTCGCAAAGTTCACACAGATCATAATGTTGCGGATCCACTCACGAAGCTTTTACATGGGCCAAAACATGAGGGACATGTTTGTGCATTAGGGCTTCGATATTCTAGTGATTGGAATTGATCTATTTTATGTATTGTACCGGAACGAAATTATTCAAACTCATTAATATAACTATGGTGTTAATTTATTTGAGTTATGTTCCTATTTTGCATATTTCATCCATGAATAAGCAATTATTCTAAATTTCCGTAGTCGATCACATTTGTGGGAACAAGTGTGAGGTTTAGACTATTATGAACTCGGATTGGTATACATTCATAGGTTGAATGTGGGGCAAGGTTGCAACCAAGGTTCATAGATATTTGTGGGAAACAAATATTGGAAGACCCGCTCTCAAGAATTACTGTATAGAGCCTTTGTGGTTGATCACATGTAATCTTGAGTAAAGGCGAATATCATTGTATCCTCTGACCTGAGATACATATTGGGTTCAGATATTCACCAAGTACTGTGCCTTGATTCTTTCCTTCGCTATTCTGAAACATGGTAGTACATAAGGAAGAACTCAGGTATATTACAAAGTGTATATCTAGGACGTATGTAGTCAAGATGGAATTTGTCCCTCTTATTCGTTGAGAGTCAGATGTCTAAGGCCTGAAAAGTTAAATCTATAAGAGAGTGATCACTCTGTATCTCTTGGATTTAACATGACATCTAGGATGAAAGGATATAATAAAAGATTCACCTACATATATCAGTTCGAGTAGGGAGCTCGAAAGGGATGATGTTATTGAATGGCACAAAGTCATAACATATTAGGGGTGATGGACGGTGTGTTAGGCTGTATCCATCGCTTGCATTAATTTCTTATGTTTCTCGTGCAAGTGGGAGATTGAAGGTATTTCATATGCCCGAGAGACATATTAAATTAACGTGGCTAATATGTTTTGATCCAAGTCGGGTCATACCCAATAGCAAACTTACTGACACCTTATTTGTATTTGATTTTAACGATTGGTTCATTGATCAAATACGCGACACTTGAACTATAAGAAAAATGGTTTTCTTAAAATATTACTTGATGTGTATTTATATAAATTATGGAATAATTTATATAATATGGATTTAATTATTTATAGGTTAAATAATTAGTTAATTTATATTACATTTTATATAAATTGGTTTTATATATATAATGTTTATATAAATTAAAGAATGTAAGTATCATTAAATAGTTTTATAAAAAGGAAAATTAATCTTTTATAAAACTTATTTTAATGACTTATATGGAAGTGGCATGGGAGTCTTCATAAGCATGCAATTTTGTCTTGCTTTTACTTGGTTACTTGTATTCTTAATGCATATAACCAAGGGAATATTGGAGACTACAAGACACATGCAAAAACACTCCATTACACATCAAAAACTTGCAAACTTTCTGCTCATTCTCTTGCTGCTGCTGCCGTGAGTTTGAAGAGGGAAAAAGAGTTCCAAAATCTGATTTTGCAAGTCACATTCAAGTGTAAGTAAATCCTAACCAAAGCTAGGGTGTTGGTGCACAAGTTTGGGGTATAACTACTTGAGGTTTCATCCATTTGAAGCTCTATTCTTCATCATCATCTTCATCATCAACTACATAGCTTGGAGAAGGTATAATCTCTTATTTATCTTGTAGTTTGTAAGTATGTTTCACAACTTGATCCTAATTGGGATTTAACTTTAAAAGGTTAAAGATTAACAAGTTTAATTGGTAATATTTTCTTGCTTCCGCTTTAATTTGATTCTTAAAATGGTTTAAGTATATTTTGAACTTGTTAAATCCCAACATTTACAAGTTTTAACGTTCGTGAATCACCGATCAACTTGGGTGGTCAATTGTCTATATGAAACATATTTCAATTAATCAAGTCTTAACAAGTTTGATTGCTTAACATGTTGAAAACATTTAATCATGTAAATATCAATCTCAATTAATATATATAAACATGGAAAAGTTCGGGTCACTACAGTACCTACCCGTTAAATAAATTTCGTCCCGAAATTTTAAGCTGTTGAAGGTGTTGACGAATCTTCTGGAAATAGATGCGGGTATTTCTTCTTCATCTGATCTTCACGCTCCCAGGTGAACTCGGGTCCTCTACGAGCATTCCATCGAACCTTAACAATTGGTATCTTGTTTTGCTTAAGTCTTTTAACCTCACGATCCATTATTTCGACGGGTTCTTCGATGAATTGAAGTTTTTCGTTGATTTGGATTTCATCTAACGGAATAGTGAGATCTTCTTTAGCAAAACATTTCTTCAAATTCGAGACGTGGAAAGTGTTATGTACAGCCGCGAGTTGTTGAGGTAACTCTAGTCGGTAAGCTACTGGTCCGACACGATCAATAATCTTGAATGGTCCAATATACCTTGGATTTAATTTCCCTCGTTTACCAAATCGAACAACGCCTTTCCAAGGTGCAACTTTAAGCATGACCATCTCTCCAATTTTAAATTCTATATCTTTTCTTTTAATGTCAGCGTAGCTCTTTTGTCGACTTTGGGCGGTTTCCAACCGTTGTTGAATTTGGATGATCTTCTTGGTAGTTTCTTGTATAATCTCCGGACCCGTAATCTATCTATCCCCCACTTCACTCCAACAAATCGGAGACCTGCACTTTCTACCATAAAGTGCTTCAAACGGCGCCATCTCAATGCTTGAATGGTAGCTGTTGTTGTAGGAAAATTCTTCTAACGGTAGATGTCGATCCCAACTGTTTCCGAAATCAATAACACATGCTCGTAGCATGTCTTCAAGCGTTTGTATCGTCCTTTCGCTCTGCCCATCAGTTTGTGGATGATAGGTAGTACTCATGTCTAGACGAGTTCCTAATGCTTGCTGTAATGTCTGCCAGAATCTTGAAATAAATATGCCATCCCTATCAGAGATAATAGAGATTGGTATTTCATGTCTGGAGACGACTTCCTTCAAATACAGTCGTGCTAACTTCTCCATCTTGTCATATTCTCTTATTGGTAGGAAGTGTGATGATTTGGTGAGACGATCAACTATTACCCAAATAGTATCAAAACCACTTGCAGTCCTTGGCAATTTAGTGATGAAATCCATGGTAATGTTTTCCCATTTCCATTCCGGGATTTCGGGTTGTTGAAGTAGACCTGATGGTTTCTGATGCTCAGCTTTGACCTTAGAACACGTCAAACATTCTCCTACGTATTTAGCAACATCGGCTTTCATACCCGGCCACCAAAAATGTTTCTTGAGATCCTTGTACATCTTCCCCGTTCCAGGATGTATTGAGTATCTGGTTTTATGAGCTTCTCTAAGTACCATTTCTCTCATATCTCCAAATTTTGGTACCCAAATCCTTTCAGCCCTATACCGGGTTCCGTCTTCCGGAATATTAAGATGCTTCTCCGATCCTTTGGGTATTTCATCCTTTAAATTTCCTTCTTTTAAAACTCCTTGTTGCGCCTCCTTTATTTGAGTAGTAATGTTATTATGAATCATTATATTCATAGATTTTACTCGAATGGGTTCTCTGTCCTTCCTGCTCAAGGCATCGGCTACCACATTTGCCTTCCCCGGGTGGTAACGAATCTCAAAGTCGTAATCATTCAATAATTCAATCCACCTACGCTGCCTCATATTCAGTTGTTTCTGATTAAATATGTGTTGAAGACTTTTGTGGTCGGTATATATAATACTTTTGACCCCATATAAGTAGTGCCTCCAAGTCTTTAATGCAAAAACAACTGCGCCTAATTCCAAATCATGCGTCGTATAATTTTGTTCGTGAATCTTCAATTGTCTAGACGCATAAGCAATCACCTTCGTTCGTTGCATTAATACACAACCGAGACCTTGCTTTGATGCATCACAATAAATCACAAAATCATCATTCCCTTCAGGCAATGACAATATAGGTGCCGTAGTTAGCTTTTTCTTCAATAACTGAAACGCTTTCTCTTGTTCATCATTCCATTCAAATTTCTTCCCTTTATGCGTTAATGCAGTCAAGGGTTTTGCTATTCTGGAAAAGTCTTGGATGAACCTTCTGTAGTAACCAGCTAGTCCTAAAAACTGGCGTATGTGTTTCGGAGTTTTCGGGGTTTCCCACTTTTCAACAGTTTCTATCTTTGCCGGATCCACCTTAATACCTTCTTTGTTCACTATGTGACCGAGGAATTGAACTTCTTCCAACCAAAATGCACACTTTGAAAACTTAGCGTACAATTCTTCCTTCCTCAATACTTCTAACACCTTTCTCAAATGTTCACCGTGTTCTTGGTCATTCTTTGAGTAAATAAGTATGTCATCAATGAAAACAATGACAAACTTGTCAAGGTATGTGTAACGACCCGGAAATTTCCGACCAAATTTAAACCTTAAGCTTTATACGTTTCCGACACGATAAGCAAAAACTTCAATGTTGAGTCTAGAAAATCTAAAATCTATATTGGTTAATCAGTTACCCTTTGACTATGCCTGACGATTCACGAACAACTAATTGTAAATAGATATATATATATATATATATATATATGTGTGTGTATATATTTATGAATGTTAATTGTAAATATATTTATTTGAAAATATATTACTTGTTCTTGAGGGACTAAAATAAAAGTTGAACTGTTAATCGATTTTGAGGATGTTAGAATTGTTACAAATATTTTTACCCTCTTAAGCTTAAATATTAGCACTCCGTACAGATAAATTGGAACAGAAAATAAATATTTATCGAACCTTTTGATCAGGTTTCAAATAATTAATGAGTGAAATAATTAATTATATTTAATCTAAAAATTTAGAATTTATAGGATCACTTTTATATACTAACTGTCTAGCAATGGACACGATATATCACTTGGTGTTAAAAACTGTCGGCAATGTAACACTCCTATGTACCCGTGACAATTGAAAATATCAATTGTGATTACTGTGTCCTCGGATTCTTTTCATATCCATATCTATGCATATAAATATAGAAGTATTATATTATTATTATTATTATTAATTAATAATTTAGATTATATATATATATATATATATATATAAATAAGCATTTAGATGCCTAAACCCACAATCAAACCCAGTTATCTATTTCTGTTTTTCTTTCTATCTCAATCATCACTTTCACTTCTATATTCTGACACATTATCAACTTTCTTGAAACACTCGTTTACATCTTCTCTGATTATATCAAAGAACAACCCTTAGTACTATCTAACGAATAACAACTAGTTGGTTTTGTTATCATCTTCAACAACTATCAAACTTTCGTGTCTTATTTTCTCTTATGTTTCTTTCATGGTTTTTGAAACCACCACCGTACACATACAAACACCACCCTTAGAAACCTAACACCCTTCCATCGCCACTATCATCCTAGAGACCACCACCCGTGATATACACCATCAAACACGACCCATTAAACCACCCCTTCTCTCCTCTCTCGATTCATTCGAACACCTTACAATCACCAAGACTTCACCAATGCCTCATTTACCTTCCGGTTTTAAACCATAACATCACCACCACAACCACAACTATAGAGCAACCACCATGAACACTTTCTCTTTCATCTCCTCTCTCTCTAAATCGAGAACCATCACCATACCCGCTTGTTTGTTACTGCCATTCTTGTGTTAACCGTTCATGTCTGCTGCTTCTATTACCATCGTCGCCATTAAACCATCAATAACAACCACCCTATTAATTTGACTATACATCTATTTTCTGTTTCGGTTCATGTACAAGAAAGTGAGACAAGAATGATAGAGATGGTTGGTACTAAAGCCTCAATTATGTAATATAGAACGATAGTGGATAGTGAGCTGTAAAGAATATGTAATAAGAATTATTTCCTAACTGCTACTCGAATTATTTTTACCCTTTTTGCATCCTAAGCTATCTGTTACGAACACCTGTCCAAATGAACTACCACTTGACAAGTTATGGGACCAGCGTATTTGGTTGAACTGTGATTTCATTCCTCCATGTTGGGCCGTGTTAGATTTTGGACTAAGAATAGTTTATGGACTGAATCTTTTGTTGGGCCGAAAATCAACCATTATTTGTTCGGTTGGGCTGCTGCCATGATACGTCCTTTGATTTAATCACCAACCATGTCATGAAGAGGTTTAGGGAGATGACGAGGTGCAGATTGATGACGTTTAACAAGGATGATTTTAAGCTGGTCTCGTGAAGGGATAAAAATCTAAAACTCCTTAAATCTTGATTTTCGATTTGAAGTACAGAAATATGGGAACCGATTCCGTTTATTCTGTGAAGTTGTATTTTGCTGATATGGGTCGAATTAATTCAGTAATGACATTAATCGATATTAATAGTTGCTTGCTAAATAAATTGTTACACAATAAAAGGATTCGAGTTTGAAACTCCAATTTGTGAAGTTTCTGTGTTGGTGAAGAAGGTCTAGTAGTATTAGGATAAACAAAAAAAAAAACGAACATATAAACAAAAGGACGAGACAGATGGATGGTTAGGGTGTGTTCGTGTGAGCCAGAGGTCGGGAGTTCGAGCCTGGTCTGGACCAATTCTTTTTACAAAAGCATTAAAAGGGTATAAATCTTTTATTTTAGTATTAGTATTATTATTAATTTTATTAACACTAATTATACAACTATTATTATCACCAATATAATTAATATTAATCTATTATTATTATTACTAATTATTGTTATTATGATTAGTATTATAATTATTATTATTATTATTATTATTATTATTATTAACATTATTACTAATAAAAGTTATCATTTATTAATATTAACACAATTAAGAATTACAATTTATTAGTACTTTCATAAACATTAGAAATATTATCATTTTTTTTTAAGGATTGTCAATATTAATATAAATATATTATTAATATAAAAATGATATAATTAATAAGTTATAAACTTATTCGATTACGATTATGTATATTAATATATAAATAAATGATGTAGGTTCGTGAATCCGATGCCAACCCTATACTTGTTCAATGATGTTATATGTATTTTTACTACAAAATACTGTACGGTGAGTATATAGTCCCCTTTTAAACTTTAAATATTTTGGGCTGAGAATACATGCGCTGTTTTTATAAATGATTTACGTTATGGACACAAGTGATTAAAAATGATATTCTGCGGATTGATGTGCTAGGTAGTTTAGTTATATGTTATAATAGCATGTAAGCGCGAATCCTAAAGATAGATCTATCGGGTTTGACACCCCCATCCAGTAGGCTGCACTAGACATAAGAACTAGTGGGCGGATGTTTAGTACTTCGAGGATTTTTTATACACTTGCGAGTGTACACATCCATCTTTGCGAAGATGACTTATTATATTATTGTTAAGGTTGGTTACTGAGGCCTCAACATAAGCAGAATGATTTTATACACTTGCGAGGGTATTATATTTTTTTTTTATATATGAAATCTTGTGGTCCATAGTTATAACGCTGCTAGCATCAAACCTATATATCTCACCAACTTTATGTTGACTTTTTAAAGCATGTTTATTCTCAGGTACGAATTAAGTCTTCCGCAGTGCATTAGCTCATGTTAAGGACTTTACCTGGAGTCGATCATCGCAATGGAACCAAATGTTGAAGACTTCGTCCGGGAGGATAAGGTCGAGGTCCTCACAGTATGGTCCACACACTCGGTTCATAAGGTCCATGAACACAGCTGGTGCATTAGTTAAACCAAATGGCATGACCATAAACTCGTAATGACCGTAACGTATTCTGAAAGCAGTCTTTGGAATATCATCTTCTTTTACCCGCATTTGATGATACCCGGAACGTAAGTCAATCTTTGAATAAACAGACGAGCCTTGTAGTTGATCAAATAAGTCATCGATTCTCGGTAGTGGGTAGCGGTTCTTGATGGTAAGTTTGTTCAACTCTCGGTAGTCGATACACAACCTGAATGTACCATCTTTCTTCTTGACAAACAAAACAGGAGCTCCCCACGATGATGTGCTTGGTCGAATGAAACCACGCTCTAAAAGTTCTTGTAATTGGCTTTGTAGTTCTTTCATCTCGCTGGGTGTGAGTCTGTAAGGAGCACGAGCTATTGGTGCAGCTCCTGGTACAAGATCTATTTGAAATTCAACGAATCGATGTGGGGGTAATCCCGGTAATTCTTTCGGAAATACATCGGGAAATTCTTTTGCAATGGGAACATCATTGATGCTCTTTTCTTCAGTTTGTACTTTCTCGACGTGTGCTAGAACAGCATAGCAACCTTTTCTTATTAGTTTTTGTGCCTTCAAATTACTAATAAGATGTAGCTTCGTGTTGCCCTTTTCTCCGTACACCATTAAGGGTTTTCCTTTTTCTCGTATAATACGAATTGCATTTTTGTAACAAACGATCTCTGCTTTCACTTCTTTCAACCAGTCCATACCGATTATCACATCAAAACTCCCTAACTCTACTGGTATCAAATCAATCTTAAATGTTTCGCTAACCAGTTTAATTTCTCGATTCCGACATATATTATCTGCTGAAATTAATTTACCATTTGCTAATTCGAGTAAAAATTTACTATCCAAAGGCGTCAATGGACAACTTAATTTAGTACAAAAATCTCTACTCATATAGCTTCTATCCGCACCCGAATCAAATAAAACGTAAGCAGATTTATTGTCAATAAGAAACGTACCCGTAACAAGCTCCGGGTCTTCCTGTGCCTCTGCCGCATTAATATTGAAAACTCTTCCGCGGCCTTGTCCATTCGTGTTCTCCTGGTTCGGGCAATTTCTAATAATGTGGCCCGGTTTTCCACATTTATAACAAACTACATTGGCATAACTTGCTCTGACACTACTTGCTCCGCCATTACTCGTTCCGACACCATTTGTTCCTTTCGTTCTGTTAACCCCTGGTCCGTAGACATCACACTTCGCCGCGCTATGACCATTTCTTTTACACTTGTTGCAAAATTTGGTGCAGAACCCCGAGTGATACTTTTCACACCTTTGGCATAGCTGCTTCTGATTGTTGTTGTTGTTGCGGTTATTATTGTTGTTAAGATGATTGTTGTGGTTGCTGTTGTTGTTGTTGTTGTTGTTGTTGTTGGGCCGTTTGTTGTAGTTGCGATTGATGTTGCGATTGTTAGGATAGTTGTTGCGATTATTGTTATAATTGCTGTTGTTGTTGTATTGGTGATTCTTATCACCGTTTTCCTCCCACTTTCTTTTGACTTGCTTCACATTGGCCTCTTCAGCAGTCTATTCTTTAATTCTTTCTTCAATCTGGTTCACTAGTTTGTGAGCCATTCTACATGCCTGTTGTATGGAGGCGGGCTCGTGTGAACTTATATCTTCTTGGATTCTTTCCGGTAATCCTTTCACAAACGCGTCGATCTTCTCTTCCTCATCTTCGAATGCTCTCGGACACAATAGGCACAATTTTGTGAATCATCTTTCGTACGTGGTAATATCAAATCCTTGGGTTCGTAACCCTCTAAGTTCTGTCTTGAGCTTATTGTCCTCGGTTCTGGGACGGTACTTCTCATTCATCAAGTGCTTGAATGCTGACCACGGTAGTGCGTACGCATCGTCTTGTCCCACTTGCTCTAGATAGGTATTCCACCATGTTAACGCAGAACCTGTGAAGGTATGCGTAGCGTACTTCACTTTGTCCTCTTCAGTACACTTACTTATGGCAAACACCGATTCGACCTTCTCGGTCCACCGTTTCAATCCGATCGGTCCTTCGGTTCCATCAAATTCCAAAGGTTTGCAGGCAGTGAATTCTTTGTAGGTGCATCCTACACGATTTCCTGTACTGCTAGATCCAAGGTTATTGTTGGTATGTAGCGCAGCCTGTACTGCGGCTATGTTTGAAGCTAGAAAAGTACGGAATTCCTCTTCATTCATATTCACGGTATGTCGAGTAGTCGGTGCCATTTCCTTCAAAATAGTTAAATGGAACAAGTTAATCATACAGAATATTAAGAGTAGTTAATAGTATTTCGTAGCATAATATGAACTCATTTATAAAAGCTTTTTCTTCATATTAGCGTTTTATAAGTTTAAATTCGGGTAGTACCTACCCGTTAAGTTCATACTTAGTAGCTAATATACAATTCAACTACTACAATTCTATATGAAAAACTGATTATAATAATATTTCGCGTTCAAACTTTTACACAATATTTTACAAACTTACAATACCGCTTATTTTACATATAGCATGAAATATAGCACACAATAAATTTGATACAAGATGGTTGTGAAGATAATTCTAGCTAGTACACAAGTCGTTCAGCAAAGGCAATAAAGACACGTAATTCATACGTCCAGAAACAAGTCATGCATTCTGATTTTACTAGGATTACTTCCCATCCTTGGTCTTGTGGAACATAACCGTTATGGCCGTTGATAAGACAGCGTGTTGTAACGTCGTCAAAGGGACGAGGGTTACGTAATGTCCAACAGTCCCGTAACAATCTAAAAACCTCATTTCTTACCCCAATTACCGACTCCGTCACTTGTGGGAACGTTTTGTTTAATAGTTGTAGCCCGATGTTCTTGTTCTCACTTTGGTGAGAAGCGAACATTACTAATCCGTAAGCATAACATGCTTCTTTATGTTGCATGTTAGCCGCTTTTTCTAAATCACGAAGTCCAATATTCGGATATATTGAGTTAAAATAATTTCTTAACCCATTGCGTAAAATAGCATTTGGGTTCCCCGCAATATATGCGTCAAAGTAAACACATCGTAACTTATGGGTTTCCCAATGTGATATCCCCCATCTTTCAAACGAAAGTCTCTTATAAACCAAGACATTCTTGGAACGTTCTTCGAATGTCTTACAAACTGATCTCGCCTTAAATAGTTGTGCCGAGGAATTCTGGCCGACTCTAGACAAGATTTCATCAATCATGTCTCCGGGTAGGTCTCTTAAAATATTGGGTTGTCTATCCATTTTGTGTTTTTAAACTGTAAAATAGACAAGAGTTAGATTCATAAAAAATACTTATTAATACAAGCAATTTTTACATATATCATAAAGCATAAGAACACTATATTACATATATTACACCACACGAATACAACTATCTTATTCCGACTCGCTCGTTTCTTCTTCTTCGGTTTTGGTTCGTTTTGCCAAGTTTCTAGGGATATATGATGTTCTCCTAATACTAACTGTCGTTTTCCACAACGGTTTAGAAAAACCTGGTGGTTTAGAGGTTCCCGGGTCATTATTACAACTTAAGGACTTCGGGGGTTGACGATACATATAAAGTTCATCGGGGTTAGAATTAGATTTCTCTATTTTTATGCCCATTCCCTTATTATTTTCTTTTGCCTTTTTAAATTCAGTTGGGGTAATTTCTATAACATCATCGGAATTCTCGTCGGAATCCGATTCATCGGAGAATTGGTAATCCTCCCAATATTTTGCTTCCTTGGCGGAAACACCATTGACCATAATTAACCTTGGTCGGTTGGTTGATGATTTTCTTTTACTTAACCGTTTTATTATTTCCCCCACCGGTTCTACTTCTTCATCCGGTTCCGATTCTTCTTCCGGTTCCGATTCTTCTTCCGGTTCCGACTCTTCTTCCGGTTCCTCTTCGGGAACTTGTGAATCAGTCCACGAATCATTCCAATTTACATTTGACTCTTCATTATTATTAGGTGAGTCAATGGGACTTGTTCTAGAGGTAGACATCTATCACATAATATCAAACGCATTAAGAGATTAATATATCACATAATATTCACATGTTAAAAATATATAGTTTCCAACAAAATTTGTTAAGCAATCATTTTTCAAGTAAACACGGTCGAAGTCCAGACTCACTAATGCATCCTAACAAACTCAATAAGACACACTAATGCAAAATTCTGGTTCTCTAAGACCAACGCTCGGATACCAACTGAAATGTCCCGTTCTTATTGATTAAAAACGTTCCATATTAATTGATTTCGTTGCGAGGTTTTGACCTCTATATGAGACATTTTTCAAAGACTGCATTCATTTTTAAAACAAACCATAACCTTTATTTCATAGATAAAGGTTTTAAAAAGCTTTACTTAGATTATCAAATAATGATAATCTAAAATATCCTGTTTACACACGACCATTACATAATGGTTTACAATACAAATATGTTACAACAAAATAAGTTTCTTGAATGCAGTTTTTACACAATATCATACAAGCATGGACTCCAAATCTCGTCCTTATTTAAGTATGCGACAACGGAAGCTCTTAATAATCACCTGAGAATAAACATGCTTAAAACGTCAACAAAAATGTTGGTGAGTTATAGGTTTAACCTATATATATCAAATCATAATAATAGACCACAAGATTTCATATTTCAATACACATCCCATACATAGAGATAAAAATCATTCATATGGTGAACACCTGGTAACCGACATTAACAAGATGCATATATAAGAATATCCCCATCATTCCGGGACACCCTTCGGATATGATATAAATTTCGAAGTACTAAAGCATCCGGTACTTTGGATGGGGTTTGTTAGGCCCAATAGATCTATCTTTAGGATTCGCGTCAATTAGGGTGTCTGTTCCCTAATTCTTAGATTACCAGACTTAATAAAAAGGGGCATATTCGATTTCGATAATTCAACCATAGAATGTAGTTTCACGTACTTGTGTCTATTTTGTAAATCATTTATAAAACCTGCATGTATTCTCATCCCAAAAATATTAGATTTTAAAAGTGGGACTATAACTCACTTTCACAGATTTTTACTTCGTCGGGAAGTAAGACTTGGCCACTGGTTGATTCACGAACCTATAACAATATATACATGTATATCAAAGTATGTTCAAAATATATTTACAACACTTTTAATATATTTTGATGTTTTAAGTTTATTAAGTCAGCTGTCCTCGTTAATAACCTACAACTAGTTGTCCACAGTTAGATGTACAGAAATAAATCGATAAATATTATCTTGAATCAATCCACGACCCAGTGTATACGTATCTCAGTATTGATCACAACTCAAACTATATATATTTTGGAATCAACCTCAACCCTGTATAGCTAACTCCAACATTCACATATAGAGTGTCTATGGTTGTTCCGAAATATATATAGATGTGTCGACATGATAGGTCGAAACATTGTATACGTGTCTATGGTATCTCAAGATTACATAATATACAATACAAGTTGATTAAGTTATGGTTGGAATAGATTTGTTACCAATTTTCACGTAGCTAAAATGAGAAAAATTATCCAATCTTGTTTTACCCATAACTTCTTCATTTTAAATCCGTTTTGAGTGAATCAAATTGCTATGGTTTCATATTGAACCCTATTTTATGAATCTAAACAGAAAAAGTATAGGTTTATAGTCGAGAAAATAAGTTACAAGTCGTTTTTGTAAAGGTAGTCATTTCAGTCGAAAGAACGACGTCTAGATGACCATTTTAGAAAACATACTTCCACTTTGAGTTTAACCATAATTTTTGGATATAGTTTCATGTTCATAATAAAAATAATTTTCTCAGAATAACAACTTTTAAATCAAAGTTTATCATAGTTTTTAATTAACTAACCCAAAACAGCCCGCGGTGTTACTACGACGGCGTAAATCCGGTTTTACGGTGTTTTTCGTGTTTCCAGGTTTTAAATCATTAAATTAGCATATCATATAGATATAGAACATGTGTTTAGTTGATTTTAAAAGTCAAGTTAGAAGGATTAACTTTTGTTTGCGAACAAGTTTAGAATTAACTAAACTATGTTCTAGTGATTACAAGTTTAAACCTTCGAATAAGATAGCTTTATATGTATGAATTGAATGATGTTATGAACATCATTACTACCTTAAGTTCCTTGGATAAACCTACTGGAAAAGAGAAAAATGGATCTAGCTTCAATGGATCCTTGGATGGCTCGAAGTTCTTGAAGCAGAATCATGACACGAAAACAAGTTCAAGTAAGATCATCACTTGAAATAAGATTGTTATAGTTATTGAAATTGAACCAAAGTTTGAAAATGATTATTACCTTGTATTAGAATGATAACCTACTGTAAGAAACAAAGATTTCTTGAGGTTGGATGATCACCTTACAAGATTGGAAGTGAGCTAGCAAACTTGAAAATATTCTTGATTTTATGAAACTAGAACTTTTGGAATTTATGAAGAACACTTAGAACTTGAAGATAGAACTTGAGAGAGATCAATTAGATGAAGAAATTTGAAGAATGAAAGTGTTTGTAGGTGTTTTTGGTCGTTGGTGTATGGATTAGATATAAAGGATATGTAATTTTGTTTTCATGTAAATAAGTCATGAATGATTACTCATA
Source organism: Rutidosis leptorrhynchoides (assembly GCF_046630445.1). NCBI lineage: Eukaryota > Viridiplantae > Streptophyta > Magnoliopsida > Asterales > Asteraceae > Rutidosis > Rutidosis leptorrhynchoides. The sequence continues at coordinate 203,292,085 of NC_092340.1, forward strand.
TTTTTGTAATTTTATGAGATATTTCATGCTAGTTGCCAAATGATGGTTCCCAAATGTGTTAGGTGACTCACATGGGCTGCTAAGAGCTGATAATTGGAGTGTATATACCAATAGTACATACATCTAAAAGCTGTGTATTGTACGAGTACGAATACGGGTGCATACGAGTAGAATTGTTGATGAAACTGAACGAGGATGTAATTGTAAGCATTTTTGTTAAGTAGAAGTATTTTGATAAGTGTATTGAAGTCTTTCAAAAGTGTATAAATACATATTAAAACACTACATGTATATACATTTTAACTGAGTCGTTAAGTCATCGTTAGTCGTTACATGTAAGTGTTGTTTTGAAACCTTTAGGTTAACGATCTTGTTAAATGTTGTTAACCCAATGTTTATAATATCAAATGAGATTTTAAATTATTATATTATCATGATATTATCATGTATGAATATCTCTTAATATGATTTATATACATTAAATGTCTTTACAACGATAATCGTTACATATATGTCTCGTTTAAAAATCATTAAGTTAGTAGTCTTGTTTTTACATATGTAGTTCATTGTTAATATACTTAATGATATATTTACTTATCATAGTATCATGTTAACTATATATATATATATCCATATATATGTCATCATATAGTTTTTACAAGTTTTAACGTTCGTGAATCACCGATCAACTTGGGTGGTCAATTGTCTATATGAAACATATTTCAATTAATCAAGTCTTAACAAGTTTGATTGCTTAACATGTTGGAAACATTTAATCATGTAAATATCAATCTCAATTAATATATATAAACATGGAAAACTTCGGGTCACTACATGTCTCCCCCTCCCCTCCCTCAAAATCACTGCCAAGAGGCCTTTGGTCTTGGCCACCTCATCAATCCATGTGAACCTCATTTGCTTATAAATACTAGCCCTTTGCCTCTCATTCCAACACTTGATCATTTTGGTTTTTCACACACTTGTTCTTTCTTTCTTTCCTTGCTTCTAAGTTTTCTTTTTCTTCCTCTTTTCTTCATCATTTTCGTGACCTTCATCATCATTCTTATGGAGATCAAGTTCCTTGTAGCTTTGATCTTGCTTATATCTTGTTGATTCAAGCATGAATCCTTCAAGAACATTGAAGATTCAAGCTTTCTAGCTTTGAATCTTCACCAACTTTGTAGATTCATCTTTCTTTTACTTTAATCTTGTTATTTTATGATAAAGATTCAAACTTTTGTTTGTAATCTTCATGTATCTTCAAGATCCAAGCTTTATGCTTCAAGATCTTCAAGAACACTTAAAGGTTCAAGCTTTCTAGCTTTGCAACCTTGAAACTTGTGTGAAACGGATCCAAGCTCTCTATCTTAGGGTTCCATCACCTCTTTTGACTTGGATTGTGCTTATACTTGTTGAAATGATGTAAAGTTTGTAGCTTTAGTTGTTATTGTGAATTGAAATTGTGTTAAGACTAAGGATATGATGTAACCTTGGTTCATCATCCATCTAAGACTCATGAATGAGTTGTGTTCTTACTTGGTCTTAACATATTGTGTATTGATGGTGAATCTTGGTCAAAAGTGATGCTAAACCATCAACGAGTTGTACACTTGAAGCTACAAGCATCAAGGATGAGAACCGTGATGAGCATCAAGCACCAAGAACCCCACCGGAGCACATAACCCACTGATTTTCGTATCTGATCAGACCACCTGGGCTACTGGAAAGTTGATTTTCAGTTAGTTCGGTTCGAGTAGATGATTTTCCGTTTAGGCCTCGTCTTAATCCGAGTTACGGTTTAGGATTTATGGCCTTCCGAAAGTCAATACTCCTTTGTAACGTTGTGCTGAAAATTCGGACCTACTCGCACTTAGACCGTCACCACGGTCAAAATAAGACGAGTTAGGTTCTGAAAATTGGTCAGCTGTTAGGGAACTCCCATACGGAGCCATAGCCACTGACTATGTGTCTTTTTGATTTATGTAGAGGTCGTACCAGCTGACCGAAGTCATCCTATTGTTTCGATCTCTATTCTTGACGAACTTACTTAGCTTTTATGATGATGAATGATGATGATGATGACACTTAAACTTATTTTATGCACTATTAGAATTTATAAAGACAACCTACTGGCCTAGTAACCTTTGATTTAGGTTGACGATCTTTCGGACCGACTTACTACTTGCGTACTTTCATTACCGATTTTACCGCTTTTATCTCTGTGAGTTATAGCATCCCTTTTTATCACTTTTACTATTTTTGAGACTGAGAATACATGCGCTTTTTACATTTTACATGTTAGGCACGAGTACTTAAACTTTATATGTGTGTGGGTTATACAACGGCATAAACATTCCCCTTAGCACGGTAACGTTTAGTCATTGGTCTTTGAACCGGTGAACGCGAATCTTAGATATGGATCCATAGGGTTTGACATCCCCACTCGGGCTAGTCGCGCTAGCATTTAACGAGTGTTTAATACTTCGTGAACATACGCACTTGCCATGTGTACTTTCAGGGGGTTATAAACGTTAAGTCTAGTTACCGGGTGCCCACGATTATACATATACTTTTCATACCGTTTGATACGCTGTTTGCAGCACTGAAATCTCGTGGCCTATCTTACGTTACTATTACAACTTAAACTATAGCTCACCAACATTCGTGTTGACTTTTAAAGTGTGACGACCCGTCCTAATCCATCCGGACAAAGTCCATATCGATTACAAACGATTCACAACAGTTGATTACATCGCGAGATACTTGACCTCTATATGATACATTTTACAAACATTGCATTCGTTTTTGAAAAGACAATCTTTCATTACATCGAAAGTTGACGACATGCATACCATTTCATAATATATCTAACTATAATTGACTTAATAATAATCTTGATGAACTCGACGACTCGAATGCAACGTCTTTTGAAATATGTCATGAATGACTCCAAGTAATATCTTTAAAATGAGCAATTGCACAGCGGAAGATTTCTTTAGTACCTGAGAATAAACATGCTTTCAAGTGTCAACCAAAAGGTTGGTGAGTTCATTAGTTTTACCATAAATAATCATTTCATAATTCTAATAGACCACAAGATTTCATATCTCCATTTCTCATAAACATACGTCCCATGCATAGAGACAAAAATATCATTCATATGGATTGAACACCTGGTAACCGACATTCACAATATGAATATAAGAATATCCCCATCATTCCGTGATCCTCCTTCGGACATGATATAAATTTTGAAGTACTAAAGCATCCGGTACTTTGGATGGGGCTAGTTGGGCCCGATAGATATATCTTTAGAGTTCGTGTCAATTAGGGTGTCTGTTCCCTAATTCTTAGATTACCAGACTTAATAAAAAGGGGCATATTCGATTTCGATCATTCAACCATATAATGTAGTTTAGATTACTTGTGTCTATATCGTAAAAACATTTATAAAAATTGCGGATGTATTCTCAGTCCAAAAATATAAAGGGTAAAAAGGTAAATGAAACTCACCTAATGTATTTTGTAGTAAAAATACATATGACTATATTGAACAATGCAGGGTTGGCCTCGGATTCACGAACCTATATCATTTGTATACATTTATTAATATACATAATTGTAATCCGATCAAATATATATATATATATATATATATATATATATATATATATATATATATATATATATATATATATATATATATATATATATATATATATATACAAATTTGTATATGTTTTATATTTTCATTTTGTATATAAAACATTAGTTTTGTTATGTTATAGGTATTAAGTATTATATACATATATATATTTTTCGTTTGTTTCGTTAAAATAGTAATTATAATAATACCAAAATAATATTAGTAGTGATAATAATATTGATATACTAGTGTTAATATTAATGATAGTAATATTAATAATTTTATTATTAATGATGGTTTTTAAATGATAATTCTTATAATAATGATAATAACCATAGTTTTTACTAAGATGAAAAGTTTACTAATAAGGAAAATAATAATTTTGATAATAATAATAATATTAATAATAAGTCTATAATGATACTAATACTAATATGTATCATGGTAAATATAATTTGTATTATTTTCATAATAACAATAATAATAATAATAATAATTTTAATCATAATAATACTTATATTGATATTAATAACACTAAAAAAACAAATAACATTAGTAGTACTTACTGATGCTACATAATAGTAAAATGATAATAATAATAATCATAATATCACTAATACCTAATAAATATAATAAATGATAATTTTTACTTATATTTGTAATATTAATAACAATAATAATTATAATACTAATATTATTAACAATACAATAATAACCTGTAACAACCCAAACCAACCCGCGATTAAACCGTGTAAAATCACAGACAAATTTTTTTTTTGTTGAACTGCCACCTGGCGCGGCGCGCCATATAGGCCGCGCTGCGCGCCAAACCTGACTGTCCGGAAAGTCTTTAAATGCGAAAATGTTTGACTAGTTCCCGACGTATTTAGACAAAACGCTTTTAACCGCATGTTCAATATATGAAAACTAGCGCGTTCCATTAATAAAATTTAGTTTACGAAGCGGGGCCCACATTGACCCAAATTACCCCTTAAGTACCAAAATACAATTTTCGACCATAAGACTTTTAATACAAAACAAAGCCGAGCATGGCGATTGGGGATACGCTACCCAATCCTAATAAATCCAAAAGCAAGCCTTCTACGCAAACTATGCAAGTCCTCTAATCCTCGCGCTTACCCGAGCCACCATCCGCATGCAATCTATAAAAAGAGTCAACAACGAGAGGGTAAGCTAACGCTTAGTGAATGATAATATACTACATACATATATATGTATAAAATGGACACGCCACAAAATAACAATTACCGCATACCGAGGCATCCATATATAAAGCACTACACTAAGCATACCGTACGATCTCTAAGCAATGAGCTAAAGATACAACAACAATATAAGTTCACCAACGACGATGTGAACAACGCCAAATAGCTACACCCGGAGGGTTAGCTACAACACAACAATACATTAATATATAACAATATAAACGAACAAGGTTAACACCTTAACCCAATACCGAGAACCAAATACCACAATGAAGATTGGCCGAACTACACGAGCCTTAGTAATCCGAAACCACACGAGATTACTATCTTCACAACATCGAGGTTGGCCGAACTACACGAGCCTTAGTAATCCGAAACCACACGAGATTACTACCTCAATAAGATGACCGAACTACACGAGTCACCATGAATCCGAACTACACGAGATTCATTTTGATAAGATGACCGAACTACACGAGTCACCATGAATCCGAACTACACGAGATTCATTTTGATAAGATGACCGAACTACACGCGTCATCGTGAATCCGAACTACAAGCGATTCACTTCTCCCACTCAAAACCCTTCGCCATTGGGGTTATATCATCCACATCACAACCACGTGTGATAGTGTACACACAAAACGTGTACCTCGCCAAATATGGTCAACCAAAACGCACAACCGTGCCAATTGGATCTAAACGCAAGTCTATCAAATCCACCTATATGTGAAGTGAGCTCTATAACCGAGAACCACTTCACCCGACCCGCATCCATCCTACACATACATATGCACATAGGATATTAACACTCACCTTGAAGTCTTGAAGAATGCTTCCAAGTAATCCGCAACTCGCCAATGGAAAGTACCTATTCCATTATCACAATTACAACAATACACTTAGAGTGGATTTACAAATCAACCCAATTCGTCACTTAGTGCAATTTCGACCCAAATGCACTTCCAAGCACAAACCGTGCCCAAAACTAACCAATAATCACTAACACAAGTGAGAATGGTCCTAATACGCCAATTAAACCCGAACTCAAGTGTTAAACACGTGTCATACCCATTTTGACACTTAAACCCTAATTTTGACCCATAAAGGTCAAAACCTCATTCTTTACAAATTTTGACACCAAAACACATTTAACTCGGTTTCATACTTTAACTTAATCCATTTTAAGTTTATCAACCTCATTAAATCGCCAATCGGGTCATAATCACCACCAAACCCTAATTTGACCCAAAGTCAAACTTAGTCAACCAAATAACCGTAAATGAGTTTCAATACTTCCATAATCACTAACTTAAGTGATTAAACCCAATTTCAAGTTCTAAACATAACCAATTTGTTCACCAACCCGAAATCCACCAACAATAACAATAAACCCGATTACTAGCATCACTAAACCCACTTCATGAGTCTAAATGGGTTTATCAACAAATCAAGTTCAAACCCTAACTTTGAATAGCAAAATCAACAATGAAATTCGGAGTTAGAACTTACCAATACCGTCAAAATGATGCCGTTGACGAGTGGAACAACTTTAATACCCGAGGTTTGACCCGAAACACCCTTCTTCTTCTCCAATTGGAGCTCTCTCTCTCTAAAACTCTCCTCTCACTCTAGGGTTTGAAGATGAGAGTGTTTGATGAGTGAAATATGATCCAAACTGATCAAAGGATCAGTTTTGATGACCCTAAACTGACCCCAAGTGAAAAGACCAAAGTACCCTTCATTTAAAGCCTTTAAAAAGGCTGAAAATTGCTTCAGCAGTGATCGGCGCGCCGCGCCACAAGGTGGGGCGCCGCTCCAACTGACAGTTCAGTTTTCAGAAACTTGTTTTGGCCATAACTTTTTGACCGTAGCTCCGTTTTTGATGAATCAAATATCGTTGGAAACGTAATAAGATTTCCTTTCCAATGGTAAGGCTTTGAAACATTAACACCAACTTTATTTGGGGTTGAAAAGATACGTACACTCCTTGTCACTTCAGACAACGTCCAGTTTCCTTCGACGTTCTAGCAAGCAACACGTACATGCTTCGTACACTTCATAAATGCATAGTACACCATAAATACATTATGTACAATAAATATTTGGGTCTTACAACTCTCCCCCACTTAAACTCGATCACGTCCTCGTGATCTTCTCCACTTAAACAATCCGGACCTACTCAACGATCCTCACTCAAGTCCCAATACGAACTTTCCTAGACAATTCTACCCAACGAATCGCCTTCATCAACTAAATCGTCACCCGCGATTTATCCAAATCACCATCCGAGCACTAAAACCATGCTCCTTCCCTAACATCGGGAAAACTCAACCAATCTCGTACCGAGATATCAAACCCTTATCGCGCACTTACCGAGTACAATGCTAAAAACAACCAAGTCTCAACCTAAGGTCAACAACCACGTACCAAAATAAAGTCAACCATCAAACCGATGAAGAACGAGTCAAACGAATCCTTACGGATAGCACCAATCACAATACATCCTTTGTAGTGCGCAATACGACCAATACACAACTACCGTAACATATAATCCAACGGCTAGAACCGATAGCGCCCAACCGACTATGGCAACGCTAAACCCAAAGGTGTACAAAATCGACTCTCGTCACACCCGTAACAACATGTGAGCGAAACACGGCTATCGCATCACTAATCACACAACATGGTCCTCTCGACCCCACCATCGGTGTATCAAACAACCGATAGATCAAACAACACGGTCCTCACGACCCCACCATTGGTGTATAAAACAACCAATAGATCAAACATCCCGGTCCTTACGACCCCACCATCGGTGTATAAAACAACCGACGGATCACACAACATACGAAGGCTGGCCGAAAACACACGCGCCTTAGTGAATCTGAACTACACGCGACTCACTACCTTCACCACATCAACAATCGGGAATGGCCGAACTACACGCGCCATAGTGAATCCGAACTACACGAGAGTCACTATCCCGGAGGAATGACCGAACTACACGAGTCATTTGTGAATCCGAACTACACGAGACTCACCCCTCAATACAATGACCGAAACCACACGAGTCATTGGTGAATCCGAACTACACGAGATTCACTTCCACAACATCGATGTTGTCCGAACTACACGAGCCTTAGTAATCCGAAACCACACGAGATTACTACCTCAATAAGATGACCGAACTACACGAGTCACCATGAATCCGAACTACACGAGATTCATTCGATAAGATGACCGAAACTACACGCGTCATCGTGAATCCGAAACCACACGCGATTCACAACCATGATGAAGTCAGCGGACCCGAAGATCATGCTTCACCAATCTCAACACCGGATGAAGTCAGCGGAACCGAAGATCATGCTTCACCGATCTCAACACCACGCTCATGATGAAGTCAGCGGACCCTAAAGATCATGCTCCACCAATCACGTACTCCCATGATGAATTCAGCGGACCCTAAAGATCATGCTCCATCAATCAACCATACAATAATAAAGTCAACAGACCCTAAAGATCATGCTTCATTAATCAACAATCTCTTGATGAAGTCAGCGGACTCCGAAAGTCATGCTTCATCAATCATCAATACCACGATGAAGTCAGCGGACCCCGAAGGTCATGCTTCATCAATCACATACCATAATCGAGCAAGAACCACCTATATCAAACATAGGTACCGAACAAGAATTCTCCAAAAGAGAACCCGACACACACCTTCCTTAACCGAAGGATTTCACTTTGCTCACCAAACACTTCCATTATCTCTCAACGAGATTTACCACATTACCATCTCGGTGATAATTCAAATCCAAACCATAAGTACAATTTATCCGAAATTGTACTCTACCACAAACCGACCAAAACCAGGTCTCGACAACATTTTCCGGATCTACCAAAAGCATCATCCGAAATCTCGCACTACAACTTCCTCGGGCGGAAGTGTAACTCCCCCACTTGGAACTACGTTCCATAACGGCAACTCGTACAACCATACAATGCTACTAAAGGTAGACTTTACCAACAATTGGGCTCACACGACCCATCACCACGTCTTGCTCTAATCTTGAGCACACGAAGGATTTTAAACAAATCCTTAAACACCTTGAACGAAAAGTGTACCACGATTTCACAAACTACACCCTCGCAATCATCCAATTACTATAGTTTGTCAATTTCACCGAGTCACTCATGTACTTAAGGGTTTCTCCCGGTACCCTAAGTACAATGTAACCACAACACAATCGGAGTCGACACCACGCTAGTAGGTATAAAAGAGGCACCTAATGTCGCGTCGTAAAGACTCCATTACCAACATACATCGAGATTTTAAACACTCGATCACAAAGGTTCCAATCACCCGACGAACCTCATGGTTCATCACTTTAACACAAAAGCGAACACGCACTTAACAATCGAACACCAAAACCATTTCCGTGGCTTGGTAGAAACATTTCCCAAATACCAAGGAATGCTTGGTTGCACCAAGTCTTACGCCCTTCGCCCGTCAATCAGACATCAACATAGGGTACTTCCATTAGGAACGTCACCCGTAACAATAACACGCACAACAAAAGGCATACAATTCAAACTCCAACGGCACTTAATAAATAATCAAAAGACATATTTATTAAAATGAATCGTACCTTAACGTCTCCTCGCCGCACCCGTCCCCGCTAACTTGGGACATTCCGACTTACGATGTCCTTCCTTTTGGCAATTGAAGCACACCATACTACCACCCTTTGGTACCGAACATTCCCAAGACTTGTGACCCCTCACGCCACAATTGTAACATCTAGCCGCACTAGAATCCGATATACCCGTTCGCGTACCACCCGTGCTCACACTCGGACCCTTAGCCCTCTTACTCGGAGCACCATAAGAAACAACCCTTCTCTCACTTGAAGATTCACCCCTCTTCGATCGTGAATACGACTCGAAACCTCTAGCCAAGTCGAATAATTCCGAAAACGATTTCGCTTGACCCCGACTAATCTTACCCTTCAAGTCATCATTCAAGGTCCGATAGAAATCCCCCATTAACAAACGATCATTCCCCAAATACTCCGGACAAAAACGAGCCTTCGCCATAAAGGTCGTCTTAAGAGTACTCAAATCCATAGATCCTTGTCGCAAATTTCGCAACTCATTACGCAATTCCCACAAATTGGCCGAAGTCCGGAACTCCTCAAAGAATTCCTCCTTAAACTCATCCCATGATAAGGCCATAAACGTCTCACCACCGACAAGATCAATCTTACCATCCAACCAATCCCTTGCCCTACCCCGCAACAAACTCGTAGCGAGTCTCGTCATCCTCTCGGGAGGGCAATCAATAGTACAAAAACACCCTTCGACATCCGAAATCCAAGTGGTGCTTACCAAAGGATCCGGTTTTCCGTCGTACATCGGGGGTTTAGTCCTCATGAAGCTTTTGAGATAACGCTCCATTTCACTACTACATTGAAGTTCGGAATACTTCCTTTCCATTCTTTCTTCCAACCCACGCATTTGCTCCGCAACGGCGGCCGCAACTCTAGAGTTAAACTCCGCGTCGTTCGTATCGATCCCACTTCCCGTCGCCATTCTAAGGAATGCAAAATGATTAGATCACGAACGTATAAGTAAACACGCACAACACCGACCCATCTTGCTAAACACTCGTCGTACATCACTTGTTAGACACGATTTGCACCCGTAATAAGGTCTGCAAGTTCTTATTACGCACGCACGCCGCATCGACTCGTTAGTACAACGACCGCCTCGCTCGATGATATAAACAAGCACAACCAAAATTCTACGCGATACAAACATACGCGAGAATCATTACCACAACACAAAAGCATATTAATAATATCCGCATTACTAATATAAACTTTAGTCAACCTATAAACGAGGCACTAACTAGACCCGTTCCTGACCCGTAATCCTACAAGTCCCGCAACAAATTACGCACACACAAAAGTCTAAGTCTAGGCACCTATCTCAAGTCACCTAAATCCCTTAGACCATGCTCTGATACCACTTGTAATAACCCAAACCAACCCGCGATTAAACCGTGTAAAATCACAGACAAATTTTTTTTTTGCTGAACTGCCACCTGGCGCGGCGCGCCATATAGGCCGCGCGGCGCGCCAAACCTGACTGCCCGGAAAGTCTTTAAATGCGAAAATGTTTGACTAGTTCCCGACGTATTTAGACAAAACGCTTTTAACCGCATGTTCAATATATGAAAACTAGCGCGTTCCATTAATAAAATTTAGTTTACAAAGCGGGGCCCACATTGACCCAAATTACCCCTTAAGTACCAAAATACAATTTTCGACCATAAGACTTTTAATACAAAACAAAGCCGAGCATGGCGATTGGGGATACGCTACCCAATCCTAATAAATCCAAAAGCAAGCCTTCTACGCAAACTATGCAAGTCCTCTAATCCTCGCACTTACCCGAGCCACCATCCGCATGCAATCTATAAAAAGAGTCAACAACGAGAGGGTAAGCTAACGCTTAGTGAATGATAATATACTACATACATATATATGTATAAAATGGACACGCCACAAAATAACAATTACCGCATACCGAGGCATCCATATATAAAGCACTACACTAAGCATACCGTACGATCTCTAAGCAATGAGCTAAAGATACAACAACAATATAAGTTCACCAACGACGATGTGAACAACGCCAAATAGCTACACCCGGAGGGTTAGCTACAACACAACAATACATTAATATATAACAATATAAACGAACAAGGTTAACACCTTAACCCAATACCGAGAACCAAATACCACAATGAAGATTGGCCGAACTACACGAGCCTTAGTAATCCGAAACCACACGAGATTACTATCTTCACAACATCGAGGTTGGCCGAACTACACGAGCCTTAGTAATCCGAAACCACACGAGATTACTACCTCAATAAGATGACCGAACTACACGAGTCACCATGAATCCGAACTACACGAGATTCATTTTGATAAGATGACCGAACTACACGAGTCACCATGAATCCGAACTACACGAGATTCATTTTGATAAGATGACCGAACTACACGCGTCATCGTGAATCCGAACTACACGCGATTCACTTCTCCCACTCAAAACCCTTCGCCATTGGGGTTATATCATCCACATCACAACCACGTGTGATAGTGTACACACAAAACGTGTACCTCGCCAAATATGGTCAACCAAAACGCACAACCGTGCCAATTGGATCTAAACGCAAGTCTATCAAATCCACCTATATGTGAAGTGAGCTCTATAACCGAGAACCACTTCACCTGACCCGCATCCATCCTACACATACATATGCACATAGGATATTAACACTCACCTTGAAGTCTTGAAGAATGCTTTCAAGTAATCCGCAACTCGCCAATGGAAAGTACCTATTCCATTATCACAATTACAACAATACACTTAGAGTGGATTTACAAATCAACCCAATTCGTCACTTAGTGCAATTTCGACCCAAATGCACTTCCAAGCACAAACCGTGCCCAAAACTAACCAATAATCACTAACACAAGTGAGAATGGTCCTAATACGCCAATTAAACCCGAACTCAAGTGTTAAACACGTGTCATACCCATTTTGACACTTAAACCCTAATTTTGACCCATAAAGGTCAAAACCTCATTCTTTACAAATTTTGACACCAAAACACATTTAACTCGGTTTCATACTTTAACTTAATCCATTTTAAGTTTATCAACCTCATTAAATCGCCAATCGGGTCATAATCACCACCAAACCCTAATTTGACCCAAAGTCAAACTTAGTCAACCAAATAACCGTAAATGAGTTTCAATACTTCCATAATCACTAACTTAAGTGATTAAACCCAATTTCAAGTTCTAAACATAACCAATTTGTTCACCAACCCGAAATCCACCAACAATAACAATAAACCCGATTACTAGCATCACTAAACCCACTTCATGAGTCTAAATGGGTTTATCAACAAATCAAGTTCAAACCCTAACTTTGAATAGCAAAATCAACAATGAAATTCGGAGTTAGAACTTACCAATACCGCCAAAATGATGCCGTTGACGAGTGGAACAACTTTAATACCCGAGGTTTGACCCGAAACACCCTTCTTCTTCTCCAATTGGAGCTCTCTCTCTCTAAAACTCTCCTCTCACTCTAGGGTTTGAAGATGAGAGTGTTTGATGAGTGAAATATGATCCAAACTGATCAAAGGATCAGTTTTGATGACCCTAAACCGACCCCAAGTGAAAAGACCAAAGTACCCTTCATTTAAAGCCTTTAAAAAGGCTGAAAATTGCTTCAGCAGTGATCGGCGCGCCGCGCCACAAGGTGGGGCGCCGCTCCAACTGACAGTTCAGTTTTCAGAAACTTGTTTTGGCCATAACTTTTTGACCGTAGCTCCGTTTTCGATGAATCAAATATCGTTGGAAACGTAATAAGATTTCCTTTCCAATGGTAAGGCTTTGAAACATTAACACCAACTTTATTTGGGGTTGAAAAGATACGTACACTCCTTGTCACTTCAGACAACGTCCAGTTTCCTTCGACGTTCTAGCAAGCAACACGTACATGCTTCGTACACTTCATACATGCATAGTACACCATAAATACATTATGTACAATAAATATTTGGGTCCCATACCATCTGATCTATATTGCTTTTTCTGTTTAATACACTAACCTATTTAATATTAACCCATATTATGCTGTCATCTTCTTCCTTCCATTCGAATTATTCAGAGACCACCCATTATAATATAGTTCCACATTTATTTTATGATATGAGATCGAAATAGATATAACTGGCTAATACCGATCAGGATTAACAGAAAAAAAATAAATAAAAAATAAAAAATGCAGCAGAAGCCTTCGTTGCTGTTTGAGAAAAGAAAAAAAAATATATTGATTTTGCAATTTGTTACGATTTTGTTAAAGTTTATAATACGATTTATTTTGCAAAGTGTTTATAGAAACTAAGGGAATCATAAATTTTACCTTAACTTTAACATATAACACTAATTTGAGTGAAGAACATTTGTTGACTTTTTATGAACAAAACTTTGACCTCTAAATTCGAACACGATACGAAAAATTAGCTTTTGAAACTTTACAGGAAGTTTAAACGAATGATTCCTAATAATTTTGCATTAATAGATTTTAAGATTTGATTCAAAATCTGATTTTGGCGTAAAAGTTAAGAAACAGAAAAAGAAAAAAAAAATAACGGGTTCAGCTATTCAATTTCTGTTTCCTCTCACATTTCTTTTATTTGGTTTGCAATGAATTATATGGCATCTCATACAGTCAGTAATCGAATATATACAACAGTAGCATAATTGGAATTTAGTTATAAAGTTCGACAATGAATGTGTATAGAAAGAAAAAAATTGAAAACTTGATACAGATGTGTAACTAACCTTGTTTTACTCATTTGTTTTTTATTTATTTATTTATTTATAAATATAATAATAACTAATAGTTAGTAAATTATAATAAAAATACTGTAAATTTTTATTAATAACAAAAGTACTAATAATAATATTAATTGTATTAATAAAATACATACTAATATTAATAATAATAATTAATGATGATTATACTATTAATTATGATACTAATATTATTATTTATAATAATATTAGAAATTATTAATGATAATTGTAATATTAATAAATATTAATACTAATATTAATCTGAATAACTAAAATTATAATTTTTACCATTAGTTATAAAAATAATGATATTAACAATGATACACTAAACAAATGTATCAAATTCCATATTATACTTTTAATAGTATTAATAATTCTGACAACTATAATTAACCTTGTAATTACATTTAATATATTAATATTATAATTTATTATCTATGTAATATTGTATCGTATATTATATGATAACACTTATTGAATATTTAATATATATATATATATATATATATATATATATATATATATATATATATATATATATATATATATATATATATATATATATATATATGTTTATTTTAATCGTAACTTAATTATTCTTTTTAATTATGGAATTCTAATAACATATACATATTTATATATAATAACAATACTTAATTATTCTAATTGTTATTTTACGTTTTAAATTCCAATTTGTTTAAAGTAAACATCATTAAATCAAAATATTATATATTCTAATGTTTATATTTATATAATATATACATATTTATTTACAAGTAATTGTTCGTGAATCCTCGGGCACAGTCAGAGGGTAATTGGTTATATGAATATAGTTTCAAAATTTTCAAGACTCAACATTATAGACTTTACTTATCGTGTCGAAATCATATAAAGATTAAGTTTAAATTTAATCGAAAATTCCCGGGTCATCACATTAAGCATGTATTTCTCAGGTGCCTAGAGGTTTATTGCTTCCGCTGTTAGACTTGCTGTCATGCTGTTATTGAAATGCTGTTAAGGACCTGCTGTATTAGTTATCCGCTGCATTACTAGAGATGTCTCATTCATGGAACTTTTCGGTTGCATTCGTAATTTATGTTAATTTCAAACAATGGCTTTGTAACGACCTTAGGGTCAAATAATTATGTTTATGCTCCTATTCGTAGGATGCGCGCTATCTTTTGTAAAACGTTATCTTTTTATGAATGCAAACTAGTTTTCAAACAGCATGTAGTATTCAACCATGTAAAGATCCTGTTGATTGATGATCCATACACGATGGTTTTGTACGGGGTGTCACAGCTTTGCACTCTTGTTGTACCACCGAATTAAAATTTGGTGTTTTTGGAGTAGCAGCTAATGCGGGTACAACGATTGCGTCAGTGGAACTTTCTTCCCTGTTAATTAAAAGGTGATTGAATTTTCCCTGCCCAACCGCATCTGCGATTAACTCAACAAGGTCACGGCATCTGTTTGTATCATGCCCATAATCATCATGAAAGATACAAAATTTTGACTTGTCACGCCTATTGTTATCACTTAACTGCGGTGGGTCTGGAAATGCCTTAGCAACGAGCTCTTGCAAGAGTATTTCCTTTGGCGTCTTGGACAATGTTTGAATTACAGCAAAGGAATCATTATTCCATTTTCGCGTATAATTCCTGTCGCGATTATTATAACCTTGATTTCCGCCATCTAAATTAGTACGCTGTCGATCATTACGCCAATTTCCACCATTGTTATTCCTTCTTTGCTGACCAGATCCGCGGTTATAATCGCGGTATCCATCCCCATTACCATCACGGTATGTGTCATTATCATCACGCCAATTTCTGTCCTTGCCCCATCCGTAACGTTGCACGATATTACTGTCCTCACCACAGCGAATATAATCATAGGTTTCCTGCATAACTTTAGCAAAATTACGCGGAACATCTCTGCGAAGGCGTCGCACAAGGGTTGGGTGCCTTTGCGGATTTATTGCATGCAGAAAACCAGAAATTTTTTGATCTTCATTAAGATTTGGGATTTTTTGACATTCATAAATGTACCTTGTCAATAAACTTCCCAATGTTTCCTTAAAACCCTGTTTAATGTCATGGCACTCAATGTGCGTCTTTTTCTGCGGTAATAAGTTTTGAAATTGCAAGATAAATTTTTCTCTTAGATCAACAAATCTCGCAATGCTTCTTGCATTTAGATTATGAAACCATTCGCGCGCTAATCCCTGCAACACCATCGTGAATACACGGCACGCAACCGCCTCATCCCAATTATACGTGCTTACAACACCTTCAAATCTTTGCAAAAAATCCAATGGATCTGTTAACCCTGAATACACACCCAAAGTTGCAGGCACAATGGGTGGTGTGGTGATTGGGTAATCAGATATGTGTTCCACAAACTTATCAATCGCAAATGTAATTTCAGTTGCCTTTTTTGGCCGCACTTCTTTATTTTCTGCGCAATATTTCTCAATCATTTGCTGTATAACATCTGGATGTTCAAATTTGTGTTGCATATCTTTTGGTGCCAACTTTTTAAACATATCTGCTAAAAATGTTTGTGCATTTTCCATTTTTGCAGCCTGGGATGTTTCTCCTTCTTCATAGTAACGCGGAACAGGCGTGGAAGGCCTTTTGCGTTTTAACTTCACAATTTCCACCACTTCAGGATCACTTTCAAAATTTTCAGAATTATCAGAATTTGGCAATACAACTTTAGCACCTTTCGCTCTCTTTAAAAGTAGCACTGGTGAACCAAAAGCTCTTTGGTCTTGCACTTCATCTCGCACACCTTCATCATGTTGTATTTGTGAAGACCCGTCCTAATCCATCCGGACGAAGTCCATATCGATTATAAACGATTCACAACAGTTGATTACATCGCGAGGTACTTGACCTCTATATGATACATTTTACAAACATTGCATTCGTTTTTGAAAAGACAAACTTTCATTACATCGAAAGTTGACAGGCATGCATACCATTTCATAATATATCCAACTATAATTGACTTGATAATAATCTTGATGAACTCGACGACTCGAATGCAACGTCTTTTGAAATATGCCATGAATGACTCCAAGTAATATCTATAAAATGAGCAAATACACAGCGGAAGATTTCTTTCGTACCTGAGAATAAACATGCTTTAAAGTGTCAACCAAAAGGTTGGTGAGTTCATTAGTTTAACTTAAACAATCGTTTCCATCATTTTAATAGACCACAAGATTTCAGATTTCCATTTCTCATAAACATACGTCCCATGCATAGAGACAAAAATATCATTCATATGGATTGAACACCTGGTAACCGACATTAACAATATGCATATATAAGAATATCCCCATCATTCCGGGATCCTCCTTCGGACATGATATAAATTTCGAAGTACTAAAACATCCGGTACTTTGGATGGGGCTTGTTGGGCCCGATAGATCTATCTTTAGGATTCGCGTCAATTAGGGTGTCTGTTCCCTAATTCTTAGATTACCAGACTTAATAAAAAGGGGCATATTCGACTTCGATAATCCAACCATAGAATGTAGTTTCACGTACTTGTGTCAATTTCGTAAAACAGTTATAAAAGTTGCGCATGTATTCTCAGCCCAAAAATATAAAGGGTAAAAAGGCAAATGAAACTCACGATACTGTATTTTGTAGTAAAAATACATATGACGTCATTGAACAATGCAGGGTTGGCCTCGGATTCACGAACCTATATCAATTGTGTATATATTAATACGTATAATGTAAGTTACAAAATTTCATTTATTAATATGTATTATTTATATATTATAGTTTTGTAGAATTTATTCTAACCTTTATTTTAAAACGTATACTTATATTATATTTTAAGTTATATTATATATATATATATCGATTTTATGTATATATCTATAATGATTTACGTTTATATAAATAGTGACATTAATATATTTATATACATATATTTGTGGTTAGTATTGTATTTATGAAATTTTATTAGTTTGTTATGTGAATTATTAATACAATCCTAGTATATACCATAAGTATATATATAGTGTACAAAAGATTTATTTGTTAAAATAATAATTTAGATAATAATGATTTACTAATAATAATAATAATTTTATTAATAATGATAATACTAATAGCAAAAAAAATGAAAATGATAACTGTTAATGATACTAATAATAATAACTCTAAAATAATATTAATACTAATACCATACTTATGTTAATAATAAGGGTTCTAATATTTATAAAATGATAAATGATAATCATAATAATACTAGTAAATATTAATGATGATACTGATAAATATGATATTATTAATTGTAAATGTACTGATGATACTATTATTTATAAACCGGTACAAATTCTAATATTGATGATAATAATATATTTTTATTTCCTTCATAATAATAATAATGATAATCATAATCATAATCCTAATGATGATAAAATACTAAAATGATAAGTTTATTACTAATAATAATATTATTAATACCTATCATAATAATAATAGTAATGTCTATAATACTTTCAAATATGATAACAAGTATGATACTAATAATAACAATAACAATAACAATCAAAACAATCACAATAATAATAATAATACTAATAATAATTAATATATAATAACAATAAAAAAATTAGAAAAGAAAACTACCTCACATGAAAAGAGTTTCAAAAAAAAAAAAGAAACTACCGTCCTCTGGACTCGATCTCGTGACCACATGCTCACACGCAAACACTCTCGACCATCCCACCAATTCTGATTCTCTGTACTAATATCGAATTTAAATTTTATATATAAACTGTTTTTCTTCTATTCCTCTTCTTCTCCACAAGTCTCATGGATTCAACAAAACATCAATAACCAAAAAAAAATAAAAAATCGGGGTTCCCTTTAAAGCTTCAAAACATTACAGAAAAAAAAATAATTTGGGTTCTAAAAAAAAAAAAAAAAAACACTAAGGCCTACTGCAGCGTCGGTTCTTGGAACAAAACAAAAAAAATTGATTTCGTAATAGATAACATTATAGATAATGTTTATAACACGAAATAGTTTTCTAAACATGTATAAAAACTACTGGAATCGTCAATTTGATCAGAAACATATACACGAACGCGAATTTGTCTCAAGAACAATTGTTGACTTTTTTTAAACTAAACTTTGACTTCAAAATTCAAGATCGATATAAAGATTTGAGAGTTGAGATTTTGCAGATAGATTCAAAGAAAGATTTCTAACGTTTCTGCATTTTTAGATTTTGAAACTTTATTCGAAATTGAATTAAGAGAAAAAAAAATTGGAGCGTGCAGAGAAGAAGAAAACAAAAATATCGCTGTGCTCTTTAATCCCATTGGATTTCCTTTTTATTTGATTTGCAATTATACATAATCATGTTGTAATAATAGAGATCGGTTGATAAAAAATGGAGAAAATGTCAACACAGGTTCACGAGTTGGGAGCAGGAAAGAAACAAAAAAAATAATAATAATAGAGATAAAGGATACAGAGGTCAAGCGTATAATATAGATCCCTACTGCTTTTTTTTAATTAATAATAATAATATATAATAACAATACTATTAATATCTAATAATATTAATAAAATTAATAATAATGATAAATATAATATTAATGATAATAATAATTGTAAAAATGATAATAATAATAATAATAATAATACCATACTAATTATGATAATATTAATATTTTATCGATAATAATAATATTAGTAATAATAATCTAATTTATACATCCAATTTCATCTTTATATGATATAAAGTGATATTATGAATACAAATATTGATATTTGACGATACAAATAACATTACTACAACAACTATATTTGTATTTAAATTTAATTTATTAATATCATCTATTATTATGTAATATTTAATAATTATGTAATATGTATTGTAACATATACTGAATATTATATATTTATGCATTTTAATATAAATATATTATAATATTTATTTACATACTAATTATATTATACTTATGTATGTAATTATGAAAAATATAAATGTTTTATATATGTAAGTATTATATATATTTATTAAAATAGTACATTATTTCATCATAGATATATTATAAATTTCTACATATACATAATATAATAATTATGTATAAAATCATATATATATATATATATATATATATATATATATATATATATATATATATATATATATATATATATATATATATATATATATATAGTTATATTTATGTATATATGTATACTACCATATATATAAAATCATGTTTTAAATGTTGAGTAGATGATTAATTATGTATATTAAACAATTAACTACAAAGTATAACATTGTACATTTAATATTTTGATAACGTTGGTAAAATATGTTTGAATCATTTATATACAATATACTATATATATTCAAAATGAAAATCTTTAGTTATTAAATGTTATCTTTTATAATAACAAAATTACTTAATAGTTCATTAATACTAATATAATTAGTTTTATATATAATTATTTATATTTACATTCTTAGTTACAATTAAAGGTTCGTGAATCGTCGGAAATAGTTAAAGGTCAAATGTTATCATGAAATAGTTCAAACATAATGAGACTCGGTTTAATAGACTTTGCTTATCGAGTCGAATCATATAAGATTATGTTTAAATTTGGTCGGAAATTCCCGGGTCATCACAGTACCTACCCGTTAAAGAAATTTCGTCCCGAAATTTGAGTGAGGTCGTCATAGCTAACAATAAATATGTTTTCCTGACGAATATGAGTTGATAACTTGAGTTTTATCATCATTGAGTAATATGGATAAAAATAATTCGATTATTCGAAGAGTGCGAATGAAGCTATTCACAAAAGGATGAAATGAGAAACAAAGATTTGTTTTTAACTTTTGACGTAGTCAGGTTTGAATTTAGAAAATAAGGCGCGTCTTAACTTTTGACATTGCCTTGGTTGAATTCCGAAATTTAAGGAATTTAAAGAAAATCTTGAAGATCTATAAAATCTGATTCTTCGGGATTTATGGAAATTAAGATCTCTTTAATTAAATACGGTGATCTGCCCCGATTACTACGTCTGATATTTCCAGTATAAATTAAGCTCTTCCTTTCCATTATTCTCACCATTCTTATACTTTCTTTCTTAGTTCATACATCCAAAAGATTCTGAAAATGATTAATCCAGTTTTGATCCTTGTCCTCATCCTTACTATCGCAACAATCATTCTCCTTTTCCAACTTCCACCAGAGGAATCTGCTTTCTTCTACTTCGCCCTCGGGATTATAATGTTTTTAATTCTCCCGTGTCTTTATGTTGCGATAAACATTGATATACACGGTTTGTAATTTATGTGTTGTTATCGGACTTTATATTCTCCCTTATATTTCAAAGCTCTATGCTTTTGTTTTCTCTTCCCGACTTCAAGTCAAGCGAATAATGGTCCAGAATTTATAGATATAGAGTTTCGAATGATTATAATGTTCTAAGCATGAAGGAACGTGATAGCACGATTTGATTTTCAAATTTATCAACATCACGGAAGATAGAACCATCAAGAATACATTTTCTTGATTTGTTACGGAGTTAAGTAGGATGAAAGAGTTATGTAACATGGCACATGATGACGTTATGATCTGTGAATCATCACGTTTCATTTAGAAACTCAGCATGACTTACTGTAATATAATCACGTTGATCAAGTGTCATTATATTATACTAACTCATGCATTAGTTCCCATCATTACTACAATAACATTCATATTTTAAGCTTGAAAATTTACAGAATATAGAAACTAACAGTTTCTATATGATGTAATACTGATAGCACGAAAAGATTAATGATTTCAGATAAGAATAGTTATAAAAATATCTCCAGAAATATGGAGGATATTTATAATGAAAGGTACGATAATATCTCAGAATATCTAAGATCATAGGATGATAGAAACTATTGTCTGCAAGGGTTTAGAGTAAGGAGCAAGTTATTCACTATAGACTTTAGCAGACATTGAATTATTTGGATTCTTTGAAGTCAAACTTATTCTTTGTGATTTATCCACTGCTTTCTTCATAGTTTCGCATAATCTGCTTTTCGGCACTATATTTTCTATTGAATGTTTCCAATATATTGATACACAGGAAGCACGAAGAGGTATATAATTTTGGACGAGAATATTTATGAAAATATCCTCAGAAATATCAAAGATATTGATGATGATATTTTGGAATTTCTAAGTTCGACGGTTGATGGAGAAAGATTTTCCGCAAGATTTTAACATGACTTCGGAGCAAGATATTCTCTAAAGATTTCAACGGATCCAGAATTACCTGAATCCTTTGAATATAGGATTTGGTCCTTGTATTTGTCCTTGGTCTCCTTCATGGGTAACTCAATCTGTTTTTCAATACCCAATTTTCTATCGAGCGTTCCTAACACTCCTTTCTTTATCATCAAACTTTTGTCCGTTTAGACCATCTACCATTTTTCTGTTTCCTCTGCATTTAATGCTATGATATCTGAATCATCGGTTATTAATCCGAGGTGGTTTCAGGAGAATTGTGTTTTTAGATGATTAAACGCTGATGGTAATATGATGGAATATGAAAGGTTACCTGGTAATAATAAAAGAGCACGCGTATATATAAACGTTATAATAAGGTTGTTTCGTACGAAAAGTCGAAGTTGACTTGTTGGAGCTGTGACAAAATTGGCTAATTTTGAAAAGGGATCGCAAAGTTGTTTTTGTTAATAAATGCCAAAGGATCTGACGCGGCTACGTGTTGAACTTTTACACAATTGCCGAGAGTTTCTCAGGTGCATAACTATATGCATAAATCTTTCCTTCCGTAGATAAAGTGCGGTTGATTCATCCTATCGATTGAGGTGTTTTCAAGAATCATGAAAGGTTTGAACGCAGAATGTAATCGTGAAGATACAAATGAGGTTTAAGACGAAATCAAGTGGCAAACTTGAAGAATTGTTTAGTTTCATATGTTATATTCAATATTTTAATTCATTTTAATTGTCCAATGTTATTAGTCCACAGTCGATAGTCCACAGTTGACAGTGCAATCATTCATATATAGTTTAATATATAATATTTGAATTAATTAATACGTATCGTGACCCGTGTACATGTCTCAGACTCGATCACAACTCAAAGTATATATATTATTATAGAATCAACCTCAACCCTGTATAGAGAACTCGATCATTACTGCATATAGAGTGTCTATGGTGATTCCAAATAATATATATAGATGTGTCGATATGATATGTCAAAACCTTGTATACGTGTCCCGATATTTAAAGTGCGTAAAATAAATAACAGAAATTAAATGACGATAAATAAAGTGCGTAAAGTAAATAACAGAAATTAAATGACAATAAATAAAATTGCGAGAATATAAATTGCGATAAAATAAATTGCGATAAATAAATTGCGATAAATAAATTGCGATAAATAAAATGTAATACGGAATTAACAGTTAGCTAGGAACAGTTAGCTAGGATTTTGTTAGCGTGGTTTCTTAATAAAATTTAATATTGTTAATTAGTCTGTTTCTAATCAATTTTTATTGTGTCCATTATTTCTTCATTATGCCACTTGTTGGATTCTGATAGGTCAAAATTCAAATATGAAATTGAATTTGAATAAAAATAGTTATTCTTTGGTGAACGGATAAGTATCCCGGTGGTTGTAAATAGGATAGTGAATAACTGTTGAATCAGATTCGAAGAATATACAGTGTAACTTATTAATGTGAAATTTAAATATTCCTCGGGTATTACCTACCCGTTAAAATATTTTTATTATTAACAGTTTGTACAAAAGAATTTTTAATTACAATCTTTATGAAAACATATATACATATATATTTTCTTCAGATGTAATCATGAATTTAATGAGTTAACATGATATTAAACTCATTTAGTTTTCAGTTGGAACTAGAATAAATAATCTCTAAAACATTAGAGATTACATAATCACCATGTCGAACGAAGATAACTGATGTAGAATGTCATGTAGAATGATGATTATACTCGAGGTATAGATTGAGATGTTGAGGCATGTGATATTGAAATTTGGGTTGTTGGTGGTACTGTTGGTGCCGGTGATTTGGATGAAGCTGGTACGTTTTGCACCATATTTTCCAAGACTACAACTTATGCGCGAAGTTCGTTAACTTCTTCTATTACACCGGGATGATTGTCGGTTCGGACGAGCGGATGAATGAGGTTTAGAATCTGAGATAGTATATGATCGTGATGAGATACTTTGGAAATGAGAGAGAAAATGGTGTCTCGAACAGGTTCGCCGGTAAACGTTTTAGGTTCATTGTCAAGAGGTGAATTTGGTTAGTGGAAATGATCGCCTTCTTCGCGTTTCCATTGATTAAGTCGACTACGAACCCATCTCCAATTCATTCAGAATAGATGATGGCTAATTGATCGATTCATTCCGGTTACTCTGCTTTCGGAGCTCGAGTGGAAATCCATATCGAAATAGCTGTCGGAATAACTATCGAAATAGCTATCGAAATCTGATGGACTCGAACTGGTTGAGGGATTCATCTCGTACGATCAGATGAAGGATTTTCGATAAGAAATAGATTATAGGATGTAGATTAGTACCCTGCAATACATAATTTACATAAGCATATATAATACTAAAATCCCATAAGCTATGGAGGAATCTACGGAAGCTGTCAGGCAAAGGTAACAATAACAGATACGCTAAGATATGAATTTAACTATACACTGTCTATGCAATAAAGGCAGTAAGACGTGTCTTAGACTTTAAGGATGATAAGCAAATAATTTTTTGACACTAAATGATAAGCAAAACTTTTGACATGCAAACACGGTCGAAGTCCAGACTCATTAATGCATTCTAACGACTATCAGTTAGACTCACTAATGCAAGACCTGGTTCGCTAAGACCACCGCTCTGATACCAACTGTGAAGACCCGTCCTAATCCATCCGGACGAAGTCCATATCGATTATAAACGATTCACAACAGTTGATTACATCGCGAGGTACTTGACCTCTATATGATACATTTTACAAACATTGCATTCGTTTTTGAAAAGACAAACTTTCATTACATCGAAAGTTGACAGGCATGCATACCATTTCATAATATATCCAACTATAATTGACTTGATAATAATCTTGATGAACTCGACGACTCGAATGCAACGTCTTTTGAAATATGCCATGAATGACTCCAAGTAATATCTATAAAATGAGCAAATACACAGCGGAAGATTTCTTTCGTACCTGAGAATAAACATGCTTTAAAGTGTCAACCAAAAGGTTGGTGAGTTCATTAGTTTAACTTAAACAATCGTTTCCATCATTTTAATAGACCACAAGATTTCAGATTTCCATTTCTCATAAACATACGTCCCATGCATAGAGACAAAAATATCATTCATATGGATTGAACACCTGGTAACCGACATTAATAATATGCATATATAAGAATATCCCCATCATTCCGGGATCCTCCTTCGGACATGATATAAATTTCGAAGTACTAAAACATCCGGTACTTTGGATGGGGCTTGTTGGGCCCGATAGATCTATCTTTAGGATTCGCGTCAATTAGGGTGTCTGTTCCCTAATTCTTAGATTACCAGACTTAATAAAAAGGGGCATATTCGACTTCGATAATCCAACCATAGAATGTAGTTTCACGTACTTGTGTCAATTTCGTAAAACAGTTATAAAAGTTGCGCATGTATTCTCAGCCCAAAAATATAAAGGGTAAAAAGGCAAATGAAACTCACGATACTGTATTTTGTAGTAAAAATACATATGACGTCATTGAACAATGCAGGGTTGGCCTCGGATTCACGAACCTATATCAATTGTGTATATATTAATACGTATAATGTAAGTTACAAAATTTCATTTATTAATATGTATTATTTATATATTATAGTTTTGTAGAATTTATTCTAACCTTTATTTTAAAACGTATACTTATATTATATTTTAAGTTATATTTTATATATATATATCGATTTTATGTATATATCTATAATGATTTACGTTTATATAAATAGTGACATTAATATATTTATATACATATATTTGTGGTTAGTATTGTATTTATGAAATTTTATTAGTTTGTTATGTGAATTATTAATACAATCCTAGTATATACCATAAGTATATATATAGTGTACAAAAGATTTATTTGTTAAAATAATAATTTAGATAATAATGATTTACTAATAATAATAATAATTTTATTAATAATGATAATACTAATAGCAAAAAAAATGAAAATGATAACTGTTAATGATACTAATAATAATAACTCTAAAATAATATTAATACTAATACCATACTTATGTTAATAATAAGGGTTCTAATATTTATAAAATGATAAATGATAATCATAATAATACTAGTAAATATTAATGATGATACTGATAAATATGATATTATTAATTGTAAATGTACTGATGATACTATTATTTATAAACCGGTACAAATTCTAATATTGATGATAATAATATATTTTTATTTCCTTCATAATAATAATAATGATAATCATAATCATAATCCTAATGATGATAAAATACTAAAATGATAAGTTTATTACTAATAATAATATTATTAATACCTATCATAATAATAATAGTAATGTCTATAATACTTTCAAATATGATAACAAGTATGATACTAATAATAACAATAACAATAACAATCAAAACAATCACAATAATAATAATAATACTAATAATAATTAATATATAATAACAATAAAAAAATTAGAAAAGAAAACTACCTCACATGAAAAGAGTTTCAAAAAAAAAAAAGAAACTACCGTCCTCTGGACTCGATCTCGTGACCACATGCTCACACGCAAACACTCTCGACCATCCCACCAATTCTGATTCTCTGTACTAATATCGAATTTAAATTTTATATATAAACTGTTTTTCTTCTATTCCTCTTCTTCTCCACAAGTCTCATGGATTCAACAAAACATCAATAACCAAAAAAAAATAAAAAATCGGGGTTCCCTTTAAAGCTTCAAAACATTACAGAAAAAAAAATAATTTGGGTTCTAAAATAAAAAAAAAAAAACACTAAGGCCTACTGCAGCGTCGGTTCTTGGAACAAAACAAAAAAAATTGATTTCGTAATAGATAACATTATAGATAATGTTTATAACACGAAATAGTTTTCTAAACATGTATAAAAACTACTGGAATCGTCAATTTGATCAGAAACATATACACGAACGCGAATTTGTCTCAAGAACAATTGTTGACTTTTTTTAAACTAAACTTTGACTTCAAAATTCAAGATCGATATAAAGATTTGAGAGTTGAGATTTTGCAGATAGATTCAAAGAAAGATTTCTAACCTTTCTGCATTTTTAGATTTTGAAACTTTATTCGAAATTGAATTAAGAGAAAAAAAAATTGGAGCGTGCAGAGAAGAAGAAAACAAAAATATCGCTGTGCTCTTTAATCCCATTGGATTTCCTTTTTATTTGATTTGCAATTATACATAATCATGTTGTAATAATAGAGATCGGTTGATAAAAAATGGAGAAAATGTCAACACAGGTTCACGAGTTGGGAGCAGGAAAGAAACAAAAAAAATAATTATAATAGAGATAAAGGATACAGAGGTCAAGCGTATAATATAGATCCCTACTGTTTTTTTTTAATTAATAATAATAATATATAATAACAATACTATTAATATCTAATAATATTAATAAAATTAATAATAATGATAAATATAATATTAATGATAATAATAATTGTAAAAATGATAATAATAATAATAATAATAATACCATACTAATTATGATAATATTAATATTTTATCGATAATAATAATATTAGTAATAATAATCTAATTTATACATCCAATTTCATCTTTATATGATATAAAGTGATATTATGAATACAAATATTGATATTTGACGATACAAATAACATTACTACAACAACTATATTTGTATTTAAATTTAATTTATTAATATCATCTATTATTATGTAATATTTAATAATTATGTAATATGTATTGTAACATATACTGAATATTATATATTTATGCATTTTAATATAAATATATTATAATATTTATTTACATACTAATTATATTATACTTATGTATGTAATTATGAAAAATATAAATGTTTTATATATGTAAGTATTATATATATTTATTAAAATAGTACATTATTTCATCATAGATATATTATAAATTTCTACATATACATAATATAATAATTATGTATAAAATCATATATATATATATATATATATATATATATATATATATATATATATATATAGTTATATTTATGTATATATGTATACTACCATATATATAAAATCATGTTTTAAATGTTGAGTAGATGATTAATTATGTATATTAAACAATTAACTACAAAGTATAACATTGTACATTTAATATTTTGATAACGTTGGTAAAATATGTTTGAATCATTTATATACAATATACTATATATATTCAAAATGAAAATCTTTAGTTATTAAATGTTATCTTTTATAATAACAAAATTACTTAATAGTTCATTAATACTAATATAATTAGTTTTATATATAATTATTTATATTTACATTCTTAGTTACAATTAAAGGTTCGTGAATCGTCGGAAATAGTTAAAGGTCAAATGTTATCATGAAATAGTTCAAACATAATGAGACTCGGTTTAATAGACTTTGCTTATCGAGTCGAATCATATAAGATTATGTTTAAATTTGGTCGGAAATTCCCGGGTCATCAAAGTATTATTAACCTTTGCGCATTCGGTGATGATTCATTAAGTGGCCATTCAAAATTGTTTGGAATACGGAGGTTAAAACCTCTTTCCTTTAACAATTGTTTTGCCTCTAAAGGCGTGAGCACTTTTTTCGTATTTTTTTTTGACATTCCTTTTTCTGCGGTTTCAGCTCCACTATGCGCATTACTTTCATTAACTGACACTTTATCCGTTTTGGTCTGCGCATTTGCGGATGCTAATTTGGAATTTGTTTCTTCTGTTCGCCGTTCTTCACGCGTTTGCGGCACATTCCGCCTTGCCGCATTCATTTTTTCAGCTAAAACATTTGATTGCATTTCTTCTATTGTTTTAGCATTTGCAGATGCTTTCACAAGCAGTTCTTTAGTTTGCTGACTAACTTCAGGACTTGATTGAAAGTCAAAATTCGAAGTATTTTTCGGATCCAATGCACCTATAGTGCTTGCATTCTTCTTTTTGTTGCACGTAGTCATGTGTATTCAAGAATAACTTGAAATTTTGACTTCTATTGGATTTAAGAACACCTTCCTGCAATATAATACAGAAAGCAACACGATTAGAATTAGGAAATGAGTTTAATAGCTCGATTGTAACGAACGCAAACTTCTCTTTCCAATTCTATTCGTGTCCCACGGATGGCGCCAATTGATCAATCCTAGATTATCCTATTAAGGTTAATCAAGGATTGAGTGCAATGAGGGGGTATAATGGATGTCGATTATGATTTTGGGACCTTATTGTCATATTTTGTTAAGTGCTAAACGATCAACAACCATGTCCCGGTCTTCGCAAATTACCTTAACCAAACAATAATCAAGTCTCCGGTAAAGTCACGAGAGAGATTAATATGGCTAGAGCAATTCTTCCAGAATCAACAACCTAAAATGAGAGGTCAAGCTCCCTATGTATAGGCTCAGGAGTTACGCGGAAGTAAGATGTGTGGGCACTTAGGAATTCCGTACAAACACTGCGAGAATCCTTCGCATTCTTTAATATTCTGCGTAATCCTACCGCGTTCCTTTGAGCTTTACCGCGGTTTCAGTGTCTTGTGCTTTTGCCTTTAAATGCCTTTCCGCATTAAAAATGTACATATACATATGTATGTATATGATCATTCCCCATCTCTGATAACAAACTATAATGAGAAAGAGACGAGCGTTAATTATAGTAAACTAATATCAAGACTAACATATCAGAAACGACGCAACGAAGCGCGTCCCGACCTTTTTCTAGTTATATACATATATCCTTTTATATCTACCGATCTATATATGATACATTGATAACTATAGCCATAATTGCAAAATCATTAGGACCCACCATTCACGCCAATAGTAATTGATTTGTTGTAATGTTAAAATGTTATTGCTTTGGCGCACAATAAACCATTTAAATTAACAATTACGTATATTGTTTCCGACCAAACTTTTAATCCATGAAGTTATATTATAAACTATATTATTCTTAAGACCCACCATTTATTTGTTCTATTAAGTCATTGGATCTTCCCATTATGAGACCCTTTTTAAAAAGGTCACAAGTTATAATAGGACCTTTAAAAAAGTGTCTTATCAGTTATATCTTTTAGGACCCTAAATAAATTCTATCAATCAACATATAGGACACAATTACTTAAAGGTCCTATTTAATCCCATTATAGGACCCATTGTTGGAGTTCTATTAACTTCGAAATTACTCCAACTTTCTTAACGGTTTTATGTAAAGAAAAAAAAGAAAAAATTTTCAGGTTAACACAATGGGTCAAATGGTTAGGATGTTGGTATGTAAAGTGTGACGACCCGGAAATTTCCGACCAAATTTAAACTTAATCTTTATATGATTTCGACACGATAATCAAAGTCTATTTAATTGAATCTCGAAATTTTTGAACTATTTTATGAAATCATTTGACCTCGATCACTTTCGACGATTCACGAACATTTATGTGTAAATAAAAATGTAAATATATACGAATTCTATACAAAAGTAATATCATACGAATTGTAATATATAAATATTAAAAGATTCAATAAATTATATAATTGGTAAATAGGATATAATAAAAGTTAATAAATTATAATAAAGGATAGAATTGATAGATTATAAAGGTAATATATTATATGTAATTACAAGTTAACATTATAATTGTTATATTAATATTAATACTATTATTCTTATAATAATATTTGCATCATTATTATTATTATATATATGAAATTTGATAAGTATAAGTTGCTATATTATTAATATTATTTATATTAATACATTTATAACTAATAATATTACTGGTACATTAATAATATTAATACTTTTATTATTATGATCCTTATTAAAATCAGTGTTAGAAATATTATTATTATCAATAGATAGTATATAGATATGAAAGTTGATATATATAAATTAATAATTTGTAATATTATTATTAATAACATTATTGTTATACATTTTATAATTACTATCATTATCATTAATACAACTATTATACCTGTATTACTATTAGTTATAATAATAAGGGCATTATTAATTTATATTTATTAAAAGATTTATTAAAATCTATAAATACAAATTTGATATATATATATATATATAAAGTGTTATAATTACTAATATTATTATTATCATTAAAAATATTAATATTATTATTATAATTATAATTACTATAAATTTTATAGCTATTATTATCAATATCATTAATAATATTATTATTATTACTATTATTATCATTATTATAAATATGATTTTATTTATTACTATAATTATTATTATTATTATTTATATTATTTACATTATTGTTATTACTATTATTATTAAATATTAAAAGTATTATTAATATAATTATTAATATTAATATTAATTAAAATTAATAAGATCAGATGGATAAAACAAATTAGTTACACATCGTAGTCTTCTTTATCTTCATTTACTTATTTTTTTTTTCCTGATTCAATTTTCATGCTCGTACGATCCTGTCTAGAAAATCAAGCTACACAACAAAAATTTAATCACATCTGGTACAAGTCAAATTTCGATCACTATCTGCCTTTTTTTTATTTTTATTTTTTTGTTTTCACTTGCCTGGATGGAATTTGCTGTCGATACTCCCAAATAATATAAGGAATCGATTAATTGGTGTTGAGAAGAAAATTCATTCAATCCTCTGTCACCAAATCTCAATTATAACTGGTACTAACAAATTAGACTTATTGAATTAAAACCTTTATTTTTTTTTTCGCTAACCTCTGTAACACTCCATTTTATGAAAAGAAGGATTTCATACGAATTTTGAAAAACTAAAATTGCTGATATGTTAGGAATCCATTGAGCAAACTATCTGCAAAGTTACAGGTTTTAATTTTTCATATTGGTTATCAATTGTCGAGTCAAAGTTTTTAAACTAAAAAGTCAAACCTATGTTCTTTGATCAAATTAAAGCTTTGTAGCTTGTTTATGTTAAAATTAGTGTTTGAGAAAGGTTCTAATGATCATTTGAAACACATTTCATTTTATAACCTTTGGCTAACACGTCCTCAAATCCTTATTCAAAATTTTTTTTCTATAAACCTCGACAGACAGCAGTAGCTGTTAGATGTCTGTTTTTTTTATTTTTTTTAATTAATAACTATCTTTCTAATATTTGTTGATGTTTACTAACCTTAAATAAAACAACGAATGTGTTATTTTGTCTTACAAATTCTTGGTCGATCAAACAATGAAGAAGAAGGGAAATTGAGAGCAGATAGATATAGTTTAAATAAATACTATATGGTTATAATTCAGAAAGATGGACTAGAGCAACTGGTTGGAGGGTGTTAAGAGGGAGCGAGAGGTCTCGGGTTCGAGCCCGGGCATCGACGTTTATTTAATTTTAAAGCCTGAATACATTGAGGTTCGTGAATCCGAGGCCAACCCTGCATTGTTCAGTTGTTCAATATAGTCATATGAATTTTTACTACAAAATACATTAGGTGAGTTTCATTTGCCCATTTACTCTTTACGTTTTTGGGCCGAGAATACATGCAAATGCTTTATTAACTGTTTTAAAATATTTATATGCGTGAGTTTCATTTGCTCCCTTTTTAAATGCTTTTGCAATATATATTTTTGGGACTGAGAATACATGCGCTGCTTTTATAAATATTTTACGAAATAGACACAAGTAATCGAAACTACATTATATGGTTGAATTATTGAAATCGAATATGCCCCTTTTTATTAAGTCTGGTAATCTAAGAATTAGGGAACAGACACCCTAATTGACGCGAACTCTAAAGATAGATCTATCGGGCCCAACAAGCCCCATCCAAAGTACCGGATGCTTTAGTACTTCGAAATTTATATCATGTCCGAAGGAGGATCCCGGAATGATGGGGATATTCTTATATGTATATTGTGAATGTCGGTTACCAGGTGTTCAATCCATATGAATGATATTTTGTCTCTATGCATGGGACGTATGTTTATGAGAAATGGAAATATGAAATCTTGTGGTCTATTAAAATTATGGACTGATTATTTATGATAAACTAATGAACTCACCAACCTTTTGCTTGACACTTTAAAGCATGTTTATTCTCAGGTACGAAAGAAATCTTTCGCTGTGCATTTGCTCATTTTAGAGACATTACTTGGAGTCATTCATGACATATTTCAAAAGATGTTGCATTCGAGCCGTTAAATTCATCAAGATTATTATTAAGTCAATTATAGTTAGATATATTATGAAATGTTATGCATGCCGTCAACTTTAAATGAAATGAAAGTTTGTCTTTTAAAAACGAATGCAATGTTTGTAAAATGTATCATATAGAGGTCAAGTACCTCGTGATGTAACCAACTATTGTGAATCATATATTATTGATATGGACTTCGTCCGGATGGATTAGGACGGGTCGCTTCAGTTGGTATCAGAGCGGTGGTCTTAGCGAACCAGGTCTTGCATTAGTGTGTCTAACTAGTAGTTGTTTAGATGCATTAATGAGTCTGGACTTCGACCGTGTCTGCATGTCAAAAGTTTTGCTTATCATTTAGTGTCGAAAATTATTTGCTTATCATCCTTAAAGTCTAGACACGTCTTACTACCTCTATTGCATAGACAGTGTATAGATAAATTCATATCTTAACATATCTGTTATTGTTACCTTTGCCTGACAGCTTCCGTAGATTCCTCCGTAACTTATGGGATTTTAGTATTATATATGCATATGTAAATTATGTATTGCAGGGTACTAATCTACATTCTATAATCTATTTCTTATCAAAAATCCTTCATCTAATCGTACAAGATGAATCCTTTAACTAGTTCGAATTCCTCGAATTCTGACAGCTATTCCGATATGGAGTTTCACCTAAGCTCCGAAAGCAGTGTCACCAGAATGAATCAACCAATCATCCATCCCAATTCATCTGATGAGTTCGTAGTCGACTTAATCAATGGAGACGTGAAGAAGTCGATCCTTTTCACCAACCGAATTCACCTCTTATCGAAGAACCTGAAGCACTTACCGGCTAATCTATCCGAAACACCATTTTCACACTCATTTCCAGAGTACCTCGCCACGATTATATTCTATCCACAATTCTAAATCTTATTCATCCGCTCGTTCCAACCGACAATCATCCCAGAATAATAGAAGAAGACAACGAATTTCGCGCTCGAGTAATCGATTTGGAGAATATAGTGCGAAATCTACCAGCTTCAGCAACATCACCGGCACCAATAGTACCATCAATAACAGCACCAGTACCATCAACAATCCATTCCTCAATATCACCATCTGTACTTTGAGTATGATCTTCGTTCTACGTATCGTTCTACCTCATTTATCTTCGTTCGACATGGCGAATATATAATCTCTAAGGTTTTAGAGATTATTTATTCTAGTTCCAACCGAAAACTAAATGAGTTTAATATTATGTTAACTCATTAAAGCCATGATTATGTCTGAAGAAAATATATATGTATATATGTTTTCATAAAGATTGTAATTAAAATTTTTATTGTACAAACTGTTAATGGTGAAAATATTTTAACGGGTAGGTAATACCCGAGGAATATTTAGATTTCGCATTAATAAATTACACTGTACATTCTTCAAAGTTGATTCAACAGTCATTTACTATCCTACTTACAACCACTAATATACGTATCCGTTCACCGCAGAATAACCCTTTTCATTCAATTTCATATTTGGATTTCGATCTATCAGAATCCAACAAGTGGCATAATGAATAAAACATTTGACAAAATAAAATTTGTTAGAAACAAACAAATTAACTATGGGAAATTTTGTTAAGAATCCACGCTAACTGTTCCTAGTTAACTGTTCCTAGCTAACTAATTACATTTTGTTTATCGCAGTTTATTTATCGCAATTTATATTCTCGCAATTTTATTTATCTTCATTTAATTTCTGTTATTTATTTTATGCACTTTAAATATCGGGACACGTATACAAGGTTTTGACATATCATATCGACCCATCTATATATATTATTTGGAATAACCATAGACACTCTATATGCAGTAATGCGGGAGTTAGCTATACAGGGTTGAGGTTTATTCTACAATAATATATATAGTTTGAGTTGTGATCGAGTCTGAGACGAATACGGGTCACGATACGTATTAATTAATTCGAATATTATATATTAAACTATATATGAATTATTGGACTGTCAACTGTGGACTATCGACTGTGGAATAAAAACATTGGACAATTAAAATGAATCAAAATATTGATTATAACATATGAAACTAAACATTTCTTCAAGTTTGCCACTTGATTTCATCTTAAAACCTCATTTGTATCTTGACGATTGCAATCTGCGTTCAAACCTTTCATGAATCTTGAAAACACCTCAATCGAGAAGATGAACCAACCACACTTCATCTACGGGAGAAAAGATTAATGCATGTAGTTATGCACCTGAAAACACTCGGAACCTGAGTAAACGTTTAACACGTATCTGTGCTAATTCCTTTAGTGTTATTATTACCCAAAATAACTTGGTGATTCCTTTCAAGGTAGCAAATTTTGTCACAACTTCAGCAAGTCAACTTCGACATTTCATCCGGATTGGTCTTATTATAACCTTGATATATAAGCTTTCCTTTCGTCATCGTCACCGAAGAACCGTTTATATCCCATCACGTTAGCAGTAAACTTACCAGCAACTTCATTACTCATTGGCTTAAGTCTCTCTGAAGAACCCTTATATTTGTTCATTAAAGCCTTATCTTATACTCATCCAAATCTTATAACGAGAATTACCATACCAATTACCTGGAATTAGCAATCAGTATTTCGAATCTCGTAGCATTTCTACATCAATAGTTATATGTATACATATAACAATTATCTCCTAGAATTACGATCTTCAATTCTGAAATTTTGAAAAGGGCACCCAGCCTACGAATCAATACATTGAACTTTGAAAAAGCTGAATGAAGCAGCAGAAAACTGTAGGCAACCGTAAACGACCTTAGTCGTCGGAAGTTTGATGATAAAGAATAGTATGTTGGAAAAGCTCAGAAACGTTGGAACTGGAAAACGGATTGAGCTAACCACGAAGGAGACCAAGGACAAATACAAGGACCAAACCCTATATTCAAAGGATTCAGGTAATTCTGGATCCGTTGAAATCTTTAGAGAATATCTTGCTCCGAAGTCACGATTAAATCTTGCGGAAAATCTTTCAGCATCAACCATCGAACCTAGAAATTTCAAAATATCATCATAAATATCTTCGATATTTCGAACCTAGAAATTTTAAAATATCATCATAAATATCTTCGATATTTCTGAGGATATTTTCATAAATATTCTCGTCCGAAATTATATACCTCTTCGTGCTTCCTGTGTATCATTATATCGGAAACATTCAATAGAAAATTTAGTATCGAAAAGCAGATTATGCGAAACTATGAAGAAAGCCGTGGACAAATCACAAAGAATAAGTTTGACTTCAAAGAATCCAAATGATTCAATGCCTGTTGAAATCTTTAGAGAATATCTTGCTCCTTACCCTAAACCCTTGCGGACAATAGTCTCCATCATCCTCTGATCTTAAATATTCAAAGATATTATCGTATCTTTCATTATAAATATCCTCCATATTTCTGAAGATATTTTTATAACTATTCTTATCTAAATCATTAATCTCTTCGTGCTATCAGTGTTACATCATATAGAAACTGTTAGTTTCTATATTCTGTAAACTTTCGAGATTAAAATATGAATGTTATTGAAGTAATATTGGGAACTGATGCATGAGTTAGTATAATATAATGACACTTGATCAACGTGATTATATTACAGTAAGTCATGCTGAGCTTCTAAATGGAGCATGATGATTCACAGATTATAACGTCAACATGTGCCATGTTACATAACTCTTTCATTCTGCTTAACTTATGAACATATCAAGAAAGTATATTCTTGATTGTTTTATTCTCAGTGATTCTGGTAATTTGACAAATCAAATCGTGCTAATACGTTCTTTCCTGTTTAGAACATTAAAATCATTCGAAACTCCATGCTTACGAATTCTGGGCCATTATTCGCTTGATTTAAAGTCGGGAAGATAAAACAAAAACATGAAGCTTCAGAATATCAATGGGGGTATAAATCACAGTAAATTGGAGAGAGTATTAACTGTGGATGTCAATGATTATGGAAAAACAGAAGTAGAGATCTCGAGTATAAGGAAAAATATAAAGCCCAATAACAACACGGAGGTTACAAACTGTGGATATTAATACGAATAGCGATATAAAGACACGGTATAATCAAGAATAGTATCACCTCAAGGTAATAGTAAAAGTAAACAGTTTTTTCTGGTGGAGGATTAAAAAGAAGGATGACAGAAATGATAATTAGGAAAATATCAGGATTTAGAATTAGATTAAACATTTTCATAATCTTTTAAATTTAGGGATTGTATAGATATGGTGAAAATAAGGGGACGGAAGAGCTTAATTTATAATGAAAATATTAGACAGAGTAATCGAGGCGGATCACCGTATTTAATTTTAGAGATCTTAATTTTCCTTACTCGCCGAAGAATCAAATCCTTTAGATTTCGAAGATTTTCATTTAAATCCCTTAAATTCCAGAAATCAACCTTGATTACGTCACCGGTTAAGACGAATCTACATTTACTCGTTTCACTCTTTTGTGGTAGCTTCACTCGTACTCTTCGAATAATCAAATTATCTTATCCATATTACTCAATAGTAATAAAACTCTATTTATCAGCTCAAATTCGTCATGAAAATATTTTTATTGTTAACCATGGCCACCTCACTCAAATTTCGGGACGAAATTTCTTTAACGGGTAGGTACTGTGCGACCCGGAAATTTCCGACCAAATTTAAACTTAATCTTTATATGATTTCGACACGATAATCAAAGTCTATTTAATTGAATCTCAAAATTTTTGAACTATTTTATGAAATCATTTGACCTCGACCACTTCCGACGATTCACGAACATTTATGTGTAAATGAAAATGTAAATATATACGAATTCTATACATAAGTAATATCATATGAATTGTAATATATAAATATTAAAAGATTCAATAAATTATATAATTGGTAAATAGGATATAATAAAAGTTAATAAATTATAATAAAGGATAGAATTGATAGATTATAAAAGTAATATATTATATGTAATTACAAGTTAACATTATAATTGTTATATTAATATTATTATTATTATTCTTATAATAATATTTGCATCATTATTATTATTATATATATAAAAATTGATAAGTATAAGTTGCTATATTATTAATATTATTTATATTAATACATTTATAACTAATAATATTACTGGTATATTAATAATATTAATACTTTTATTATTATGATCCTTATTAAAATTAGTGTTAGAAATATTATTATTATCAATAGATAGTATATAGATATGAAAGTTGATATATATAAATTAATAATTTGTAATATTATTATTAATAACATTATTGTTATACATTTTATAATTACTATCATTATCATTAATACAACTATTATACCTGTATTAGTATTAGTTATAATAATAAGGGCATTATTAATTTATATTTATTAAAAGATTTATTAAAATCTATAAATACAAATTTGATATATATATATATATATATATATATATATATATATATATATATATATATATATATATATATATATATATATATATATATATATAAAGTGTTATAATTACTAATATTATTATTATCATTAAAATATTAATATTATTATTATAATTATAATTACTATAAATTTTATTGCTATTATTATCAATATCATTAATAATAATATTATTATTATTACTATTATTATCATTATTATAAATATGATTTTAGTTATTACTATAATTATTATTATTATTTATATTATTTACATTATTGTTATTACTATTATTATTAAATATTAAAAGTATTATTAATATAATTATTAATATTAATATTAATTAAAATTAATAAGATCAGATGGATAAAACAAATTAGTTACACATCGTAGTCTTCTTTATCTTCATTTACTTATTTTTTTTTCCTGATTCAATTTTCATGCTCGTACGATCCTGTCTAGACAATCAAGCTACACAACAAAAATTTAATCACATCTGGTACAAGTCAAATTTCGATCACTATCTGCCTTTTTATTTTTTTTAATTTTTTTTTTGTTTTCACTTGCCTGGATGGAATTTGCTGTCGATACTCCCAAATAATATAAGGAATCGATTAATTGGTGTTGAGAAGAAAATTCATTCTATCCTCTGTCACCAAATCTCAATTATAACTGGTACTAACAAATTAGACTTATTGAATTAAAACCTTTATTTATTTATTTATTTTTTATTCGCTAACCTCTATAACATTCCATTTTATGAAAAGAAGGATTTCATACGAATTTTGAAAAACTAAAATTGCTGATATGTTAGGAATCCATTGAGCAAACTATCTGCAAAGTTACAGGTTTTAATTTTTCATATTGGTTATCAATTGTCGAGTCAATGTTTTTAAACTAAAAAGTCAAACCTATGTTCTTTGATCAAATTAAAGCTTTGTAGCTTGTTTCTGTTGAAATTAGTGTTTGAGAAAGGTTCTAATGATCATTTGAAACACATTTCGTTTTATAACCTTTGGCTAACACGTCCTCAAATCCTTATTCAAATTTTTTTTTCTATAAACCTTGACGGACAGCAGTAGCTGTTAGATGTCTGTTTTTTTTATTTTTTTTAATTAATAACTATCTTTCTAATATTTGTTGATGTTTACAAACCTTAAATAAAACAACGAATGTGTTATTTTGTCTTACAAATTCTTGGTCGATCAAACAATGAAGAAGAAGGGAAATTGAGAGCAGATAGATATAGTTTAAATAAATACTATATGGTTATAATTCAGAAAGAGGGACTAGAGCAACTGGTTGGAGGGTATTAGGAGGGAGCGAGAGGTCTCGGGTTCGAGCCCGGGCATCGACGTTTATTTGTTTTTAAAGCCTGAATACATTGAGGTCCGTGAATCCGAGGCCAACCCTGCATTGTTCAGTTGTTCAATATAGTCATATGTATTTTTACTACAAAATACATTAGGTGAGTTTCATTTGCCCGTTTACTCTTTAAGTTTTTGGGCTGAGAATACATGCAAATGCTTTATTAACTGTTTTAAAATATTTATATGCGTGAGTTTCATTTGCTCCCTTTTTAAATGCTTTTGCAATATATATTTTTGGGACTGAGAATACATGCGCTGCATTTATAAATGTTTTACGAAATAGACACAAGTAATTGAAACTACATTATATGGTTGAATTATCGAAATCGAATATGCCCCTTTTTATTAAGTCTGGTAATCTAAGAATTAGGGAACAGACACCCTAATTGACGCGAACTCTAAAGATAGATCTATCGGGCCCTACAAGCCCCATCCAAAGTACCGGATGCTTTAGTACTTCGAAATTTATATCATGTCCGAAGGGGGATCCCGGAATGATGGGGATATTCTTATATGTATATTGTGAATGTCGGTTACCAGGTGTTCAATCCATATGAATGATATTTTTGTCTCTATGCATGGGACGTATGAAATGTCCCGTTCTTATTGATTAAAAACGTTCCATATTAATTGATTTCGTTGCGAGGTTTTGACCTCTATATGAGACGTTTTTCAAAGACTGCATTCATTTTTAAAACAAACCATAACCTTTATTTCATAAATAAAGGTTTAAAAAGCTTTACTTAGATTATCAAATAATGATAATCTAAAATATCCTGTTTACACACGACCATTACATAATGGTTTACAATACAAATATGTTACATCGAAATCAGTTTCTTGAATGCAGTTTTTACACAATATCATACAAACATGGACTCCAAATCTTGTCCTTATTTTAGTATGCAACAGCGGAAGCTCTTAGTATTCACCTGAGAATAAACATGCTTTAAACGTCAACAAAAATGTTGGTGAGTTATAGGTTTAACCTATATATATCAAATCGTAACAATAGACCACAAGATTTCATATTTCAATACACATCCCATACATAGAGATAAAAATCATTCATATGGTGAACACCTGGTAACCGACATTAACAAGATGCATATATAAGAATATCCCCATCATTCCGGGACACCCTTCGGATATGATATAAATTTCCAAGTACTAAAGCATCCGGTACTTTGGATGGGGTTGGTTAGGCCCAATAGATCTATCTTTAGGATTCGCGTCAATTAGGGTGTCTGTTCCCTAATTCTTAGATTACCAGACTTAATAAACAGGGGCATATTCGATTTTGATAATTCAACCATAGAATGTAGTTTCACGTACTTGTGTCTATTTTGTAAATCATTTATAAAACCTGCATGTATTCTCATCCCAAAAATATTAGATTTTAAAAGTGGGACTATAACTCACTTTCACAGATTTTTACTTCGTCGGGAAGTAAGACTTGGCCACTGGTTGATTCACGAACCTATAACAATATATACATATATATCAAAGTATGTTCAAAATATATTTACAACACTTTTAATATAATTTGATGTTTTAAGTTTATTAAGTCAGCTGTCCTCGTTATTAACCTACAACTAGTTGTGCACAGTTAGATGTACAGAAATAAATCGATAAATATTATCTTGAATCAATCCACGACCCAGTGTATACGTATCTCAGTATTGATCACAACTCAAACTATATATATTTTGGAATCAACCTCAACCCTGTATAACTAACTCCAACATTCACATATAGAGTGTCTATGGTTGTTCCGAAATATATATAGATGTGTCGACATGATAGGTCGAAATATTGTATACGTTTCTATGGTATCTCAAGATTACATAATATACAATACAAGTTGATTAAGTTATGGTTGGAATAGATTTGTTACCAATTTTCACGTAGCTAAAATGAGAAAAATTATCCAATCTTGTTTTACCCATAACTTCTTCATTTTAAATCCGTTTTGAGTGAATCAAATTGCTATGGTTTCATATGGAACTCTATTTTATGAATCTAAACAGAAAATGTATAGGTTTATAGTCGGAAAGATAAGTTACAAGTCGTTTTTGTAAAGGTAGTCATTTCAGTCGAAAGAACGACGTCTAGATGACCATTTTAGAAAACATACTTCCACTTTGAGTTTAACCATAATTTTTGGATATAGTTTCATGTTCATAATAAAAATCATTTTCCCAGAATAACAACTTTTAAATCAAAGTTTATCATAGTTTTTAATTAACTAACCCAAAACAGCCCGCGGTGTTACTACGACGGCGTAAATCCGGTTTTACGGTGTTTTTCGTGTTTCAAGGTTTTAAATCATTAAGTTATCATATCATATAGATATAGAACATGTGTTTAGTTGATTTTAAAAGTCAAGTTAGAAGGATTAACTTTTATTTGCGAACAA
Organism: Rutidosis leptorrhynchoides; assembly: GCF_046630445.1. Classification (NCBI taxonomy): domain Eukaryota; kingdom Viridiplantae; phylum Streptophyta; class Magnoliopsida; order Asterales; family Asteraceae; genus Rutidosis; species Rutidosis leptorrhynchoides. The sequence continues at coordinate 203,335,135 of NC_092340.1, forward strand.
GTTTAGAATTAACTAAACTATGTTCTATTGATTACAAGTTTAAACCTTCGAATAAGATAGCTTTATATGTATGAATCGAATGATGTTATGAACATCATTACTACCTCAAGTTCCTTGGATAAACCTACTGGAAATGAGAAAAATAGATCTAGCTTCAAAGGATCCTTGGATGGCTTGAAAGTTCTTGAAGCAGAATCATGACACGAAAACAATTTCAAGTAAGATTTCCACTCGAAATAAGATTGTTATAGTTATAGAAATTGAATTAAAGTTTGAATATTATTATTACCTTGTATTAGAAAGATAACCTACTATAAGTAACAAAGGTTTCTTGATCTTGGATGATTACTTGGAATGGATTTAGAAAACTTGGAAGTAAACTTGCAATCTTGGAAGTATTCTTGATTTTATGAAACTAGAACTTTTGGAATTTATGCAGAACACTTAGAACTTGAAGATAGAACTTGAGAGAGATCAATTAGATGAAGAAAATTGAAGAATAAAAGTGTTTGTAGGTGTTTTTTATCGTTGGTGTATGGATTAGGTATAAAGGATATGTAATTTTATTTTCATGTAAATAAGTCATGAATGATTACTCATATTTTTATAATTTTATGAGATATTTCATGCTAGTTGCCAAATGATGGTTCCCACATGTGTTAGGTGACTCAAATGGGCTGCTAAGATCTGATCATTGGAGTGTATATTCCAATAGTACATACATCTAAAAGCTGTGTACTGTACGAGTACGAATACGGGTGCATACGAGTAGAATTGTTGATGAAACTGAACGAGGATGTAATTGTAAGCATTTTTGTTAAGTAGAAGTATTTTGATAAGTGTCTTGAAGTCTTTCAAAAGTGTATGAATACATATTAAAACACTACATGTATATACATTTTAACTGAGTCGTTAAGTCATCGGTAGTCGTTACATGTAAATGTTGTTTTGAAACCTTTAGGTTAACGATCTTGTTGAATGTTGTTAACCCATTGTTTATTATAACAAATGAGATGTTAAATTGTTATATTATCATGATATTATGATATATAATATATCTTAGTATGATATATATACAGTTAAATGTCGTTACAACGATAATCGTTACATATATCTCTCGTTTCGAAATCATTAAGTTAGTAGTCTTATTTTTACATATGTATTTCATGGTTAATACACTTAATAATATATTTACTTATCATTTAACATAATTAACCAAGTGTAGCAATATCTTAATATGATTCATATGTACCTAGTAAGACGTTGTTATAACGATAATCGTTATATATATCGTTTTCGAGTTTCTTAAATTAATAGTCTCATTTTTATGTATATAACTCATTGTTAAAATACCTAATGAGATACATACTTATAATAAAATCATGTTAACTATATATATAACCATATATATATCATCGTATAGTTTTTACAAGTTTTAACGTTCGTGAATCTCCGGTCAACTTGGGTGGTCAATTGTCTATATGAAACCTATTTCAATTAATCAAGTCTTAACAAGTTTGATTGCTTAACATGTTGGAAACACTTAATCATGTAAATAACAATTTCATTTAATATATATATAAACATGGAAAAGTTCGGGTCACTACAGTACCTACCCGTTAAATAAATTTCATCCCGAAATTTTAAGCAGTTGGAGGTGTTGACGTATCTTCTGGAAATAAATGCGGGTATTTCTTCTTCATCTGATCTTCACGCTCCCAGGTGAACTCGGGTCCTCTACGAGCATTCCATCGAACCTTAACAATCGGTATCTTGTTTTGTTTAAGTCTCTTAACCTCACGATCCATTATTTCGACAGGTTCTTCAATGAATTGAAGTTTTTCATTGATTTGGATTTCGTCCAACGGAATAGTGATATCTTCTTTAGCAAAACATTTCTTCAAATTTGAGACGTGGAAAGTGTTATGTACAGCCGTGAGTTGTTGAGGTAGCTCCAGTTGGTAAGCTACTGGTCCGACACGATCTATAATATTGAATGGTCCAATGTACCTTGGATTTAGTTTCCCCCGTTTACCAAATCGAACAACGCCTTTCCAAGGTGAAACCTTAAGCATGACCATTTCTCCAATTTCAAACTCTATATCTTTTCTTTTACTGTCCGCGTAGCTCTTTTGTCGACTCTGGGCGGTTTTCAATCTTTGTTGAATTTGGATGATTTTCTCGGTAGTTTCTTGTATTATCTCCAGACCTGTAATATGTCAATCCCCCACTTCACTCCAACAAATCGGAGACCTGCACTTTCTACCATAAAGTGCTTCAAACGGCGCCATCTCAATGCTTGAATGGTAGCTGTTGTTGTAGGAAAATTCTGCTAACGGTAGATGTCGATCCCAACTATTTCCGAAATCAATAACACAAGCTCGTAGCATGTCTTCAAGCATTTGTATCGTCCTTTCGCTCTGCCCATCAGTTTGTGGATGATAGGCAGTACTCATGTCTAGACGAGTTCCCAATGCTTGCTGTAATGTCTGCCAGAATCTTGAAATAAATCTGCCATCCCTATCAGAGATAATAGAGATTGGTATTCCATGTCTGGAGACGACTTCCTTCAAATACAGTCGTGCTAACTTCTCCATCTTGTCATCTTCTCTTATTGGCAGGAAGTGTGCTGACTTGGTGAGACGATCAACTATTACCCAAATAGTATCATAACCACTTGCAGTCCTTGGCAATTTAGTAATGAAATCCATGGTAATGTTTTCCCATTTCCATTCCAGGATTTCAGGTTGTTGTAGTAGACATGATGGTTTCTGATGTTCAGCTTTGACCTTAGAACACGTCAAACATTCTCCTACATATTTAGCAATATCGGCTTTCATACCTGGCCACCAAAAATATTTCTTAAGATCCTTGTACATCTTCCCCGTTCCAGGATGTATTGAGTATCTGGTTTTATGAGCTTCTCTAAGTACCATTTCTCTCATATCTCCAAATTTTGGTACCCAAATTCTTTCAGCCCTATATCGGGTTCCGTCTTCCCGAATATTAAGATGCTTCTTCGATCCTTTGAGTATTTCATCCTTTAAATTTCCCTCTTTTAAAACTCCTTGTTGCGCCTCCTTTATTTGAGTAGTAAGGTTAGTGTGAATCATTATTTTCATAGATTTTACTCGAATGGGTTCTCTATCCTTTCTGCTCAAGGCGTCGGCTACCACATTTGCCTTCTCCGGGTGGTAACGAATCTCAAAGTCGTAATCATTCAATAATTCAATCCACCTACGCTGCCTCATATTCAGTTGTTTCTGATTAAATATGTGTTGAAGACTTTTGTGGTCGGTATATATAATACTTTTGACCCCATATAAGTAGTGCCTCCAAGTCTTTAATGCAAAAACAACCGCGCCTAATTCCAAATCATGCGTCGTATAATTTTGTTCGTGAATCTTCAATTGTCTAGACGCATAAGCAATCACCTTCGTCCGTTGCATTAATACACAACCGAGACCTTGCTTTGATGTGTCACAATAAATCACAAAATCATCATTCCCTTCAGGCAATGACAATATAGGTGCCGTAGTTAGCTTTTTCTTCAATAATTGAAACGCCTTCTCTTGTTCATACTTCCATTCAAATTTCTTCCCTTTATGCGTTAATGCAGTCAAGGGTTTTGCTATTTTGGAGAAATCTTGGATGAATCTTCTGTAGTAACCAGCCAGTCCTAAAAATTGACGTATATGCTTCGGAGTTTTTGGGGTTTCCCACTTTTCAACGGTTTTGATCTTTGCCGGGTCCACCTGGATACCTTCTTTGTTCACTATGTGACCGAGGAATTGAACTTCTTCCAACCAAAATGCACACTTTGAAAACTTAGCGTACAGTTTTTCTTTCCTCAATACTTCTAGCACTTTTCTCAAATGTTCTTCGTGCTCTTGATCATTCTTTGAGTAAATAAGTATGTCATCGATGAAAACAATGACAAACTTGTCAAGATATGGCCCACACACTCGGTTCATAAGGTCCATGAACACAGCTGATGCATTAGTCAATCCAAACGGCATAACCATAAACTCGTAATGACCATAACGCGTCCTAAAAGTAGTTTTTGGAATATCATCCTCCTTTACTCGCATTTGATGATATCCAGAACGTAATTCGATCTTCGAATAAACCGACGAGCCTTGTAGTTGATCAAATAAGTCGTCAATTCTTGGCAGTGGATAACGGTTTTTGATGGTAAGTTTGTTCAACTCTCTGTAGTCAATACACAACCTAAATGTACCATCCTTCTTCTTGACAAACAAAACAGGAGCTCCCTATGGTGATGTGCTTGGTCGAATGAAACCACGTTCTAATAGTTCTTGCAGTTGGCTTTACAGTTCTTTCATCTCGCTGGGTGCGAGTCTATAAGGATCACGAGCTATTGGTGCAGCTCCTGGTACAAGATCTATTTGAAATTCAACAGATCTGGAGGTAGTCCCGGTAATTCTTTCGGAAATACATCGGGAAATTCTTTTGCGACGGGAACATCATTGATGCTCTTTTCTTCAGTTTGTACTTTCTCAACGTGTGCTAGAACAGCATAGCAACCTTTTTTTATTAGTTTTTGTGCCTTCAAATTACTAATAAGATGTAGCTTCATGTTGCCCTTTTCTCCGTACACCATTAAGGGTTCTCCTTCTTCTCGTACAATGCGAATTGCATTTTTATAACATACGATCTCTGCTTTCACCTTCTTCAGCCAGTCCATGCCAACTATTACATCAAAACTCCCTAACTCTACTGGTATCAAATCAATCTTAAATATTTCGCTACCCAGTTTAATTTCTCGATTCCGGCATATATTATCTGCTGAAATTAATTTACCGTTTGCTAATTCGAGTAAAAATTTACTATCCAACGTCGTCAATGGACAACTTAATTTAGCACAAAAATCTCTACTCATATAGCTTCTATCTGCACCCGAATCAAATAAAATGTAAGCAGATTTATTGTCAATAAGAAACGTACCCGTAACAAGCTCCGGGTCTTCCTGTGCCTCTGCCGCATTAATATTGAAAACTCTTCCGCGGCCTTGTCCATTCGTGTTCTCCTGGTTCGGGCAATTTCTAATAATGTGGCCTGGTTTTCCACATTTATAACAAACTACATTGGCATAACTTGCTCCGACACTACTTGCTCCGCCATTACTCGTTCCGACACCATTTGTTCCTTTCGTTCTGTTAACCCCTGGTCCGTAGACCTCACATTTCGCCACGCTATGACCATTTCTTTTACACTTGTTGCAAAATTTGGTGCAGAACCCCGAGTGATACTTTTCACACCTTTGGCATAGCTGCTTCTGATTGTTGTTGTTGTTGCGGTTGTTATTGTTGTTGGGATGATTGTTGTAGTTGCTGTAATTGTTGTTGTTGTTGTTGGGCCGTTTGTTGTAGTTGCGATTGATGTTGCGATTGTTGGGATAATTTTTGCGATTATTATTGTAATTGCTGTTGTTGTTGTATTGGTGATTCTTATCACCGTTTTCCTCCCACTTTCTTTTGACTTGCTTCACATTGGCCTCTTCAGCCGTCTGTTCTTTAAATCTTTCCTCAATCTGGTTCACTAGTTTGTGAGCCATTCTACATGCCTGTTGTATGGAGGCGGGCTCGTGTGAACTTATATCTTCTTGGATTCTTTCCGGTAATCCTTTCACAAATGCGTCGATCTTCTCTTCCTCATCTTCGAACGCTCCCGGACACAATAGGCACAATTCTGTGAATCGTCTTTCGTACGTGGTAATATCAAATCCTTGGGTTCGTAACCCTCTAAGTTCTTTCTTGAGCTTATTGACCACGGTTCTGGGACGGTACTTCTCGTTCATCAAGTGCTTGAATGCTGACCACGGTAGTGCGTAAGCATCATCTTGTCCCACTTGCTCTAGATAGGTATTCCACCATGTTAACGCAGAACCTGTGAAGGTATGCGTAGCGTACTTCACTTTGTCCTCTTCAGTACACTTACTTATGGCAAACACCGATTCGACCTTCTCAGTCCACCGTTTCAATCCGATCGGTCCTTCGGTTCCATCAAATTCCAAAGGTTTGCAGGCAGTGAATTCTTTGTAGGTGCATCCTACACGATATCCTGTACTGCTAGATCCAAGGTTATTGTTGGTATGTAGCGCAGCCTGTACTGCGGCTATGTTTGAAGCTAGAAAAGTACGGAATTCCTCTTCATTCATATTCACGGTGTGTCGAGTAGTCGGTGGCATTTCCTTCAAAATAGTCAAATGGAACAAGTTAATCATACAGAATATTAAGAGTAGTTAATAGTATTTCGTAGCATAATATGAACTCATTTATAAAAGCTTTTTCTTCATATTAGCGTTTTATAAGTTTAAATTCGGGTAGTACCTACCCGTTAAGTTCATACTTAGTAGCTAATATACAATTCAACTACTACAATTCTATATGAAAAACTGATTATAATAATATTTCGCGTTCAAACTTTTATACAATATTTTACAAACTTACAATACCGCTTATATTACATAAAGCATGAAATATAGCACACAATAACTTTGATACAAGATAGTTGTAAAGATAATTCTAGCTAGTACACAAGTCGTTCAGCAAAGGCAATAAAGATACGTAATTCATACGTCCAGAAACAAGTCATGCATTCTGGTTTTACTAGGACTACTTCCCATCCTTGGTCTTGTGGAACATAACCGTTATGGCCATTGATAAGATAGCGTGTTGTAACGTCGTCAAAGGGACGAGGGTTACGTAATGACCAACAGTCTCGTAATAACCTAAAAACCTCATTTCTTATGAAACATCCGAAACTAATCCTCCCGGACGGAATCTTCAACAGTTGGTTCCATCGCGATGATCGACTCTAAGTAATGTCCTTAAAATGAGCAAATGCACAGCGGAAGACTTAATTTGTACCTGAGAATAACATGCTTTAAAATGTCAACATAAAGTTGGTGAGATATAGGTTTGATGCTAGCAGCGTTATAACTATGGAACACAAGATTTCATATATAAACATTTTAATAAAAATATTCTAAGTGGTTGAGCACTTGGTAACCATACTTAACATTTAATCACGTCGCATATTCCCTTTATTATGAAATCTTACTACACTGTACCAAGTGTAGTCACGAAACGAAGTACTGTGCAACCGTTGAATACTGGTCGTCCAGTCCGGTTGGGGTTGTCAGGCCCGATAGATCTATCAACAGGATTCGCGTTTACAATACCGCTGTAAATATTAGTTACCAAGCTACAGGGAAGTATGCCAGTGGTACAACTCAACGTAGAACATATTTTTCAGTTACTTGTGTCCATATCGTAAAACATAAAATACATGTATTCTCATCCCGAAATATTTAGAGTTTAAAAGTGGGACTATATACTCACCTAATGTATTTTGTAGTAAAAATACATATAACACCATTGGTAAATTATAAGGTTGGCCTTCGATTCACGAACCTATTTCATTAATATATATATTAAAACACATAATGAGCACGTAATGATATTCAATCCAGTTTATGCATATTTATTATAAATTATATTACTTGTTAGAAATATTAATGTATTTAATATTTCCGATACCATATATATCTATATATGTTATTTTTATATTAAAAGAGTAAATTAAGTATATTTATGATACATGTAATAATATAGTTTTATATAATTATATTTTGTTAGTCAAAATAATAATTATGATAATACCAAAATAATGACACTAAATCAATTAATTAAAGTTAATAATGAGGTTAAAAATAATAATTTTGGTAATAATAATAATAATAATAATAATAATAATAATAATAACAATGATAATAATAATAATAATAATAATAATAATAATAATAAAAGTAAATGACAACCTACCTAAAAAGAATTGGGAAACTGTCGCATGTAAGGCTCGAACCCGAATCCCTCACTAACCCGAATCAACACCCCACCATTGAGCTGTAATCGTTTTTCTGGTATAAGTTATCTCCTAATTATATTAAACTGTATCACCTTATCTTCCTATTCCTCTTCTTCTTCGTATATCAAATCAACCAGAGATTCAAATCCCACTCTAACACTAATAACCAATTTAATTTAGACTTTGTAAAATAACAGATAACGACTCTGATTGTGGTTGATTGATTTACGTGTTAAAAAAAATATATAAAAAGTAATATCAGTCCTCGTCGAAGGAAATAAGAACAAAAATCTGATTTTGAGATTGGGATATTTGGGACTTTGAGACCTTCATGAAAAACGTTACTTATCAACAAGAGAACTCTCGACATTCATCTTTTTGACCTGAAATAAACTACAGCCCTCGAATTTGAATGTTTGACCATCGTTTGACTTTTGTATTTCAGAGTTTTGCCCTTAAAATTAGAACTTAATACGTTGAATTTGCTTTTGATAATTTACAGGAAGTTCGTTTAAATGATTTTTGACAACACTACGTTTATACATTTTGAAGTTTAATTTGAATTCGTGGTTATTGTAACTTGAGTTCGAAACAGAGGTGGAAGAATGGGTTTTTGTTCTTTACTGTAAAAGACTTTGCAGATAAAATTGTTAATTGATTATAAAGAGAAGAAGTCGACTGGTTTCTGTTAATACACGTTTATATATAGAATTTATCTTGAATGACAGATTATTCGAGCCAAGCAATAACGAACAAATTATAAAAAGTGGATAGAAAATAAATGAATAAAAAAAAAACTCTGATAATGACCCTTAACAGATTGCTGTACGTGATTACAGCTTCGATGGCTTCTTTTGTGGATAAGAATCAGATATATTTATAAAACGGGTTTCAATTTTTATATATCTGATATTATAATTTTATAATTAGTATTAATAAATATATAAATATATTATTATTAATAATCCTAATAATATTAATTATTTTAAGGATAATAATTAATAATAGTAATAATAATAACAACAATGATATTATTAATGATAATAATATTATTAGTAATAATAATAATAATATACATATCATAACAACATAAAAATAAATATTTTTTTTTTTTAAATCTATAAGTTACAATATACCTATAATAGCTATGTATAGAATTTATAGTATAGTATAATATAATATAAAATCCATCATTGTTTATATACAATTATTCACTTGATAATTTCATATTTAACTTGTTTAATACCAAACAAGATGACAAACGAGTATTAAAGTTAATTATACTATTATGTTTCATATATACTTTATATATATACATAGACTCATAACAGATTTTTTTATATTTTATTTTACATATTTATTAAATCATATACTATTATAGCACATATATATATATACATATATATATATATATTCTTTTGAGAATAGTTGTTCGTGAATCATCGGGCGTGGTCATAGGGTAACTAATTATCCAAATAAAGATTTCAGACTTTCTAGACTTAACATTAAGGTTTTTGTTTATCATGTCGGAAACATATAGAGATTAAGGTTTAAATTTGGTCGGAAATTTCCGGGTCGTTACATCTTACCCCAATTACCGACTCCGTCACTTGTGGGAACGTTTTGTTTAATAGTTGTAGCCCGATGTTCTTTTTCTCACTTCGGTGAGAAGCGAACATTACTAACCCGTAAGCATAGCATGCTTCTTTATGTTGCATGTTAGCCGCTTTTTCTAAATCATGAAGTCCTATATTCGGATACATTGAGTCAAAATAATTTCTTAACCCGTTGCGTAAAATAGCATTTGGGTTCCCCGCAATATATGCGTCAAAGTAAACACATTGTAACTTATGGGTTTCCCAATCTGATATCCCCCATCTTTCAAACGAAAGTCTCTTATAAACCAAGACATTCTTGGAACGTTCTTCGAATGTCTTACAAACTGATTTCGCCGTAAATAGTTGTGCTGAAGAATTCTGACCGACTCTAGACAAGATTTCATCAATCATGTCTCCGGGTAGGTCTCTTAAAATACTGGGTTGTCTATCCATTTTGTGTTTTTATACTGTAAAATAGACAAGAGTTAGATTCATAAAAAAAAATACTTATTAATACAAGCAATTTTTACATATATCATAAAGCATAAGCAAACTATATTACATATATTACACCACACGAATACAACTATCTTATTCTGACTCGCTCGTTTCTTCTTCTTCGATTTTGGTTCGTTTTGCCAAGTTTCTAGGGATATATGATGTTCCCCTAATACGAGCTGTCATTTTCCACAACGGTTTAGAAAAACCTGGTGGTTTAGAGGTTCCCGGGTCATTGTTACAACTTAAGGGCTTCGGGGGTTGACGATACATATAAAGTTCATCGGGGTTGGAATTAGATTTCTCTATTTTTATGCCCTTTCTCTTATTATTTTCTTTTGCCTTTTTAAATTCAGTTGGGGCAATTTCTATAACATAATCGGAATTCTCGTCAGAATCCGATTCATCGGAGAATTGGTAATCCTCCCAATATTTTGCTTCCTTGGCGGAAACACCATTGACCATAATTAACCTTGGTCAGTTGGTTGAGGATTTTCTTTTACTTAACCGTTTTATTATTTCCCCCACCGGTTCTATTTCCTCCTCTGGTTCCTCCTCTTCCGATTCTGATTCTTCTTTCGGTTCTGATTCTTCTTCCGGTTCTTCTTCGGGAACTTGTGAATCAGTCCAATATATATTCGACTCTTCGTTATTATTAGGTGAGTCAATGGGATTTGTGCTAGAGGTAGACATCTATCACACAATATCAAACATGTTAAGAGATTAATATATCACATAATCTATACATGTTAATAATATATAGTTTCCAACAAAAATGTTAAGCAATCATTTTTAAAGAAAACACGGTCGAAGTCCAGACTCACTAATGCATCCTAACAAACTCGATAAGACACACTAATGCAAATTTTCTGGTTCTCTAAGACCAACGCTCGGATACCAACTGAAATGTCCCGTTCTTATTGATTAAAAACGTTCCATATTAATTGATTTCGTTGCGAGGTTTTGACCTCTATATGAGACGTTTTTCAAAGACTGCATTCATTTTAAAAACAAACCATAACCTTTATTTCATAAATAAAGGTTTAAAAAGCTTTACGTAGATTATCAAATAATGATAATCTAAAATATCATGTTTACACACGACCATTACATAATGGTTTACAATACAAATATGTTACATCGAAATCAGTTTCTTGAATGCAGTTTTTACACAATATCATACAAACATGGACTCCAAATCTTGTCCTTATTTTAGTATGCAACAGCGGAAGCTCTTAGTATTCACCTGAGAATAAACATGCTTTAAACGTCAACAAAAATGTTGGTGAGTTATAAGTTTAACCTATATATATCAAATCGTAACAATAGACCACAAGATTTCATATTTCAATACACATCCCATACATAGAGATAAAAATCATTCATATGGACAACACCTGGTAACCGACATTAACAAGATGCATATATAAGAATATCTCCATCATTACGGGACACCCTTTGGATATGGTATAAATTTCGAAGTACTAAAGCATCCGGTACTTTGGATGGGGTTTGTTAGGCCCAATAGATCTATCTTTAGGATTTGCGTCAATTAGGGTGTCTGTTCCCTAATTCTTAGATTACCAGACTTAATATAAAGGGGCATATTCGATTTCGATAATTCAACCATAGAATGTAGTTTCACGTACTTGTGTCTATTTTGTAAATCATTTATAAAACCTGTATGTATTCTCATCCCAAAAATATTAGATTTTAAAAGTGGGACTATAACTCATTTTCACAGATTTTTACTTCGTCGGGAAGTAAGCCTTGGCCATTGGTTGATTCACGAACCTATAACAATATATACATATATATATCAAAGTATGTTCAAAATATATTTACAACACTTTTAATATAATTTGATGTTTTAAGTTTATTAAGTCAGCTGTCCTCGTTAGTAACCTACAACTAGTTGTCCACAGTTAGATGTACAGAAATAAATCGATAAATATTATCTTGAATCAATCCACGACCCAGTGTATACGTATCTCAGTATTGATCTGTAGTGACCCGAACTTTTCCATGTTTATATATATTAAATGAAATTTTTATTTACATGATTAAGTGTTTCCAACATGTTAAGCAATCAAACGGGTTAAGACTTGATTAATTGAAATAGGTTTCATATAGACAATTGACCACCCAAGTTGACCGGTGATTCACGAACGTTAAAACTTGTAAAAACTATACGATGACATATATATGGATATATATATAGTTAACATGATTTTATAATAAGTATGTATCTCATTAGGTATTTTAACAATGAGTTATATACATAAAAATGAGACTATTAATTTAAGAAACTCGAAAACGATATATATAACGATTATCGTTATAACAACGTCTTACTAGGTACATATGAATCATATTAAGATATTGATACACTTGGTTAATTATGTTAAATGATAAGTAAATATATTATTAAGTGTATTAACAATGAAATACATATGTAAAAATAAGACTACTAACTTAATGATTTCGAAATGAGACATATATGTAACGATTATCGTTGTAACGACCTTTAACTGTATATATATCATACTAAGATATATTATATATCATAATATCATGATAATATAACAATTTAACATCTCATTTGTTATAATAAACAATGGGTTAATAACATTCAACAAGATCGTTAACCTAAAGGTTTCAAAACAACATTTACATGTAACGACTAACGATGACTTAACGACTCAGTTAAAATGTATATACATGTAGTGTTTTAATATGTATTCATACACTTTTGAAAGACTTCAAGACACTTATCAAAATATTTCTACTTAACAAAAATGCTTACAATTACATCCTCGTTCAGTTTCATCAACAATTCTACTCGTATGCACCCGTATTCATACTCGTACAATACACAGCTTTTAGATGTATGTACTATTGGTATATACACTCCAATAATCAGCTCTTAGCAGCCCATGTGAGTCACCTAACACATGTGGGAACCATCATTTGGAAACTAGCATGAAATATCTAATAAAATTACAAAAATATGAGTAATCATTCATGACTTATTTACATGAAAACAAAATTACATATCCTTTATATCTAATCCATACACTAACGACTAAAAACACCTACAAACACTTTCATTCTTCAATTTTCTTCATCTAATTGATCTCTCTCAAGTTCTATCTTCAAGTTCTAAGTGTTCTTCATAAATTCCAAAAGTTCTAGTTTCATAAAATCAAGAATACCTCTAAGATTGCAAGTTTACTTACAAGTTTTCTAAATCCATTCCAAGTAATCATCCAAGATCAAGAAACCTTTGTTACTTACAGTAGGTTATCTTTCTAATACAAGGTAATAATCATATTCAAACTTTAATTAAATTTCTATAACTATAACAATCTTATTTCGAGTGGAAATCTTACTTGAAATTGTTTTCGTGTCATGATTCTGCTTCAAGAACTTTCAAGCCATTCAAGGATCCTTTGAAGCTAGATCTATTTTTCTAATTTCCAGTAGGTTTATCCAAGGAACTTGAGGTAGTAATGATGTTCATAACATCATTCAATTCATACATATAAAGCTATCTTATTCGAAGGTTTAAACTTGTAATCACTAGAACATAGTTTAGTTAATTCTTAACTTGTTCGCAAATAAAAGTTAATCCTTCTAACTTGACTTTTAAAATCAACTAAACACATGTTCTATATCTATATGATATGCTAACTTAATGATTTAAAACCTGGAAACACAAAAAACACCGTAAAACCGGATTTACGCCGTCGTAGTAACACCGCGGGCTGTTTTGGGTTAGTTAATTAAAAACTATGATAAACTTTGATTTAAAAGTTGTTATTATGAAAAAATGATTTTTATTATGAACATGAAACTATATCCAAAAATTATGGTTAAACTCAAAGTGGAAGTATGTTTTCTAAAATGGTCATCTAGACGTCGTTCTTTCAACTGAAATGACTACCTTTACAAAAATGACTTGTAACTTATTTTTCCGACTATAAACCTATACTTTTTCTCTTTATATTCATAAAATAGAGTTCAATATGAAACCATAGCAATTTGATTCACTCAAAACGGATTTAAAATGAAGAAGTTATGGGTAAAACAAGATTGGATAATTTTTCTCATTTTAGCTACGTGAAAATTGGTAACAAATCTATTCCAACCATAACTTAATCAACTTGTATTGTATATTATGTAATCTTGAGATACCATAGACACGTATACAATGTTTCGACCTATCATGTCGACACATCTATATATATTTCGGAACAACCATAGACACTCTATATGTGAATGTTGGAGTTAGCTATACAGGGTTGAGGTTGATTCCAAAATATATATAGTTTGAGTTGTGATCATGAAATGTCCCGTTCTTATTGATTAAAAACGTTCCATATTAATTGATTTCGTTGCGAGGTTTTGACCTCTATATGAGACATTTTTCAAAGGGTCCTATAATTGAGGCTTCACTCGTACGTCTGACTAAGTCTAACATAGTCAAACATCTAAATCTCATTCCTGCAGTTCCTGTAACCACATACAAACACGGATAGGATAATAACGAGCAATCATGGTGGCCTGTAAACTGTTGTACCTGCAATGGACGTGGGTAGATGTCTAGGGACTTGCATAAAATGCATCAACAGAAGGTGTGAGTTGTAAGGAAACGAAGGAGGTGAATTTATAAGAAAATCTCCGACAGAACAATTAAAATGGACGATCGCATTTAAAGCGGATCCTAATTCCCTTGATTACCGGAGAGTCAAATCTTATTAAGAAGATTTTCTTCAAATCCCTTGAAATCTGGAAATCAATCATATCTACGTCAAATGATAAGATGAATCTACACTTACTCATTTCACTCTTCTATGTTAGCTTCATTCGTACTCTTCATATAAATGGATTGTTTATCCAAATTATTCGCCGATGATAAAACTCTAATTTTCAGCCCGTATGCATCATGAAAACATACTTATTATCATTCACGACCTTTCCACTCAAATTTCGGGACGAAATTTCTTTAACGGGTAGGTACTGTGACAACCCGGAAATTTCCAACCAAATTTAAACTTTAATCTTTATATGTTTCCGACACCGGAAATTTCCAACCAAATTTAAACTTTAATCTTTATATGTTTCCGACACGATAAGCAATATTTTTTAAGTTAAATTTCAAGAATTTTAAACTATGTTCATACATTCATTCAACCTCGACCAAGTTCCAACGATTCACGAACCATTAAACGAATATGATTATATATGTATATGTGTGTATATATTATAACTTGAAACGTAAACAAAATATTAGATTAAATACTTTATATGATTGTATCTGTTTCAAAATGTTTATCAATGGAATTAGAAGATAAGATCAAATGATTGAATTATCAGATATATTGAATTATGATTACAAGTCTCTGTTGAAAGGCCCACGTTGATTTGAGAAATCTTTCCATTTTAACAATATTCGGAAAATGGTAAAGTGATTTATAAATAAGAACAAATTGTCAATCATTGAGAACTAGACAAAGGATAGTGGAAGATTGAATCTCATAAAGACTCGATTGATCTATTTAGTTTCAAACGTACAAAAACATTTTCAGTTTAAAAAGAACTTTATTATTAAAACGTATATAACTTTTATAAATATCTAGAACCACTTTTGACAACTCATTACTTAACTAGTATGATAAAGATAACGATATTTATATTTTATTTTATTAAATATATATAACGATTTAAATTAATATTATATATATTTATACGCGTATTATACGTACATAGTTTTATACTTTTACTATACTTAAACTTTACCTTTACTTTACTTTAACTTTAATAATTTACTTTAATAATTCATACTTTAATAATTCATACTTTAATAATTCACTTTAATAATTCATACTTTAATAATTCACTTTAATAATTCATACTTTAATTATTCACTTTAATAATTCATACTTTAATAATTCACTTTAATAATTCAAAAATCTATTATAAATAGAATTCAATAGGTTTCATTATTTCATAGAAACTTGAAAATATTATTCTTTAAACTCTCTCAATCGATTTACATATATATATATGTACTCCGTATTATTTCAAGATATTATTAGTATACATAAAATATTACGACGGAGTGCTGTCCGAGTGATTTCGAAATTGTTTTTCGAGTAGGATAGGATTAAGGAAATTATGGGTTATAGCTATGGAGGTGATTGAGTATGGTTCATGGGTATGCTCGCGAGGTCAATACAGTGTTTATCATTTCCGTTGCGTCTACGTACCTTTCCTGCAATATTGAATCTCAATATTGATACGTGAGTACTCATAATTTAACTTTTACATACTAATAGTGTATCCCTGACTAGTGCTCGAGTATTTAGGATTATGCATGCTTGTACTTTTGATATTGCCCTTAGACAAGTTAGGTTGAATCTTGAATTAGTTACACTTGCGGTTGAGATAAGGTATAAGATATGCATGTCCTTGGAAAGCTAGCGAAAAATTAAGAACTTTTCCTTTAGATATCGAATGGTTTCGATGAATGGATTAGAAGTTATAATCAATTGAATTTTCGATATTTTTATTAAAAATGATTATTATTATCGTCATTTTTATCGTCGTTCTAGTTTTATCTTATTATTATCATTATTATTATCTTTATCAATAAAAGGGATTTATCATTAAAAATTGTTATTTTTTTTATTATTACTATCGTTATTATCGTTAAAGTTATAATTAGTATTATTATTATTATTATTATCCAATTATTATTATTATTATTATTATTATTATTATCATTATTAATATATATATCATTATTTAAAAATGGTTATTGTTATTGTTATTATTATTATTACTATATTATCATTAAGATAATTATTAGTATTATCGTTAATAATGTTATAGTAACTATCATTATTAATATTAGTGTAATTAAAACAAATATTTGTAACACCTAATTATTTTGATTACTATTATTATCATTATTATGAACACGGTATAAAAGACGATTAAAAGCTATTAAACGAAACGATTAGAAAATAATGAGTAAGAGTATCATGATGAAATTAAAATATTATAAGATATTGATTTAGATAAAATTATCGTTCTTATTATTTTTATCATTACTATTATTATTAAAAGTATCGTTAGAATTAAAACTATCATTTTAACAAAAATTATCATTTTAATAGAAATGTCATTGTTACTATAAAATATCATTATTATTATTATTATTTTAAATAGAATTATTATTTTAAAGATAATATTAAAAATTATCGTAAATATTAAAGTTATCATAATTAGAATTATCGTTTTATCATAATGTCATCTTAGTAATTATAAATATTGATATTTTTATAATAATAATTATTATTACAAAATAATACAACTTTTACTTACTATCATTATAGATATTATTTTATCAAATAAATATGTGATACAAACATATTTTACTACGTGTAATAACTTATTTTAATAATACCTATCATATTATCTTTATGATATTAAATGAACCCTATAAATTTTATTACTTAATGTATATAAAAGTATATTTTATTATATAAATTTAATATAAAATTTTATTTATTAATAAATAAATTATATTATTTACTCTAATAAATCTTTTAAAAATATTTAAAAATATAAAACGACGATATTTAAACTATATATTAATCATGTATAGATTTTTGGAAATTATTTTGAGTCAAATTCACTTTTGTTGACTTTTGCATATTAGTCTCGAGCATTAGGATTGTGGTACACTATGACTTGACCTAATTTGTTAGACAAATATTGACCAACACATAAATATATATAATTAATTTAGGTTCGTGAATCCGAGGCCAACCTTGCACTTGTTCAATGACGTTATATGTATTTTTACTACGAAATACAGTATGGTGAGTTTCATTTACCTTTTTACCCTTTATATTTTTGAGACTGAGAATACATGCGCTTTTATAAATGTTTGATGAAATAGACACAAGTAATTGAAACTACATTCTATGGTTGAATTATCGAAATCGAATATGCCCCTTTTTATTAAAGTCTGGTAATCTAAGAATTAGGGAACAGACACCCTAATTGACGCGAATCCTAAAGATAGATCTATTGGGCCTAACAAACCCCATCCAAAGTACCGGATGCTTTAGTACTTCAAAATTTATATCATGTCCGAAGGAGGATCCCGGAATGATAGGGGATATTCTTATATGTATCTAGTTAATGTCGGTTACCAGGTGTTCACCATATGAATGATTATTTTTGTGTCTATGCATGGGACGTATATTTATGAGAACTGGAAATGAAATTCTTGTGGTCTATTAAAATGATGGAAATAAATGATTATGATAAACTAATGAACTCACCAACCTTTTGGTTGACACTTTAAAGCATGTTTATTCTCAGGTGTTAAAGAAATCTTCCGCTGTGCATTTGCTCATTTTAAAGATATTACTTGGAGTCTTTCATAGCATATTTCGAAGAACGTTGCATTCGAGTCATTGAGTTCATCAAAGATTATTATTAAATTAATTTATAGTTGAATAGTGGATATTATGAAATGGTATGCATGCCCGTCAATTTTCAATGTAAAGAAAGTTTGTCTTTTAAAAACGAATGCAATGTTTGTAAAATGTATCATATAGAGGTCAAATACCTCGCAATGTAATCAACTATTGTGAATCGTTTATAATGTATATGAACGGGTCCTTTCATCCTGTTAGTTATACCTTTTAGGACCCTAAATAAATTTCGTCAATCAACATATAGGACACCATATCTAAAAGGTCCTATTTAATCCCATTATAGGACCCTTTATAAAAAGGTCACAAGTTATGATAGGACCTTTAAAAAGTATCCTATTAGTTATACCTTTTAGGACCCTAAATAAATTTCGTCAATCAACATATAGGACACCATTAATAAAAGGTCCTATTTAATCCCATTCTGGGACCCTTTTTAAAAAGGTCACAAGTTATGATAGGACCTTTGAAAAAGTGTCCTATTAGTTATACCTTTTAGGACCCTAAATAAATTCCGTCAATCAACATATAGGACACCATTAGTAAAGGTCCTATTTAATCCCATTATAGGACCCTTTTTAAGAAGGTCACAAGTTATGATAGGACCTTTGAAAAAGTGTCCTATTAGTTATACCTTTTAGGACCCTAAATAAATTCCATCAATCATATAGGACACAATTACTAAAAGGTACTAAATAATAGTCTGTTAGGACCCTTTCCATGACCCTGTTAGGACCCTGAAATAATGGTCCTAATATGTAGTTTTTAGGACCTTTTGTAAGAATCCGAAACTAATCCTTCGGACGAAGTCTTCAACAGTTGGTCCCATTGCGATGATCGACTCCAAGTAAGGTTCTTAATATGAGCTAATGCACAGCGGAAGACTTAATTCGTACCAGAAAATAACATGCTTTAAAATGTCAACATAAAGTTGGTGAGATATATATAGGTTTAATGCCGGCGGCGATATAAATATAGACCACAAGATTTCATATGTAAACATTTTAATAAAAATATTCTAAGTGGTTGAGCACTTGGTAACCATACTTAACATTTAATCACGTCGCATATTCCCTTTATTATAAAATCTTACTACACCGTACCAAGTGTAGTTACGAAACGAAGTACTGTGCAACCGTTGAATACTGGTCGTCCAGTTCGGTTGGGGTTGTCAGGCCCGATAGATCTATCAACAGGATTCGCGTTTACAATACCGCTGTAAATAACAGTTACCAAGCTACAGGGAAGTATGCCAGTGGTACAACTCAACGTAGAATATATTTTTCAGTTACTTGTGTCCATAACGTAAAACATAAAATACATGTATTCTCATCCCGAAATACTTAGAGTTTAAAAGTGGGACTATATACTCACCATACTGTATTTTGTAGTAAAAATACATATAACATCATTGAACAATGCAAGGTTGGTCTCGAATTCACGAACCCTTTCAAAAGCCATCCTAAAAAGAATTGTTGCATGCAAGACTCGATCCCATGACCTCTTGATTACCCAACAATACCCACGACCATGGCTCCACTCTTTCTTTTACTGGAATTAGCTCGACCCATTTAAATATAAACCTTAATTTCTTGTTCTTATATCTTTTTGGCCCAACTAGGAAATCTAGTTCTCGGCCCAACTGATTAATAGATTGTCACGGCCCAAATTATATATGCAAACCCTCAGTCCAACAGTCCCGAGTCAATTTGTAATCAAATTAAAGAAGCTGTTTTTCATCGATTATAGAATTTGGAAAGCAAGATACGTCCCTATCTTTAACCCTACATCCCCCACTCACTTTTATATTCGTTTAGCATAATTATATCATTGACATGGTTCAAATAATTCATCACCTAACTCCTTATCATCACGTTTGTTACAGAAATAGGAAAACGTTTCGTAGCAGCAATAATAATACTTTTGTGGTGATAGAATTCTCATAAAAACAAGGAAACACGTGTAACACTTGCATGAATAACTTAATTGTTTTGAATACCCAAACTTTCGGTTTCAAGTGGAGGTGAGGTCCCTTTAGATGGCTGACCAAAATCTTTTTTATAAACTAGTGGGGTTATCCACTTTGATATTTGGCGGCCAAAAGAGAAATTACTTGAATAAAATAGGCGGGTTTCGAGATAAAAAGGATTATATATAGTAAGTAGGTATTTAGTGTTTGGGACTCGAAAGAGGAGAAATAACGCAGGGTTGTAGCAATACAATCTTTGCAGCAAAACTGTAAGAAGGTTCAGAAATGTTTCGAGCTGCAAAAAGAAAAAGAGAAAGGAAGAGGATAGAATATATATATAACGATGGTGTTTTAGCGGTGGTTTTGTGAGGGTTAAAACATAAAAAGAGGTTGCAACAGAAAGGTGATGATAATGATGATCTTGTTCGAATAATAGAAGATTTAAATGGATTTTGTTTGGGGTGCATTTGTTGGCGACGCGGTGTTTACGGTGATCATCATGGTTGAAGGTGACTCGTTGACGGTGGTTCATGATGAAAATATGGAAATGGGTTTCATGGTGTGGTGTTTTGATAAAGGAAGGTGAAAGGTGGCGATAATAGTGATGGTTATGGCAGTGATGTTTTTAGTTACATATGTATATGTATATATTTAGAGATGAAGAGGTTGATAGTTGAAATTCTTGGTGATTATTTGTTGTTATAGTAATGATTAGGGGGACGGTGGACTTCGGTGGTGGCGGAGAAGATAAAAGGAAAGAGATCAAATATCATATTTATCGATGAAGAAACCGATTAAATAGCACACAAGTGGTATGTGTTTGTGATGGTTCAAACAGTGGTGACGATGGGTGATGGTGTTGTGGTGGATTCGGGGTGATGACGGTGGAGATAGATGGTTGGCGGTTTGTGATTCATGAAGAAGAAGGGCTCAAGGTGATCGTTTTTATGAAATGCGATGTGGTATAGTGGTATACGGTGATAGTTCTTGGTGATCACAAATAAGAGAGGGAAAGAAAGAATGAAAGAGAGATATATTTGTGGGTGTTGTTATAGCAAACGCATGTATCATCTTTTATAATGCAACTTGTAATTCAAATAAAAATTTTATAATATGATAACAATCAATAATAGTAAGAAACAGGTTTACAGCTTGCATAAAATATTTATCTGCCGACACTTGGTTAGGTATAGTATTTCGAGATCCGTTTGATAATTAGTGGCGAATAAAGTTCTCTGATAAATTCCAAATTTTAAAAAAATTAAAAGTCTTTATTTATTTTGATTATTATGGTATAAAATTTAGTCATTAACTATTAAATAAAAATTACCTCAACTGTCCCTCTTATTTATGGGTGAAAGATATAAAGTGTTGAAATGTAATAACTAGGTCCTAAGTAAAATTTTAGTAAGCTTAAAATTTATAGAACTCATTAATATTTTTACAAAGCCAGTTTCAGATATTTATAAAATTATATTATCTTTTACTCTCGCCGATAAATATAGTAATCTTATATCGAAACCTAATATTATATATCTAATACCTTGTTAACGTTATCAATTAATATATCGTATATACATATAAATGTTCGTGAATTGTCAGGCTTGGTCAAAAGGGTAACTAATTATCCAAATATAGATTTCAAACTTTCTAGACTCAAAATTAGGATTTTTGCTTATCGTGTCGAAAATATATAGAGATTAAAGTTTAAATTTGGTCGGAAATTTCCGGGTCGTTACAGTACCCACCCGTTAAAAAAATTTCGTCCCCGAAATTTGGTAGAGATTGTCATGGTTGACAATAAGTATGTTTTCATGACGAATATGAGTGGATAAATAGAGTTTTATCATCATTGAGTAATATAGATAAAACGTTCAATCATGTAAAGCGTACGAGTGAAGCTGTCACAAAAGATTGAGATAGAGATTTAACTTTTGACGTAGTCACGGTTGATTTCCGAAATTCAAAGAAATTACGGAAATCTTCTAATCAGAAAGAGAATGAAATTGCACGATTTATTAGCAAAATGTTGAAATTACGGAAGAACAGTAATATCAAGGAAATATTTCCATGATATGCTTAGAAATTAAATAGAATGAAAGAGTCGTGTAACATGGCACATGATGATGGTACTGTGAATCATCACATCCATTAGAAACTTAACATGACTTACTGTAATATAATGAAGTTGATCAAGTTTCATTATATTATACTAATTCATGCATCAGTTCCCAACACTACTTCAAAACATTTATATTTTAATTTCGAAGGTTTCAGAATTTAGGAACTAACACAGTTTCTTTTATAACGCAGATATTACGGAGAGATACATGATCGCAGATAGGAATAGTTGTGAAAATATCTCCAGGAGTATGGAGAATATATATAATGGAAGATATGAAGATATCTTATAATATCTAAAATAAGATGACGATGAAGAATATCATCCGGAAAGGTTTAGAATAAGGAGTAGGGTTCTTACTAACGGTTTTAGCAGGCACTGAATCGTTTGGATTCTTTGAAGTCAAACTTATTCTTTATGATTTGTCCACAGCCTCTTTCATACTTTGCTCAATTCGTTTTCCAGTTTCCATCCTTCTCTTTTTCTGAGCTTTACCAACATATTGTACTTTATCGTCAAACTTTTGACTGTTAACGTCGTTTACGATTTTTGCTGCTTCATCAGCATTTCCAGAACTACTTCACAGTTCAGGGTGTTTTTCAGAAACTTCACATTCAAAGTATAAAATTCTTAGGGATAGACGCTATAGATATAACTGGAGAAGTTCTGCGAGATTTTCAAAATACTAATTGCGGATTTCACCAAAGAGATAACGAGTTGCTGGTATGTCTGCTGATGATGTTGTGTAATATAAAAGGTTTTCTGGTAATGACGGCAAAAGAACAAGGTATAAATATCGAGGTTATAATAAGAGTAGTCTCACTGAGAAGTCGAAGTGGAGCTGTGACAAAATTAGCTTCTTGAAAAGGAATTGTAAGGTTGTTTTTGCTGATGAATGATAAAGAATTCGACGCGGGTACGATTTAATCTATAACTTCGGTTTCAAAAGTTTTTCAGGTGCATAACTGTATGCATAAATCTTTCTTCCGTAGACGAGGTGCGGCTGGTTCAACTTCTCGATCGAGGTGTTTTCAAGAATCATGAAAAGATTTGAACGCGGATTGAAATTGTCGGGGTGCAAATGAAGTTTATGACGAATTCAAGTGGCAAACTTGAAGAATTATTTAGTTTCATATGTTATAATCAATATTTTAATTTAATTCATTTTAATTGTCCAAAGTTAGCAGTTCAATAGTCCGATGGTTCAATGATTCATATATAATTTAATATATAATATTCGAATTAAATAATACGTATCGTGACCCGTGTACCGGTCTCGATGTCGATCACAACTCAAAGTATATATATATTTTGGAATCAACTCCGACCCTGTATAGCCAACTCCCACCTTCACATATAGAGTGTCTACGGTTGTTCCAAAATATATATATAGATGGGTCAATATGATAAGTCGAAACCTTGCATACGTGTCCCGTTATTTATAGTGCGTAAAAGTAAATAACAGAAATTAAATGACGATAAATAAAATTGCGAGAATGTAAATTGTGATAAATTAAATGTTAATCAGTTAGCTGGGAACAGTTAGCCGGAACAGTTAGCGTGAATTCCTATCACAATTTCAATTAATTAATTCGTTTGTTTCTAACACTTTTTATTTTTGTCCAATATTTTCTTCATTATGCCACTTGTTGAATTCTGATAGGTCAAAATCCAAATATGAAATTTGAATAGAAATGGTTATTCTGTGGTGAACGGATACGTATATCGGTAGTCGTAGGTAGGATAGTAAATGACCGTTAAATCAGATTCGAAGAATGTACAGTGTAACTTATTAATGTGAATTCTAAATATTCCTCGGGTACTACCCACCCGTTAAAATATTTTCATCATTAACAGTTTGTACAAAAGAATTTTTAATTACAATATTTATGAAAATATACTTGCATATATATTTTCTTCGGATGTAATTATGAATTTAATGAGTCAATAGAATATTATACTGATTTGATTTATCGTTAATACTGGATTACATGATTTCTAAAACATTAGAGATTTCATAATTGCCATGTCGAACGAAGATAAATGAGGTAGAACGATACGTAAAGCGAAGATAATCGATGTAGAACGATAGGTAGAACGAAGATAAAGTAGATAGAACGATACGTAGAACGATGATTAGGCTCGAGGTACAGAATGAGATGTTGAGGCAGGTGATGTTGAAACTTGGGTTGTTGGTGGTACTGGTGTTGATGTTGGTGCCGGTGATGTTGCTGGAGCTGTTAAGTTTTGCACCATATTCTCCAAGACTACTATTCGAGCGCGAAGTTCGTTGACTTCTTCTACTAACCCTGGTCGGTTATTAGTGTGAGATGGAGGTTGGATATCTTCTCTAGTTCCGTTAATGGTAGCCTCAAGACAAAAGATTCTTGCAACGAGGGTATAAACAGTATTGCGAACAGGTTCGCCGGTGAGCGGGTCGAGTACTCCGAAATTAGGCGGTAGATTCGGCTCATGATATGGAGTACCTTCTTCATTTCTCCATAGAGTAAGTATTTCGCGAATCCATCCCCACTTTCTAAAGAAATCTCGGTAGTTGATCGGTTGATGCGCTCCCGTCACACTATCTTCGGGGTCAGAGGAACTTTGTCGATTCGTGGAGGCCATCGTACGCGATCACAGAAAGATTTTTGGTATGAAAAGCTTAGTGAGAGCAATGAGAGTTGGATGGTATACTCAATGCATAATATGCATAAATATATATAGTACCAGGATCCCTTAAATTACGGAGAAATTTACGGAAAATATTAGGCAAAGTTTACCGTAATAGATACGCTAGGATATGAATTTTTCTATACACTATCAATGCAGTAAATGCAATAAGATGTGTCTAGACTTAAGCAGGCAATTCCTAAAGATGATAAGCAGATAGTTTCCGACTATGAATGATAAGCAAAACTTTTTGTCATGCAGACACGGTCGAAGTCCAGACTCACTAATGTATCCTAACAACTACCAGTTAGACACACTAATGCAAGGCCTGGTTTGCTAAGACCAACGCTCTGATACCAACTGTAAGAATCCGAAACTAATCCTTCGGACGAAGTCTTCAACAGTTGGTCCCATTGCGATGATCGACTCCAATTAAGGTTCTTAATATGAGCTAATGCACAGCGGAAGACTTAATTCGTACCTGAAAATAACATGCTTTAAAATGTCAACATAAAGTTGGTGAGATATATATAGGTTTAATGTCGGTGGCGATATAAATATAGACCACAAGATTTCATATGTAAACATTTTAATAAAAATATTCTAAGTGGTTGAGCACTTGGTAACCATACTTAACATTTAATCACGTCGCATATTCCCTTTATTATGAAATCTTACTACACCGTACCAAGTGTAGTTACGAAACGAAGTACTGTGCAACCGTTGAATACTGGTCGTCCAGTCCGGTTGGGGTTGTCAGGCCCGATAGATCTATCAACAGGATTCGCGTTTACAATACCGCTGTAAATAACAGTTACCAAGCTACAGGGAAGTATGCCAGTGGTACAACTCAACGTAGAATATATTTTTCAGTTACTTGTGTCCATAACGTAAAACATAAAATACATGTATTCTCATCCCGAAATACTTAGAGTTTAAAAGTGGGACTATATACTCACCATACTGTATTTTGTAGTAAAAATACATATAACATCATTGAACAATGCAAGGTTGGTCTCGAATTCACGAACCCTTTCAAAAGCCATCCTAAAAAGAATTGTTGCATGCAAGACTCGATCCCATGACCTCTTGATTACCCAACAATACCCACGACCATGGCTCCACTCTTTCTTTTACTGGAATTAGCTCGACCCATTTAAATATAAACCTTAATTTCTTGTTCTTATATCTTTTTGGCCCAACTAGGAAATCTAGTTCTCGGCCCAACTGATTAATAGATTGTCACGGCCCAAATTATATATGCAAACCCTCAGTCCAACAGTCCCGAGTCAATTTGTAATCAAATTAAAGAAGCTGTTTTTCATCGATTATAGAATTTGGAAAGCAAGATACGTCCCTATCTTTAACCCTACATCCCCCACTCACTTTTATATTCGTTTAGCATAATTATATCATTGTCATGGTTCAAATAATTCATCACCTAACTCCTTATCATCACGTTTGTTACAGAAATAGGAAAACGTTTCGTAGCAGCAACAATAATACTTTTGTGGTGATAGAATTCTCATAAAAACAAGGAAACACGTGTAACACTTGCATGAATAACTTAATTGTTTTGAATACCCAAACTTTCGGTTTCAAGTGGAGGTGAGGTCCCTTTAGATGGCCGACCAAAATCTTTTTTATAAACTAGTGGGGTTATCCACTTTGATATTTGGCGGCCAAAAGAGAAATTACTTGAATAAAATAAGCGGGTTTCGAGATAAAAAGGATTATATATAGTAAGTAGGTATTTAGTGTTTGGGACTCGAAAGAGGAGAAATAACGCAGGGTTGTAGCAATACAATCTTTGCAGCAAAACTGTAAGAAGGTTCAGAAATGTTTCGAGCTGCAAAAAGAAAAAGAGAAAGGAAGAGGATAGAATATATATATAACGATGGTGTTTTAGCGGTGGTTTTGTGAGGGTTAAAACATAAAAAGAGGTTGCAACAGAAAGGTGATGATAATGATGATCTTGTTCGAATAATAGAAGATTTAAATGGATTTTGTTTGGGGTGCATTTGTTGGCGACGCGGTGTTTACGGTGATCATCATGGTTGAAGGTGACTCGTTGACGGTGGTTCATGATGAAAATATGGAAATGGGTTTCATGGTGTGGTGTTTTGATAAAGGAAGGTGAAAGGTGGCGATAATAGTGATGGTTATGGCAGTGATGTTTTTAGTTACATATGTATATGTATATATTTAGAGATGAAGAGGTTGATAGTTGAAATTCTTGGTGATTATTTGTTGTTATAGTAATGATTAGGGGGACGGTGGACTTCGGTGGTGGCGGAGAAGATAAAAGGAAAGAGATCAAATATCATATTTATCGATGAAGAAACCGATTAAATAGCACACAAGTGGTATGTGTTTGTGATGGTTCAAACAGTGGTGACGATGGGTGATGGTGTTGTGGTGGATTCGGGGTGATGACGGTGGAGATAGATGGTTGGCGGTTTGTGATTCATGAAGAAGAAGGGCTCAAGGTGATCGTTTTTATGAAATGCGATGTGGTATAGTGGTATACGGTGATAGTTCTTGGTGATCACAAATAAGAGAGGGAAAGAAAGAATGAAAGAGAGATATATTTGTGGGTGTTGTTATAGCAAACGCATGTATCATCTTTTATAATGCAACTTGTAATTCAAATAAAAATTTTATAATATGATAACAATCAATAATAGTAAGAAACAGGTTTACTGCTTGCATAAAATATTTATCTGCCGACACTTGGTTAGGTATAGTATTTCGAGCTCCGTTTGATAATTAGTGGCGAATAAAGTTCTCTGATAAATTCCAAATTTTAAAAAAATTAAAAGTCTTTATTTATTTTGATTATTATGGTATAAAATTTAGTCATTAACTATTAAATAAAAATTACCTCAACTGTCCCTCTTATTTATGGGTGAAAGATATAAAGTGTTGTAATGTAATAACTAGGTCCTAAGTAAAATTTTAGTAAGCTTAAAATTTATAGAACTCATTAATATTTTTACAAAGCCAGTTTCAGATATTTATAAAATTATATTATCTTTTACTCTCGCCGATAAATATAGTAATCTTATATCGAAACCTAATATTATATATCTAATACCTTGTTAACGTTATCAATTAATATATCGTATATACACATAAATGTTCGTGAATTGTCAGGCTTGGTCAAAAGGGTAACTAATTATCCAAATATAGATTTCAAACTTTCTAGACTCAAAATTAGGATTTTTGCTTATCGTGTCGGAAACATATAGAGATTAAAGTTTAAATTTGGTCGGAAATTTTCGGGTCGTTACACCTTTGCATTTTTGACCAAATAAATATTGGTCCTATAAGCCCGTTTTTCTTGTAGTGATTCTTTTATACTTTCAGGACTTTGCCATCTTGATACGCCAATTATTTTTTACTTTGATTTTCTTTTGATATTTCTTTTTCAGCATATCACTGTCTTTTGATATATTGATTTTGAACGACATCATGAATGGATTTTCCATTGTTATGCATGAACTCATGTTTCTTTGTTGTGTGCTCAGATCATTCGAAGGTGTTCTCCCTTAAATGCTTGAACGGTTCACAATAAGGAATTATACTTTTCAACCTTAAGCGAGAAGGGACACTTACTTCGACATAAACTAATTTTCTCTGATATTTTCGGGGTTTAGTTTCGATTATAAAGTCTTAGGCCCGTGACAACGTGGTATGCACCAGCCAAACAGATAATCCTCAACCTTAAATTCACCCCCAACCTTTTCTCGCGATTATCAATTATGATAGGGGATAACCTCAACCGACTATTGAGTTCATCAACAATTATCATTAGATACAGTTTCGGAGATAATTAGGTGACTACCTTCAAACGCTACAAATCGTTCATGACTTCTGAATCTTAGATGATCGTTATTCTTATTATGATTGTCTAATGCCAAGAATTCATAAGTCACATCTATCAGTACATCACACAACAGATAAACATAATCGTTCAAATCAGTCCTTACTAATCAAATATATCAATTCTCAGTACAATAATTTCTTCATCTCCCACATATTAATCAAAACACGCTAAGTTTCGGAATTTTTCAACTTTTTAGGGTTTTCTGATGAGGCATTTTACACTTTTTAGATATTTTCTGTTGAAACAAATACTCCCCCTAAAATACTAAAACATAAAATCTTTTTGTCTTTTAGCATTTTAACAAAAGAAATAGAAAATAACTACAGACTAGCTTGCAAACATGAAAGAAATCATGCAGAGAAATGCAGACAGGAAGCAAAAATATGCAATACAGATAATAAGAAACTAAAATCTATATGTCATGCATCCTACATGCAAAGTCTAAAAGTTTGATTAACCCCTCATAAACAACATCCGAAATTACTTTGTCTCGATCAACAATGCCATTCATCTCTAAAAAGTAGCAAGAACCTAGGTTTATCGAAAGCCTTAGTGAAAAGGTCAGCCCTCTGGTCCTTAGTACCTATTCTCTTAACCTCAATTATCTTTTTCTCATAGCAATCTATAAGAAAATGATACTTAACATCTATGTGTTTAGTCTTAGAATGTTGCACAGGAATCTTAGTAATTGCAATAGCAGCAGTATTATCAATATAAAGAGGAGAGAAATAGATTCTTAGTCCGTAATCGCGAAGTTGTTGTTGAATCCAAACAACTTGTGAACAGCAACTTGCAGCAGCAATATATTCAGCTTTACACGTGGAAAGCGCAACTGCAGTTTCTTTCTTGCACTGCCAGGTCTCCAGCCTTTCACCTAAAAATTGACATCCTCCTGATGTAGATTTGTTGTTGATTTTGCAACATGCATAGTCTGAATCACTGTATGCTACAAGATCAAACTTGTCTTCATTCGAATACCAGATGTCGAGATTTGGAGAATATAACAGATAACGAAGAATTCTTTTAGCAGTTGTAAGATGAACTGTATTCGGATTAACTTGATAACGAGCACACATACATATTGCGAACATAATATTTGACCTAGATGCAGTGAGATACATGAGCGATCCGATGATTGCTCGATAGTATGTAGGATCAACAGGCTCCCCTTCACAGTCCAACGAAATACCATGATTCACAGCTAGCGGGGTTGACACAGGACGTTCTTGAGTCATACCGAAACGTTCGAGTATATCATTTACATACTTTGATTGATGAAGAAAAATTCCATTATCAGTCTGTTCGACTTGCAAACCAAGAAAGTAGTGTAAGAGACCCAATTTGCTCATTTAGAATTCGTCCTTCATAACCTGCTCGAACTCATCGACGAGTTCCTGCTTAGTAGAACCGAAAATAATGTCATCTACATAGATCTGGACCAAAATAATATCATCATCCTTAACCTTCGTGAACAGAATACAATCTACCGTGCCCATTTGATAACCTTTTTCAATCAGATAACTTGACAACCATCCATACCAAGCTCTCGGGGCTTGATGTAAACCATATAGGGCTCTTCGTAAACGGTAAACTTTGTCAGGATGAATATGATCTTCAAAACCCGGTGGTTGATTGACATATACTCTTTCAATTAGCTTGCCATAAAGAAATACACTCTTGACATCCATTTGAAACACATTGAACTTCATAAATGAAGCAAAAGTCAAGAAAATTCGAATAGATTCCAATCTGGCAACATGAGCAAAAAATTCATCATAATCGAATTCAGGATCTTGCTGATAACCTTTAGCAACTAATCTTGCTTTGTTACGGATAACATTGCCATCTTTGTCAAATTTGCACTTCCAAACCCATTTGAGATCAATTACTTTAGCACCATGTGGCTTAGTAACTAGCTTCCAAATATCTAAACGATGGAATTGCTGAATCTCTTCCTGCATAGCCATAACCCAATCAACATGTTTCAAGGCTTCTTTTGTTGTCTTTGGCTCTATTCTAGAAATATGACATGAGTACTCGTAGTATGCAGCAGCAGCTGTCATATGAGTGTCAATTTGACCATCAAACTGAACTTGCCTTCTTGTTCTAACACATGCATTTAGATCTCCAATAATATTCTCTCTAGGATGATTTGCTGTAGTTCCGGGAACTGGTTGTACGGGAACATGTATCTCAGGTTGTAGATGTTGGAGTATGATACAAATTCAAAGCGAGCGGAAGCATTTTTAAAAATTTACAAAATCATACTCTTCCACGGATCATTGTACAGAACTTTAGCAAACAAAACAAAATTAACGAAATTAAACAAGAGAAGATTAGAATACAACCTTTGTAACCTTTTGAAGATCGAATCTGAAAAACCCAAAGAAGAGTTTCTCTAAATGGTAGACACCCAAAGTTCCAACCTTGTTTCAATCTATACCTTCTACTTAACGGATCTTTTCTTTTTCCTTATTTCCACCAAAACCGAACCCAATTATAGATCTCAAGTATTTTGGTTACTTGAAAAAGAGAAAGAGAAATATCATTTTGTATGTGTGTTTTTATATCTCAAGTTTCTATATCTTTTCAATACCCAGATTTGGTATTATATAGAATTAAAATTGATACAATAATACATATAATACAAATATAAAGATTTTGAAAGATTTGCAAAATCAAATCTTTATATAAAATAAGATTTACAACTCAAATCAAATCTTATTTATATCAAATCAAATCTTATATATTATATAAAATATGATTATAGTACAAATCTTTATATAAAATAAGATTTACAAATCAAATCAAATCTTATTTATATCAAATCAAATCTGATATATTATATAAAATATGATTTGCAAAATCTAATCAAATCTCTACATATTTAGATTTGTAAGTATATGTATACACATAAAAAAAACTTACTTAATTTATTAAACCATTAACTAATGATTAATAAATTAATTTCCGATTAGAAGGTATATCAAACAATTTATGATTGGCCTTTGTGTGTGACCGAATAGGATAAATGGACTTTTATTATTTAATGTCATGGGCATATATTCGGAATATATGTACCACGGTCAAACCACGGTCGAACCATAGCCAACCCGAGAACATATTTCCAACAGACCCCTACTTGCACTGACATTAATAATATTGGCTAGTCTTAAAGACACACCATGTGTAACAACTAGTCTGCTACGTTACACTCCTATATTTTGATTTATATCAATCATCCTTTTGTTTTAGATATCTTTATGAACGTATGACATGGTTAAGTGTCAATCATCATCGTTCGAGATTATATTTCCCGATAGAGATTTTTGGTGATCAAATAGACTGCTATTGCATCAATTCAGTCGTAGCATGGCCATGCATTTAATGCAGCACAAATCAACGAGGGGCCCAGAGATATCGCTTCAACTGGCTATGAGAAGAAGGAACAAATTGCTTCAACTGTATAGACATCCACCACATCCCATATTGTACCTGATCTGCACCCTTATGACTGGCATTTACGCACAGCGTTAAATACAGGTCAAAGTAGAATATAGTTTGTGTCAGGATTCCTCATACATATCCACTCTAGGATAAATGATATTGCCATCTTAGAGCTTACTTGTGACTTAAAACCATGAAGTAGCATCTAAGTGTGGTCATTCCAGAACCTTGAATCAACTATCAAGTTCCTCATGAATGTAGTTTCATATAAGCCTATATTACTACACTTCATAGCAGCCTTAATTCAATTCTCTCTTCCTTAGAGAATGACCGAATGTGGAAGTTTATGAAATAGTATTCATTGGAAGTTAAAACATGCAAAATGAAACATGGCAATATACAATGAAATGATCGCATCGTGCGTATAATATAATCTCAATATATTAATCATCAGATCAATTGCAACATATATTATTGCCCAATGTTTAAAGTTTCAAACTTAACATAATAAATACAATCAAACTTTATCATCAATGACACGAATGCCAATAGACATGCTATGAGCATCATGCTTAGTCTGTGGCAAAGGCTTGGTGAAAGGATCAGCCAAGTTCTTAGTCGTGTCTACTCTACTTAATAATATGTCATTTTCTGCTACAAGTTGACGGATGTAATGGTACTTTCTGAGTATATGCCGTGTGCGCTTTTGTGACCTCGGTTCTTGAGCCAAGACAACCGCACTCACATTGTCGCAGAAAATCTTAACAGGATCATGGATTGTAGGAACCACTCCTAGATCCCCGATGAATTTCTTTATCCACATGGCCTCTTTAGCAGCTTCATTTACCGCTATATACTCGGCTTCTGTCGTAGAATCAGCAATAGTACTTTGCTTGCCACTTCTCCATGTAACGGCTCCACCGTTCAACATAAATACAAATCCTGATTGTGAAGAGCAATCATCTCTATCTGATTGGAAACTAGCATCTGAGTATCCTTTGATGCTCAGTTCGTCATTCCCACCATAGACCAACAACATCTCTTTGGTCCTCCTAAGATACTTTAGAATGTTCTTGACTGCTATCCAATGAGCTTCACCAGGATTGGCCTGATAACGACTAGTCATGCTTAGTGCATACGACACGTTAGGCCTAGTGCATATCGTCGCATACATGATCGATCCTATAGCTGAAGCATATGGAGTCCGACTCATGGTAGCTGACTCCAAGTCAGAATTAGGACATTGAGACTTGCTCAATATCATTCCAGGGTTCATAGGAACGCACCCTTTCTTAGAGTTATGCATACCGAATTTCTTCAGTATCTTATCTATATATGCACTTTGGTTTAGCCCAATTAATCTCCTTGACCTATCTCGATAGATCTTTATTCCCAAAATATAAGATGCATCTCCTATGTCTTTCATGGAGAAACATTTCCCTAGCCAAGCTTTGACATCTTTCAGTGTTGGGATATCGTTTCCCATGAGTAATATGTCATCGACATATAGTACAAGGAAGACTACAACACTCCCACTAGACCTAACAAAGATACATGGCTCATCTTCGCCTCTAATAAAACCAAATTCTTTGATCTTCTCATTAAAGCAAAGATTCCAGGTACGAGAAGCTTGTTTAAGTCCATAAATGGACCTTTGAAGCTTGCACACACTATTAGGATACTTAGGATGTACATAACCCTCAGGTTGTGTCATAAACACATCCTCTGTTAGTTTACCATTAAGGAAAGCTGTTTTTACATCCATTTGCCATATCTCATAGTCATAAAATGCAGCCATGGCAAGAAGTATTCTAATGGATTTCAACATTGCTACTGGTGAAAAAGTTTCATCATAGTCTACACCATATTGTTGCGTGTAACCCTTAGCCACCAGTCTGGCTTTGAATGTGTGTACATTTCCATCCATATCGGTCTTCTTCTTGAAGACCCACTTACACCCAATGGTTATAATACCTGGTATATGATCAATCAAGATCCATACTTGATTATCATGCATGGATTAGATCTCGTTGTCCATATCCTCCTTCCATTTGGCAGACTCGGGGCCTGTCATCGCTTCCTGATAGGTAATAGGTTCATCAGAATCTATATTTTCATCATCACCCTCAAATATGTGTAAACTATATTTCTTTGGTGTTTGACGCACTCTATCAGATCTACGTATGGGTGGTGGCTGTAGGTCAGTTTCTCTCTCAACAGCAGGCTCGTCGACCTCTTGTAGAGAATCAGTCCCAATATCGGTTTCCATGTCGGTTGATTCTTGAATTTCTTCAAGGTCAATTTTGCTCCCACTGGTTCCTTTCGATATGAGATCCTTTTCAAGGAAGACTCCCCTTCGAGACACAAAGACTTTGTTTTCAGTAGGGTTGTAAAACAAATATCCAAAAGAATCAGTCGAGTAACCAACAAATAAACACTTTTCAGATCTGGGTTCAAGTTTATCTTGAGCTTCACGACGAACGTAAGCCTCACAACCCCAGATTCTTAGATATGAGAGAGACACAGTTTTACCATGACATATCTCATAAGGTGTTTTGAAAATTTCTTGGTTGGGATGAGGTTAAGGATCCTTGCGGCAGTTTGTAGAGCATAACCCCAAAAACTGATTGGAAGCATTGTGCGGCTCATCATGGATCGAACCATATCAAGTAATGTTCGATTACTCCTTTCAACCACACCATTATGTTGTGGTGTTCTAGGAGGAGCTAATTGTGAGATTATCCCACAACCCCGTAGATGATCACGAAATTCATCATTAAGATATTCACCACCTCTATCAGATCGGAGAATCTTAATTCTTTTGTTCAGTTGATTTTCTACTTCGTTTTGGTATGCCTTGAAAACTCCAAAAGTTTCAGACTTTTGTTTAATTAAATAAACATAGCCATATCTACTGAAGTCATCAGTAAATGTAACGAAGTATCATTCCTTGTGTCTAGTAGGCGATCTGAACGGACCGCACACATCAGTGTGTACCAACCCCAACAGATCCTTTGCCCGTTCACAGCTTTCTGTGAAAGGTGCCTTTGTCATTTTTCCTGATAAGCAAGATTCGCATTCATCATACGATATTATATCAAATGATTCTAGAATTCCATCTGACTGGAGTTTGGCAATGCGTTTCTTGTTTATGTGGCCAAAACGACAATGCCATAGATACGTTTTATCCAAAACATCTTTGGATGAATCAACATTATAGATTGAACTATCATTTAGCTTTGCTGTGGTTTCTAAGATGCCTTTACAAGGACTAGCCTTGAAATAAAACATCCCATTTTTGTGAACAAGTATTGATCCATTATCAAAACTAAAATTAAAACCATCATTAAATAAAGCATCAAAAGATATAATGTTTCTTGCCATTTCGGCACTATAGCAAACATTAGATAAAACAATACATAAACCAGAATCAAAAGAAAGCTTGTATTCTCCAATCATGTCAACAGAGGCAACATTCTTATTCCCCATGATTAGATTAAACTCCACAGTCTTCAGCTTCCTACTTCTTGTGAGTCCCTGCACATTTGTACAAATGTGAGTACCACATCCTGTGTCCAATACCCAGGAATTAGAAATAGTAGTATTGTTTAGTTCAATCATGAACAAACCTGAAGGTACGGCGACTCCCTTAGCCCGTAGTTCATTAAGTTCCTTCAAGTACTTAGTACAATTGCACCTCCAATGTCCTTTATCCCCACAATGAAATCATATTGCTTCTTCAGGAGACTTGGTTTGCGGGATCTTTGAAGTATAAGAGTTAGCAATGCCCTTAGGTTTAGGTTTGAAGTTGGACGTGCCAACCTTACCCTTGCCCTTGTTCTTGCCCTTTGCTTTGTTTTTCTTCTTCTTAATCCCACCTTCACGAATGGCTAGAACGGTAGTTGCGGGTTTAGCTTTGGCCATGTTAGCCTCAGCGGTTTTTAACATGCCATGGAGCTCCATGATTGTTTTCTCCATATTGTTCATATTATAGTTCATAATGAATCCTTCATATGCACTAGTCAGCGAATTCAGGATAAAAACCGTTGCAAGCTCCTGACTTATGGAAAAACCAAGGCGCTCCAACCGGTCTATGTACCCTTTCATTTTAGTACATGAACACTAACACTACTTCCCGTTGCCATTTTGCAAGATACGAGAGATTTCACGGTGTCAAACCTTTCTTGCTTTGCTTGTTGTTGGAACATGTCCTTTAGTTGGTTAAGCATGTCGTAGGACCCTAAGCTCTCTATGCCCTTTTGGAGCTCTGGAGACATGGTCGCCAACATCAAGCATGCTACCTCATTAGATTCGGAACACAGTTTTTCAAAATCGTCCCTAGCCGCTTGAGTGGCTCTCGATCCGGGTTCTGCTGGTAAGGGTTCCTCAATAGCCCTAATCTTTCCTTCCATCCTAAGAGCAATTCTTAGGTTGCGAAGCCAGTCCATGTAGTTCAAGCCCGTAAGCTTGTCCTTTTCGAGGAGCCCTTTAAGGCAGAAATTAGTGATTGATGACGGAGTAGGATTTGTGTTTGTTGCAGACATCTGTCATATTTTTATTTTTAAAGTAAGTTGTATTAGTTAGTTTGATATGTTTAAACCTTGTTAAGATAATTACCCAAGTGTGTTTAATATTCAAACAATTATAATTAACAAGGCTATGATCCATATTTCACTTATGTTAACGACGGGTTCGCCGCGGATCGCCAACCATAAGCTATTTAGGTAGGTAACTATATTACCAATTTCATCCATTATGAAATTCTTAGGTTCTGCGGGATTTAGTGATAATCAATTATTTCACTTGGCATGTTTAATCCCTTCTACGCTAATCCTTCCTTGTGGCGGGTTTGCCGCGAACCACAATTTCAGATTGTAAACTTTCCATGATAGATACACGTGAAATCCGGCCCAAGACTCTCGGGTATCGCGAAATTCACCTCACCCTTCCCAACACCCAATTAAAGTCCGGCCCAAGACTCTCGGGTATCGCGAACTCTAACAGTTCGGATGTGTGTACTACTCATGGATAGCGTAAAGTTTACATTTAAAACGGGTTTTTGTTTTCTTTTAGCAAAAGTAGTTTACACCATTTTAAAACATTTGCTAATTATGTATTGCGTGTTGCGTTTGTTAAACTAATTTTAACCAAACCGTTTTATATGATTATTGTCCCTTTTGTTTTTTTTTAAAACATTTTCTAGCTAGCATGGCATAGACAAATAATAAAACAATAATAATCATGACACGCAATTATCGGTAGTATGCCTCGAGTCCTATGCGTTTTTCTGGTGAGCCAACACACGGAAAAACTTGGTCAACTAGGGACATAACCTTGTGTGAGAATTGGCTCCCGCTAAAACCGCCATCTCCATTATATGCTCGGATGGGCAGCCTTGTGAACATCGTCTTCTTGATTTCAATCTTGGTTGCATTATCTTACATAATAATTATTCTATTTTCTATACTATTACAAATACAATATAAATAGAAAGACGACATAAAAGTCGTTTAATAAATTATTACATTCATCCCGAATAAATAATAAATAGAATCATACAACCAAACATTCACACAATGGTCTTATAGAGGCAAATACTACCGATTTCATACAACAATCATATATATTACAAATGGAGTGCCAAACATCCATTTTATGAAACATGTTTCGATAAGGATTGATTTAAACAACACTTAATGGCACATAACAAATATCAATCCTTATTTACATAACTTATGTATGTAAACCCACTTCATATTTTATAAGTATGGTTTTCATGCCAAAACCATCCAAACAAACATATTAAGTGAATTAAAACATGTTGGAGATTTATCCACTTTAACAAATCATAAAGTCTAAAATTATCAATTTTAATTTTCTCATTTCATGTAAAACATGAATATAATTTATGTACTTTATTTTCCTAAATTTTGAATCACTTTTAGTCAACATGCAAGTTAACTTATCAAATTTTCGAATTTTGGACAGATTCATACATCAACTTTAAATGGCCATATCTTACTCATTTCTAATCCGTTTTCGATGATTTTTTTTTTCAAATTTAAGTTCTTTCAGTTAGCTTTCAAATGCAATTGGTCTCATACAATAATATTGAGTTTAAAGCCCCGAAACCGTCCATCAAATACGGACTGTCTAGGCTGAAAAAAATTTTCTTAAATGAAAAAAATGAATTTAACCCATTTTACATTTTGCCAAAATCCAAGATTCAAATTAGTATTTAGGAAACATAAAACATAAATTATGATACTTGTTTTGCATGTTTGTTATGCATGATCATCTCCAAGAATCATGCACAACGCATCCATCAAAACTAAATATCATAAGAAAAGTTTGTTAAAACTTGTACAAGATGGCTCGGATACCACTGTTGGAGTATGACACAAATTCAAAGCGAGCGGAAGTATTTTTAAAACTTTACAAAATCATACTCTTCCACGGATCATTGTACAGAACTTTATCAAACAAAACAAAATTAACAAAATTAAACAAGAGAAGATTAGAATACAACCTTTGTAGCCTTTTGAAGATCGAATCTGAAAAACCCAAAGAAGAGTTTCTCTAAACGGTAGACACCCAAAGTTCCAACCTTGTTTCAATCTATACCTTCTACTTAACGGATCTTTTCTTTTTCCTTATTTCCACCAAAACCGAACCCAATTATAGATCTCAAGTATTTTGGTTACTTGAAAAAGAGAAAGAGAAATATCATTTTGTATGTGTGCTTTTGTATCTCAAGTTTCTATATCTTTTCAATACCAAGATTTGGTATTATATAGAATTAAAATTGATACAATAATACATATAATACAAATATAAAGATTTTGAAAGATTTTGAAAGATTTGCAAAATCAAATCTTTATATAAAATAAGATTTACAACTCAAATCAAATCTTATTTATATCAAATCAAATCTTATATATTATATAAAATATGATTATAGTACAAATCTTTATAAAAAATAAGATTTACAAATCAAATCAAATCTTATTTATATCAAATCAAATCTTATATATTATATAAAATATGATTTGCAAAATCTAATCAAATCTCTACATATTTAGATTTGTATGTATATGTATACACATAAAAAAAACTTACTTAATTTATTAAACCATTAACTAATGATTAATAAATTAATTTCCGATTAGAAGGTATATCAAACAATTTATGATTGGCCTTTGTGTGTGATCGAATAGGATAAATGGACTTTTATTATTTAATGTCATGAGCATATCTTCGGAATATATGTACCACGGTCAAACCACGGTCGAACCATAGCCAACCCGAGAACATATTTCCAATAGTAGATTCGTAGTATCACCAATGTCTTCATGATTATCATGAAATGTCCCGTTCATATTGATTATAAACGTTCCATATTAATTGATTTCGTTGCGAGGTTTTGACCTATATATGAGACGTTTTTCAAAGACTGCATTCATTTTTAAAACAACCATAACCTTTATTTTATCAATAAAGGTTTTAAAAACATTACGTAGATTATCAAATAATAATAATCTAAAATATACTCTTTACACACGACCATTACATAATGGTTTATAATAGAAATATATTACATCGACATATGTTTCTTGAATGCAGTTTTTACACAATATCATACAAACATGGACTCCAAATCTTGTCCTTATTTTAGTATGCAACAGCAGAAGCTCTTAGTATTCACCTGAGAATAAACATGCTTTAAACGTCAACAAAAATGTTGGTGAGTTATAGGTTTAACATATATATATATATTAAATCGTAACAATAGAGCACAAGATTTCATATTTCAATACACATCCCATACATAGAGATAAAAATCATTCATATGGTGAACACCTGGTAACCGACATTAACAAGATGCATATATAAGAATATCCCCATCATTCCGGGACACCCTTCGAATATGATATAAATTTCGAAGTACTAAAGCATCCGGTACTTTGGATGGGGTTTGTTAGGCCCAATAGATCTATCTTTAGGATTCACGTCAATTAGGGTGTCTGTTCCCTAATTCTTAGATTACCAGATTTAATAAAAAGGGGCATATTCGATTTCGATAATTCAACCATAGAATGTAGTTTCACATACTTGTGTCTATTTTGTAAATCATTTATAAAACCTGTATGTATTCTCATCCCAAAAATATTAGATTTTAAAAGTGGGACTATAACTCACTTTCACAGATATTTCCTTCCTCGGAAATAAGACTTGTCCACGAATCGATTCACGAACCTATACAAATATGTACATATATGTCAAAGTATGATCAAAATATAATTACAACCATTTTTATTATGTTTTAAAGATTTGAGTGTATTAAGTCAGCTGTCCTCGTTAGTAACCTATCACTAGTTGTCCACAGTTAGATGTACAGAAATAAATCGATATATATTATCTTGAATCAATCCACGACCCAGTGTATACACGTGATAGGTCAGATCATGATGATATTAAGAGAAATGATAAGATAGAGTGAGATTCAGTATGTAGGAAGGAGACTCGGTATGAGAGAGAATCGGTACAAATTACATTCCACAGCTTCTAGAACTCAGTTACAATGCAATGGCTATCTAATTAGGACTACTTAGGTTCCTTATATAGCCCTCTTCTAAGGAACCTTCATTTAAGCTTAATTCACATTAATACTATACAACTTTGGGGTCCTAACAATCTCCCCCTTAGTGTTAAATGTGAACTTTACAATATAATCCTATTGTGAAATCTTGAGAGGTCCAAATGTTAGTTTTCATCGTGATCCATCTGGTTTTGAAACTTCTACTTGATTTTCTGAAATTTGCTTAGAAGTTTTCCAGACTCCCCATGCTTTCCATGGATCTCCCTCATGTAATGGATATTTGTCCATTTCCTTGAAATACCTTCTCTTTCTCTGGCCACGAAGAATCTCCAACTATCTTGTATGGATTCGAAGCTTTAAACGATCTCTGATATGCTTTATAAACTCTCCAAGACCCATTTTTGTATCAAAGTCATCAACCTTGCTTTGATAAATTTTAAGATACTTCAGTGCAGCCTTAAGTGTTCCATCTGAATATTTGTTCAGCTCTTCAGTACGAATGAACACTTTTTCCTTTTGAGAATTTACAAATACAAACCCTTCGAGTTCGAATTGCATTTGAAACATCCTCATATCCTTCAGTCCCTCTGTAAATTGATTCGAACACGTTATTCGAATCTTTTTCCTATTTGCTTCGAGACCTATTTGAAAATCTTCACGTCTCATCAGTTCAATTGTCTCCATCATGTATCTTTTCACAGCTTCCAAAGCTTGAACTTTAGCAAAAGGTCGAATGGTGATGATACTGAGGTAATTGTAGATGTGAATGATGTCAAGCATATCAAGATTATGAAAATCTGCTTCTGTGAACTTGTACTCTTTCTCATCTTCTCTAATAACGTGGAACTGACTGATGACGTCTTTCTTTTCACTTATCTCTACTCCAACTCGAGCAATATTCAACACTTCTGAAATACGATATTTTCTTTGAAGCCACAAATCATCTTCATCTTTGTTGATATGTTTCCTCCACATAAACTCATACTAATTCCTTTCACTTGCTGGAAGCAATCATGAACCTATATAAGTAAACCTTTTACTCCTTGGTGTATCATTGATGTGAAAGATCTTGTAAGCATTTTCTTCGATGAATGTGTTTCGTAATGTTATAAAATCATGTTCAACTCCCAATAACAATCTTTGTTCCTGATTCTTAAGGAATATTCCATGGTTGTATTTGAATATGGAATTTACTGTTTCACTTGATGTAGATGTACCAGAAGTTGAGCTTTCATTAGCATTTGTTGGATGTGAACTCGATGAGGGTGTAGAATTCGATGAATGATCAGTAGAATTTATTGCATCATCATTTGGAACATCATTATCTTCAATATGATCAAAGATATCATCATCATTTGGATTAACATAAAGATTGTCTTCATCGTCATCAGAATAATCCATTTCATCATCACTTTCAATTACTGGATCAGGATTCCCTTCATCTACAATCTCTACATCTTCCGGAATTGAAGATACTGAAGATAACTTGCTTAAGATGACAAACCCATCATCATCCGTCTCTTCAAGATAAAAATCACTTAAGTTCAAATCCTCATCTACTGGTCCACTATCAGCCTCATTATGAACAACTGGAATTATAACTTACTCAGGCTCCTTATTATCAATTTCATCATGTATAGAAACCATTTCTGATTCCGTCTGAACTTGTTGAGCTTGTGAAGCTGATGAAGACCTCACACCACCACCCTTGTTTGAAATGTTCACCGATAGATATTCTCCATCTACTCCTATCTCCCCCTCATGGCTATTCTGAGGGTCAGAATCATCATGTTCATCATCACGGTGAGGACTCAAAGGAGAAGAGTAGGAAGTAAGTGGATATCGAACACGAGCACGAAACAATGCTTGAAGCAAAGTGCGTCGAAGAACATCAAGATTGACTCTAGAAAACATACGACAAAAATATTCTTGCTCCAAAGCATCATAGAAATGTGGTAAACGAGAGGGTGATGGTGGAAAAGTAACAATGGGAACAGCAGCAGCAGCAGTATCGGATGAAGGCGATATCGATGAAAGTGTTTGAGTTGCCGTGAGGGCAGGTAAGGATGATTGTGCGGTATTATTCTTATATGTAGGGCTGTACATACTACTAGTCAGATTCGTGATATCCCCTTCTGATGGAGGTTGGGTAACAACCAGAGTTGTCACCGGCGAAGTTTCTTTCGAAGCATCCACCTCCATGACTTTAGTCTCATGGGACTCTGACAGAGTAGCAGAACTACCCGTCGGTTTAGCTCTCGCAGAGATATTGCTATCTCCGACTCCTGAAATCATTGATATACCATGAGGTGGCAAATCTCTTTCAGTTAAAGACTCTTCCTCCAAACTTTGAGTTTCAGAATTCGGAAGAGAAGTGGTTTGATCC
The DNA here is from genome assembly GCF_046630445.1 of Rutidosis leptorrhynchoides. Classification (NCBI taxonomy): domain Eukaryota; kingdom Viridiplantae; phylum Streptophyta; class Magnoliopsida; order Asterales; family Asteraceae; genus Rutidosis; species Rutidosis leptorrhynchoides. The sequence continues at coordinate 203,378,722 of NC_092340.1, forward strand.
AATGGATCACTTTCATGAACCAAGGGATCAGTCTGTTGGAAGTCTGATAAATATCCCGAAGGATTGTCATGTTGACTCATTTCCATGGGACGCGGCAGATCTCCCTCATCAAGATAAGCCGGACCTCGAGACCCTGTTGTACGTTGAGGCACAGGAGAATTTCCAGCCGATGCGCAGGGTGCCTTTTCAAGATTTTTCGGCTCCCCTTCGGCCGTTCTGGACTTCAATGGTTGAGTTTCCTCAATCGATTGAGTCAACGCAGACTTTACTGCAGAGGAAGACTTTACTTCCTTAGATGCCGAAGCACCTTGCTTTGTAGGATTTATTCTTAAGTCCTGTTTAGATTGGATGGGCTTAGTGGTCTTTGTACCATCCGTGCTTTTAAATCTCTTGCCTACCAATGCTTGCGCTTCATTTAGCGTAGGGCTTACTGTTATTATCAGATGTGATACGGAGATGGGTGAGGGTGACCTAATTTGTAGTGACCCAAACTTTTCCATGTTTATATATATATTAAATGAAATTTTTATTTACATGATTAAGTGTTTCCAACATGTTAAGCAATCAAACGGGTTAAGACTTGATTAATTGAAATAGGTTTCATATAGATAATTGACCACCCAAGTTGACCGGTGATTCACGAACGTTAAAACTTGTAAAAACTATACGATGACATATATATGGATATATATATAGTTAAAATGATTTTATTATAAGTATGTATCTCATTAGGTATTTTAACAATGAGTTATATACATAAAAATGAGACTATTAATTTAAGAAACTCGAAAACGATATATATAACGATTATCGTTATAACAACGTCTTACTAGGTACATATGAATCATATTAAGATATTGATACACTTGGTTAATTATGTTAAATGATAAGTAAATATATTATTAAGTGTATTAACAATGAAATACATATGTAAAAATAAGACTACTAACTTAATGATTTCGAAACGAGACATATATGTAACGATTATCGTTGTAATGACATTTAACTGTATATATATCATACTAAGATATATTATATATCATAATATCATGATAATATAACAATTTAACATCTCATTTGTTATAATAAACAATGGGTTAGCAACACTCAACAAGATCGTTAACCTAAAGGTTTCAAAACAACATTTACATGTAACGTCTAACGATGACTTAACGACTCAGTTAAAATGTATATACATGTAGTGTTTTAATATGTATTCATACACTTTTGAAAGACTTCAAGACACTTATCAAAATACTTCTACTTAACAAAAATGCTTACAATTACATCCTCGTTCAGTTTCATCAACAATTCTACTCGTATGCACCCGTATTCGTACTCATACAATACACAGCTTTTAGATGTATGTACTAATGGTATATACACTCCAATGATCAGCTCTTAGTAGCCCATGTGAGTCACCTAACACATGTGGGAACCATCATTTGGCAACTAGCATGAAATATCTCATAAAATTACAAAAATATGAGTAATCATTCATGAATTATTTACATGAAAACAAAATTACATATCCTTTATATCTAATCCATACACCAACGACCAAAAACACCTACAAACACTTTCATTCTTCAATTTTCTTCATATAATTGATCTCTATCAAGTTCTATCTTCAAGTTCTAAGTGTTCTTCATAAATTCCAAAAGTTCTAGTTTCATAAAATCAAGAATACTTCCAAGATTGCAAGTTTACTTCCAAGTTTTCTAAATCCATTCCAAGTAATCATCCAAGATCAAGAAACCTTTGTTACTTACAGTAGGTTATCTTTCTAATACAAGGTAATAATCATATTCAAACTTTAATTCAATTTCTATAACTATAACAATCTTATTTCGAGTGGAAATCTTACTTGAAATTGTTTTAATGTCATGATTCTGCTTCAAGAACTTTCAAGCCATCCAAGGATCCTTTAAAGCTAGATCTATTTTTATCATTTCTAGTAGGTTTATCCAAGGAACTTGAGGTAGTAATGATGTTCATAATATCATTCGATTCATACATATAAAGCTATCTTATTCGAAGGTTTAAACTTGTAATCATTAGAACATAGTTTAGTTAATTCTAAACTTGTTCGCAAATAAAAGTTAATCCTTCTAACTTGACTTTTAAAATCAACTAAACACATGTTCTATATCTATATGATATGCTAACTTAATGATTTAAAACCCGGAAACACGAAAAACACCGTAAAACCGGATTTACGCCGTCGTAGTAACACCGCGGGCTGTTTTGGATTAGTTAATTAAAAACTATGATAAACTTTGATTTAAAAGTTGTTATTCTGGGAAAATTATTTTTATTATGAACATGAAACTATATCCAAAAATTATGGTTAAACTCAAAGTGGAAGTATGTTTTTCTAAAATGGTCATCTAGACGTCGTTCTTTCGACTGAAATGACTACCTTTACAAAAACGACTTGTAACTTATTTTTTTTACTATAAACCTATACTTTTCTGTTTATATTCATAAAATAGAGTTCAATATGAAACCATAGCAATTTGATTCACTCAAAATGGATTTAAAATGAAGAAGTTATGGGTAAAACAAGATTGGATAATTTTTCTCATTTTAGCTACGTGAAAATTGGTAACAAATCTATTCCAACCATAACTTAATCAACTTGTATTGTATATTATGTAATCTTGAGATACCATAGACACGTATACAATGTTTCGACCTATCATGTCGACACATCTATATATATTTCGGAACAACCATAGACACTCTATATGTGAATGTTGGAGTTAGCTATACAGGGTTGAGGTTGATTCCAAAATATATATAGTTTGAGTTGTGATCAATACTGAGATACGTATATACTGGGTCGTGGATTGATTCAAGATAATATTTATCGATTTATTTATGTACATCTAACTGTGGACAACTAGTTGTAGGTTACTAATGAGGACAGCTGACTTAATAAACTTAAAACATCAAAATATATTAAAAATGTTGTAAATATATTCTGAACATACTTTGATATATATGTATATATTGTTATAGGTTCGTGAATCAACCAGTGGCCAAGTCTTACTTCCCGACGAAGTAAAAATCTGTGAAAGTGAGTTATAGTCCCACTTTTAAAATCTAATATTTTTGGGATGAGAATACATGCAGGTTTTATAAATGATTTACAAAATAGACACAAGTACGTGAAACTACATTCTATGGTTGAATTATCGAAATCGAATATGCCCCTTTTTATTAAGTATGGTAATCTAAGAATTAGGGAACAGACACCCTAATTGACGCGAATCCTAAAGATAGATCTATTGGGCCTAACAAACCCCATCCAAAGTACCGGATGCTTTAGTACTTCAAAATTTATATCATATCCGAAGGGTGTCCCGGAATGATGGGGATATTCTTATATATGCATCTTGTTAATGTCGGTTACCAGGTGTTCACCATATGAATGATTTTTATCTCTATGTATGGGATGTGTATTGAAATATGAAATCTTGTGGTCTATTGTTACGATTTGATATATATAGGTTAAACCTATAACTCACCAACATTTTTGTTGACGTTTAAAGCATGTTTATTCTCAGGTGTATACTAAGAGCTTCCGCTGTTGCATACTAAAATAAGGACAAGATTTGGAGTCCATGTTTGTATGATATTGTGTAAAAACTGCATTCAAGAAACTGATTTCGATGTAACATATTTGTATTGTAAACCATTATGTAATGGTCATGTGTAAACAGGATATTTTAGATTATCATTATTTGATAATCTACGTAAAGCTTTTTAAACCTTTATTTATGAAAAAAAGGTTATGGTTTGTTTTAAAAATGAATGTAGTCTTTGAAAAACGTCTCATATAGAGGTCAAAACCTCGCAACGAAATCAATTAATATGGAACGTTTTTAATCAATAAGAACGGGACATTTCATAATTGGCTCTAGGTCTTGGTCCGTATCACCAACGGTTGTAGTAACTGTTTGGCAGACGATAGGTGTCGAAGTCCTAGATCTAGTTACTCTTTGGGTTGGCGGAGTCTGAATCATCTCATCAGGTATATATCGAGTTCTCTTAGGAGAATGTTCGGGAGACAATTCAGATGTTGTTGCTAAAGTGTCGGTGTCGCTGCTCACTTCGGGTGTTGTGAAAAGGGTTGGTTCAATTCTAGTTGGACTAGGTTCCCTGATCCTCACGGGTTGAGCTTGGTGTGCTGCCCTAGATCGTTTGAGGTTCACCCTAAGTGGAGGATTAGCTGGTTCGGTTGGTTGAACTATAGGTTCCTCTACAACCTCTGGGGCTGGAACCACGGCGGGTTCAACTTGTTCTTGTTGTACCAGGTTCGGAAGAGGTATTCCTACAGCCTCAAAATAAGAATGCATACGAGCATCTTGGGGTTCAGCTAGCCTCACTAGCCAATTTGGAATCGGCGCAGTGAATTGATTATCAGATACCATCGGGGTATTCATCTTCAGCTCCCCAAATCGTTTCATCTGTAATCCATGTGTACCTGGTGCAAATATATTTGCATTTCTGCAATCATTTATAGCATCATGGATAAAGATACAGAAAAACCTTTCACAAGGGATGTATGAACCCCTTGGTTTATCAACTTGAGCTTGAACCAAATCCCATATTAGTTCTACATAGTCAGGAGCTTCTACTCTTATGAAAGAGTAGAACAACTTCAGCATAGGCACAGTCAGGCTGTCGGATCCACTCCTTGTCATCAGCAAGCATCTGTTGATGATTGAGAAGATCACATACCACCTTGAGTGCAGATATTTCTTTTGAAACTTAGTCGGAGGAACATTGCGGGCTCCAACATAACCAAGATCGAAGACAGATGACATCATCTGCTGAGTAACAGGAAAAGCAGGAGCATTCTGCACAACAGGAAGTCTGAATATCCTCCTGAAATTAGCCTTAGTGATACTCCTCCTCCCTTGAACTCCTCTCAGTTGAAATTCAAAATGAGCTTGTGTTCCCTATGGATTTTCAGCAGTAGGTTGTGTAGCTTCCACAAACCTAATTATTCTATTAAGTAGCTCCAGATCTGTTACAGGTACACTGACTGTAGAGTTTAGAGCAGGCCACATAGTGTGTCTCTCTAGAATTGCAGTCCAGTAGTTGCAGGGAATGTTGGTTTCAGAGTTGATGAAGTGATTGTTCGTCATTTAGCTGTATAAATAAGAAATAGAAGACCACAAGATATTTAACATAAAGCATATATCTCTATTCTTATTTGCCTTTGAAATCCTTTGTATATGTTTTATCTTTTATGTTTTATGATTTTTATGGTTTTTCAAAGATATAAAAATCCTTTATTCTCAAATATGAACAAGTAATTAACAATCATGACATTCATATGATATTCTTCACAATATAAATTCATCATGCAAAATCAATTATATAACACAAAGAATCAGAACAACACTTAGTCAATTTTTAAACACAAATTCAAGCAGATTCGGTAGTCATGAAAACTTGAGATTCTGTAACCAAATAAGCTTGAGTTTTCAGATCAGAAAGGTATAGAATAAACATGTTAAGTGTTTGAAGATAAAATTAGAAAGTTTCAAGGTACCAAAAGTCAGATTCGGTATCAAGAGAAGAACAGATTCGGTATCTCCAAAATTAACATAAAGTCACTCAAACATGCATATTCTATCATGTAAAATCACAACCATAATCAATTAACCACTCAATTAGAAGCAGATCAACATGTTAATCGTATGAACAGACTCAGTACAGTAGACAGAACATATTCGGTAGATACAGAATCCATCAAACAATCAATTAAACATGTAATCAAACTTGGTCAAATGATAGATCAATTAATATAACTCAGAGTAGACAAGAATTCATGTTAATTAACCAAATCAATTGAGTTTAATCAAAGATTAGTAGAATACGACTCAGACTCGGTATAATCAACAAAATTTCAAAATTGAGAGTCACAATCCAGTTATTTTGATCTTTTCTGGTTGAAAAACATTTAATTATCTCAGATCTACACGTATGTATCTAAAGCAATGATTAAAATGAAATTATACCAAAGATTTGAAGAAATAGAAGAACGGATTCGGTAGATTAGGCAGATTCGGTATGTTCAATTAGACTCGGTAGGTAATTAAGCACAGTAAGAGAGTGAGTTTGACTTTGACCCTCCTTTTATAGACACCGAAGATAAAATACCGAATGGGCTTTACCGAATGGGCCTATTTTACCGAATACAGTCCACTTTTCAAAACTTTATCAATTTAACTTCAAAATCTTGACAAATTGATTTTTCCTATTAAAATTCATTTCAATCTTTTCATGGTAAACAATTCTGAGACAATTTTTAAAAACTTTGAACTTACCGAATCTGTACTGTTGGATGTAAGATTCGGTATAATGCTTAAAATAGCATTTATTCAGTAAAAATCAAATATTTTTTGGATTTTATCTTTTCCAATTTTTATGAATTTTTCAAAATAAGATTTGTACTTAAAAGAACTTTGAATTTGTGAACAAAGTACAAATCTTCAGTGATACCAATTGTTAAAACGGGTTGCATACTGAGATGTATATAAGCCTTAGTGAATTATTTCAGTTATAAAACAAAGAATTTATGAATTCACTTTTGAAAAACAATATTTTTAGTAATTTTAAGCTATCATGATACTTTTGGAAATGATGAAATTGCAGCGATAACCCGTTTGATTTCATCAAACAAAGCTATCATGGATACTTTTGGAAATGATGAAATTGTAGCGATAACGGGTTACGGAGATTATGTGAAAAATGGCATAACAATCAAACGGGTTTCATATGTTGAAGGTTTGGGGTGCAGTCTATTTAGTGTGAGTCAATTCTGCGATGGAGATCTTAAACTTCTATTTAAACGTCGACAATGCTCGGTGCAATCCACCGAAGGAAATGATCTTCTTGTTGGTAAACGTTGTGCTTCCCTATACACTATTAACCTCAATGATGCACCTTCACATGCAACCATGTGTTTGGCTACTCGTTCTACCAAAGAAAATTCATGGTTATGGCATCATCGGATGTCACACCTGAATTACAAGGGTATCAATCGACTAGTCTCTAAAGAATTAGTTGATGGTATTCCAACCTTTCACTATGATAAGCATCATGTGTGTCCATCATGTGCGATGGGTAAGCTAAAACGGTCTAATCATCCGCTTAAGCAAAACCCCAGTACTTCATCGTGTTTGCAATTATTGCATATGGACTTATGTGGACCCATGCGTATTTCTATCCTCGGTGGCAAGAAACATGTGCTTGTCATTGTCGATGACTATACCCGGTTTACATGGATTTTTCTTTTGCGAACTAAGTCAGAAACCCCCGCCATTATCATTGAGTTCATTAAAAAGACTCAACGCTCTTTTAACAAACATGTTAAGAGCATTCGAACTGATAATGGGACGGAATTTAAGAATTCCCCGCTTGATAGTTATTTGAAAGACCAAGGTATTGAACATCAGTTCTCTGCTGTTCGGACCCCCCAACAGAATGGAGTAGTCAAACTACGTAATCGTACGTTGTGCGAAGCAGCTCGAACGATGCTTGCTTACTCCAAACTACCTCCAAAAATGTGGGGGGAGGCCATTTCAACTGCATGCTATACCCAAAATCGTTGTATTGTTAATAAACGTTTTGATAAAACTCTATATGAGTTATTATATGGTAGACGCCCGAATGTCAAATATTTCCGTGTCTTTAGTTGTATATGCTATGTGCTTAACGATTTTGACAGCCTCGAAAAGTTTGATCCAAATGGCGAGCAAGCCATATTTCTCAGTTATTCTTCGAACAAAGTTGCTTATCGGGTTTATCACAAATGGACAAAAATGATTAAAGAGAGCATCAATGTCAAGTTCGATGAATTTTCGGGAATGGCTTTTGAACAACTTAGTTCAAAACCCGATCCTAACCTGGCTACTTCTTCTACCGTGCAAAACTCAATTTTCTCGACGAAGGGTGTTCCTACGGTTACATCAGAGGAACTGGATATTTTGTTTGATAATCTTTATGCTCCTCAACGAAATTCAAATGTGAAAGCCGTACCGGTTACACCATCACAGTCAACTACTGTGGAGACTCAACAAAGTCTTTTTGATGAAGATACAACACCTACTGATTCACCTGTTGCTTCTTCATCCTCTCTACCACCTCCTGTTACTGATAATCTTGAACCAATTCAAGATTCATCAGTTGATACAACTCCAGCTAGATAATCAATTGAATCCATTAGATTATGTTACATCAGATCAAGCGGATCAAGGCTCAACGTCAACAACGGTTGACGTTTCAATGGATGCCACTGATGTACAACATCTTCCACACAACCAATGGACTAAAAGTCATCCAATAGATCTTATTATTGGTGATGCATCTGCTCCAGTCTCAACTCGAAGGGCTACTTGGAATATGTGTCTATACACTGCCTTTCTTAGTAAGATTGAACCAACAACGGTTGCTCAAGCTTTACTAGATCCGAACTGGGTGGTTGCAATGCAAGAAGAGATCAATCAATTTGAACGGTTGAAAGTATGGCGATTAGTTCCAAGACCAACGGGTCAACGACCAATAGGGGTTAAGTGGATTTTTAAGAATAAGAAGGATTCTGATGGAATTGTGGTTCGGAATAAGGCACGTCTTGTGGCCAAAGGATATCGACAACAAGAGGGTATTGATTATGACAAAACGTTTGCTCCGGTTGCTAGGATTGAGGCTATTCGTCTTTTCCTTGCATTTGCTTCTCATATGAAGTTCACAGTGTTTCAAATGGATGTCAAAACTGCTTTTCTGAACGGTCATCTTCAAGAGGAAGTCTATGTCAATCAACCAGAAGGCTTTGTCGATCCCATTCATCCAAATCACGTATACTACTTGGAGAAAGCTTTGTATGGTCTGAAGCAAGCACCGCATGCATGGTACGAGACCTTAACAAAGTATTTGCTGGACAATGGCTTTTCTCGTGGAACGATTGATACAACGCTATTCATCCGTAAAAACCACGGTCACATTCTCTTGGTTTAAATTCATGTTGATGACATTATTTTTGGTTCCACGTCCCCAGCCTTATGCAAAGAATTTGGTGACCTTATGGCCAACAAATTTGAAATGAGCATGCTTGACCAGTTAAATTTCTTTTTAGGGTTACAAGTAAAACAATTACCAAACGGGATTTTTCTCAGTCAAACAAAGTATATCAATGATATGCTAAAACGTTTTAAAATGACTTCTTTAAAACCAATGACAACCCCAATGAGGACTTTACTGGATGCTGATACTAATGGGGAACCCTTTGATATTACACTTTATCGAAGCATGGTTGGTTCTTTAATGTATCTGACTGCAAGTTGACCTGACATTACACTTGATGTAACTGTATGTGCCCGCTTTCAGTCACACCCTAAGAAATCTCATTCCAAAGCAGTTGTTAGGATTTTTCAGTACCTTAAAGGTACACCTAACCTTGGGATCTGGTATCCTCATGGATCTGATTTCAATCTCACTGCTTACACTGATGCGGATCATGGCGGTTGCCATGTTGATAGAAAAAGCACATCTGGATCAATTCAGATGTTGGGGAATAGGCTAGTTGGTTGGTCATCCAAAAAGCAGAACTGTGTGTCTTTATTAACAGCTGAGTCTGAGTACATTGCTGCAGCTCATTGTTGTTCACAAGTTTTGTGGATGCAAATTCAACTTTCAGACTATGGCTTTAAGTTTTCTAAGACCCCGATTTACTGTGATTCACAAAGTGCTATTGCAATAACAAGCAACCCAGTCCAGCATTCTAAGATTAAACACATAGATATTCGCTATCATTTCATTAAGGACCATGTAGAGAAAGGGGATGTAGAGTTATACTTTGTGCCGACCAAAGTGCAATTAGCTGACATGTTCACTAAGCCCTTAGATGAACTTAGGCTAAAGTTCTTGATCAAAGAGATTGGCATGGTAGAGTATAGTGCATGATATTCCTTAGATCTGTTGGGACTTATTCTTGGGATCTTGTGTTTAGGGGGAGTAGATACATTCTAGGGGGAGCAACTGCTTTGGATATCATCTTTTAAGGGGGAGCCTTTAGATTTATGATAACTTCCTGGATATAATTGTTCAATGGTTACGTAAGGGGGAGGTAACTCATTGATACCATATTTCAAGGGGGAGTTAATTCATTTTCTTGGATATTTTATCAAAATGCTGATTTACTTTCTTGTATCTCACATTTTGAGAGGGAGAAAAAGGGAGAAAATGAGAAAATTACTCAAAAATATTGTTTTTCAAAAAGTGAATTCATAAATTCTTTTTTTTATATCTGAAATAATTCACTAAGGCTTGTATACATCTCAGTATGCAACCAGTTTTAACAATTGGTATCACTGAAGATTTGTACTTTGTTCACTAATTCAAAGTTCTTTTAAGTACAAATCTTATTTTAAAAAATTCATAAAAATTGAAAAAGATAAAATTCAAAAATATTTGATTTTTACTGAATAAATGCTATTTTTAGCATTATACCGAATCTGACATCCAACAGTACAGATTCGGCAAGTTCAAAGTTTTCAAAAATTGTCTCAGAATTGTTTACCATGAAAAGATTGAAATGAATTTTAATAGGAAAAATCAATTTTTCAAGATTTTGAAGTTAAATTGATAAAGTTTTGAAAAGTGGACTGTATTCGGTAAAATAGGCCCATTCGGTAAAGCCCATTCGGTATTTTATCTTCGGTATCTATAAAAGGAGGGTCAAAGTCAAACTAACTCTCTTACTGTGCTTAATTACCTACCGAGTCTAATTGAACATACCGAATCTGCCTAATCTACCGAATCCGTTCTTCTGTTTCTTCAAATCTTTGGTATAATTTCATTTTAATCATTGCTTTAGATACATACGTGTAGATCTGAGATAATTAAATGTTTTTTAACCAGAAAAGATCAAAATAACTGGATTGTGAATCTCAATTTTGAAATTTTGTTGATTATACCGAGTCTGAGTCGTATTCTACTAATTTTTGATTAAACTCAATTGATTTGGTTAATTAACATGAATTCTTGTCTACTCTGAGTTATATTAATTGATCTATCATTTGACCAAGTTTGATTACATGTTTAATTGATTGTTTGATGGATTCTGTATCTACCGAATATGTTCTGGCTACTATACCGAGTCTGTTCATACGATTAACATGTTGATCTGCTTCTAATTGAGTGGTTAATTGATTATGGTTGTGATTTTATGTAGTGACCCGAACTTTTCCATGTTTATATATATTAATTGAGATTGATATTTACATGACTAAATGTTTCCAACGTGTTAAGCAATCAAACTTGTTAAGACTTGATTAAATGAAATAAGTTTCATATAGACAATTGATCACCCAAGTTGACCGGCGATTCACGAACGTTACAAAATTGTAAAAACTACATGTTGTGGTATATATAGACATATATATGGTTGACATGTGATTATGATGAGTAAGTATCTCGCTAAGTATATTAACAATGTGTGATATACATAAGAAATGAGTTTACTAAGTTAAGAAACTCGAAATGATATATATAACAATTATCGTTATGATAACGTCTACTAAATACATATGTATCATATTAAGATATTGATACACTATGTTTAACATGATAAAATGATATTTAAATATATCATTAAGTGTGTTAACAATGAACTACATATGTAAAAACAAGACTACTAACTCAAGAATTACGAAACGAGACTTATATGTAACGATTATCGGTGTAACGATATTTTAATGTATGTATCATATTAAGAGATATTCATACATCATAATATCATGATAATATAATAATTTAACATCTCATTTGATATAATAAACATTGGGTTAACAACATTAATTGAGATCGTTAACTTAAAGGTTTCAAAACAACACTTACATGTAACGACTAACGAAGACTTAACGACTCCATTAGAATGTATATACATGTTGTGTTTTGATATGTATTCTTACACTTTTGAAAGATTTCAAGATACATATCAAAGTACTTCTACTTAACAAAAATGCTTACAATTACATCCTCGTTCAGTTTCATCAACAATTCTACTCGTATGCACTCGTATTCGTACTCGTACAATACACACCTTTTAGATGTATGTACTATTGGTATATACACTCCAATGATCAGCTCTTAGAAGCCCTTGTGAGTCACCTAACACATGTGGGAACCATCATTTGGCAACTAGTATGAAATATCTCATAAAATTACAAAAATATTAGTAATCATTCATGACTTATTTACATGAAAACAAAATTACATATCCTTTATATCTAATCCATATACCAACGACCAAAAACACCTACAAACACTTTCATTCCTCAATTTTCTTCATCTAATTGATCTCTCTCGAGTTCCATCTTCAAGTTTTAAGTGTTCTTCATAAATTCCATAAGTATAGTTTCATAAAAATCAAGAATACTTCCAAGTTTGCAAGTCTACTTCCAAGCTTTCTAATCCATTCTAAGTAATCATCTGAGATCAAGGAACCTTTGTTATTTATAGTAGGTTATCTTTCTAATTCAAGATAATATTCATATTCAAACTTTGATTCAATTTCTACAACTATAACAATCTTATTTCGAGTGAAAATCTTACTTGAACTGTTTTCGTGTCATGATTCTGCTTCAAGAACTTTCAAGCCATCCAAGATCCTTTGAAGCTAGATTTATTTTTCTCATTTCCAGTAGTTTTATCCAGAAAACTTGAGGTAGTAATGATGTTCATAACATCATTCGATTCATACATATAAATCTATCTTATTCGAAGGTTTAAACTTGTAATCACTAGGACATAGTTTAGTTAATTCTAAACTTGTTCGCAAACAAAAGTTAATCCTTCTAACTTGACTTTTAAAATCAACTAAACACATGTTCTATATCTATATGATATGCTAACTTAATGACTTAAAACCTGGAAACACGATGAACACCATAAAATCGGATATACGCCGTCGTAGTGAAACCGGGGGCTGTTTTGGTTTGGATAATTAAAAACTATGATAAACTTTGATTTAAAAGTTTTTCTTCTGGGAAAATGATTTTTCATATGAACATGAAACTATATCCAAAAATCTTGGTTAAACTTAAAGTGAAATTATGTTTTTCAAAATGGTCATCAAGATGTCGTTCTTTCGACGGAAATGACTACCTCTTTAGTAATTGACATGTAACTTAAATTTCCGACTACAAACCTATAGTTTTTTTGTTTGGATTCTTAAATTAGAGTTCAATAGAAACCATAACAATTTGATTCACTCAAAACAGATTTAAAATGAAGAAGTTATGGGTAAAACAAGATTGGATATTTTTGATCTTTTTAGCTACGGGAAATGTTTAACAAATCTATACAAATCATATCCTAGCTAACTTATATTGTATTATACATGTATTCTAATATATTATGTAATCTTGGGATACCATAGACAGGTATACAAATGTTTTGACATATCATATCGACCCATGTATATATATTATTTAGAACAACCATAGACACTCTATATGCAGTAATGTTGGAGTTAGCTATATAGGGTTGAGGTTGATTCCAAAAAATATATATACTTTGAGTTGTGATCTAGCCTGAGACATGTATACACTGGGTTGTGGATTGATTCAAGATAATATATATCGATTTATTTCTGTACATCTAACTCTGGACAACTAGTTGTAGGTTATTAACGAGGACAGCTGACTTAATACACTCAAATCTTAAAAACATAATAAAATGGTTGTAATTATATTTTGATCATACTTTGATATATATGTACATATTTGTATAGGTTCGTGAATCGATCCGTGACCAAGTCTTATTTCCGAGGAAGGAAATATCCGGGAAAGTGAGTTATAGTCCCACTTTTAAAAATCTAATATTTTTGGGATGAGAATACATGCAGGTTTTATAAATGATTTACAAAATAGACACAAGTACGTGAAACTACATTCTATGGTTGAATTATCGAAATCGAATATGCCCCTTTTTATTAAGTCTGGTAATCTAAGAATTAGGGAACAGACACCCTAATTGACGTGAATCCTAAAGATAGATTTATTGGGCCTAACAAACCCCATCCAAAGTACCAGATGCTTTAGTACTTCGAAATTTATATCATATCCGAAGGGTGTCCCGGAATGATGGGGATATTCTTATATTTGCATCTTGTTAATGTCGGTTACCAGGTGTTCACCATATGAATGATTTTTATCTCTATGTATGGGATGTGTATTGAAATATGAAATCTTGTAGTCTATTGTTACGATTTGATATATATAGGTTAAACCTATAACTCACCAACATTTTTATTGACGTTTAAAGCATGTTTATTCTCAGGTGAATACTAAGAGCTTCCGCTGTTGCATACTAAAATAAGGACAAGATTTGGAGTCCATGTTTATATGATATCGTGTAAAAACTGCATTCAAGAAACATATGTCGATGTAATATATTTCTATTGTAAACCATTATGTAATGGTCGTGTGTAAACAGTATATTTTAGATTATCATTATTTGATAATCTGCGTAATTTTTTTTTAAAACCTTTATTGATAAAATAAAGGTTATGGTTGTTTTAAAAATGAATGCAGTGTTTGAAAAACGTCTCATATAGAGGTCAAACCTCGCAACGAAATCAATTAATATGGAACGTTTATAATCAATATGAACGGGACATTTCAGTTGGTATCAGAGCGTTGGTCTTAGAGAACCAGAAATTTGCATTAGTGTGTCTTATTGAGTTTGTTAGGATACATTAGTGAGTCTGGACTTCGACCGTGTTTTCTTTAAAAACGATTGCTTAACACTTTTGTTGGAAACTAAATATTATTAACATGTAAATATTATGTGATATATTAATCTCTTAACATGTTTGATATTGTGTGATAGATGTCTACCTCTAGTACAAATCCCATTGATTCACCTAATAATAATGAAGAATCAAATATATTTTGGGAAGATTCACAAATTCCCGAAGAGGAACCGGAAGAGGAGGAACCGGAAGAGGAGGAACCGGAAGAAGAGGAACCAGAAGAGGAGGAATCAGAAGAGGAGGAACCAGAAGAAGAAGAGGTTCCGGAGGAAGAAATATTTATACCTATAGTAAATAGATTAAATAAAAGAAAATCCTCAACCAACGGACCAAAGTTAATAATGGTCAATGGTGTTTCCGCCGAGGAAGCAAAATATTGGGAGGTTAACAATTTTTCGATGAATCGGATCCTGATGAGGATTCCGATGATGTTATAGAAATTACCTCGACCCAATTTAATAAAGCGAAAGAAAATAATAAGTGAAAAGGTATAAAAATAGAGAAACCCGATTCCAACCCCGATGAACTTTATATGTATTGACAACATCCGTATTTCCTAAAATGTAACAATGACCCGGGAACCTCTAAACCACCAGGTTTTCTAAACCATTATGGAAAACGACGGCTCGTATTAGAGGAACATCATATATTCCTAGAAAATTAGGAAAACGAACCAAGTCAGAAGAAGAAGAAACCAGTAATTCAGATTAGAGGGTTGTAATCATGTTGTGTATTATATGTATTGTAGTGTCCTTGTACTTTTATGTTCTATGTAAAAAAATTGCTTGTATTGTTTGTTAATTATCTTTTGTGAATCTAATCCTTGTCTATTTTACAGTATAAAAACAAAATGGAAGTTAAGGGTAGACAACCGAATATTTTAGAAGACCTACCAGAGGATATGATTGAGGAAATCTCGTCTAGAGTCGGTCAGAATTCATCAGCAAATTTAGTTATGGCGAAATTAACTTGTCAAACATTTGAAAGACTTTCCAGAAATGCCTTAGTTTATAAAAGGCTTTCCTTTGATAGGTGGGGTATATCACATTGGGGAGACCGTAAGTTACGCCGTGTTTTCTTTAAAGCATTAAATGCGGGGAACCCAAATGCAATTTTACGCTACGGGTTAAGAACCTATTTTGACTCAACATATCCCAACATAGGATTTCGTGAATTAGAAAGAGCTTCTAACATGCAACATAAAGAAGCATGTTATGCTTACGGGTTAGTGATGTTTGCTTCTTATCAAAGTGAGAAAAAGAACATCGGATAGCAACTTTTAAATAAAACCTTCCCACAAGAGACGAATTCAGTAGTTGGGGTGAGAAACAAGGGTTTTAGATTATTACGGGGCTGTTGGACATTACGAAACCCTCGTCCTTTTGACGACATTACAACATGCTGCCTAGCCAATGGTCATAACGGTTAGTTTCCACAAGACCAAGGATGGGAAGTCGTCTTAGTAAAACCAGAATGCATGACTTGTTTCTGGACTTATGAATTACGTGTCTTTATTTCCTTTGCTGAACAACTTACGTATTAACTAGATTTATCTTCAAAACTGTCCTGTATCAAAGTGTACTATATTTCATGTTATATGTAATATAGCGATGTTGTAAGTTTGAAGAATATTTATATGTGATATATTGTTATAATCAGTTTTTCATATGGAATTGTAGTAGTTGAATTGTATATTAGCTACTAAGTATGAACTTAACGGGTAGGTAGTACCCGAATTTAAACTTATAAAACGCTAATATGAAGAAAAAGCTTTTATAAATGAGTTCATATTATGCTACAAAATACTGTTGACTACTCTTAATATTCTGTATGATTAACTCGATTCAGTTGGCTATTTTGAAGGAAATGGCACCGACTACTCGACACACCATGAATATGAGCGAAGAGGAATTTCGTACCTTTCTTGCTGCAAACATAGCCGCAGTACAGGCTGCGCTACATACCAACAATAACTCTAAATCTAGCAATGCAGCTAACGGCGCAAGAAATCGTATAGGATGCTCCTACAAAGAATTCACTGCCTGCAAACCTTTGGAATTTGATGGAACCGAAGGACCAATTGGATTGAAACGGTGGATCGAGAAAGTCGAATAGGTGTTTACCATAAGTAAGTGTACTGAAGAGGACAAAGTTAAGTACGCTACGTATACCTTCATAGGTACTACGTTAACGTGGTGGAACACCTATTTTGAACAGGTACGACAAAATGCTACTTACGCACTACCGTGGTCAGCATTCAAGCAATTGATGAACGAGCAGTACCGTCCTAGAAACGAAGTTAATAAACTCAAGGCAGAACTTAGAGAGTTACGAACACAAGGGTTCGACATTACCACATATGAACGACGATTCACAGAGTTGTTCCTATTGTGTCCGGGAGCATTTGAAGATGAAGAAGAGAAGATCGACACGTTTGTAAAAGGGTTACCAGTAAGGATTCAAGAAGATGTGAGTTCACACGAGCCCGCTTCTATACAGAAGGCAAGTCGAATGGCTCATAAACTCATAAATCAGATTGAGGGAAGAATTAAAGAGCAGGCGGCCGAAGAAGCCAACACGAAACAACTCAAGAGGAAGTGGGAGGAAAACGGTGACAAGAGTCACCAGTACAACAACAACAACAACAACAATTACAACCACAATCGCAACAACTATCCCAACAACCGCAACAACAATCGCAAGAATAACCGCAATCCTAACAGTAACTACAATAAACATCCCAACAACAACAACAACTACAACAACCGTTTCAACAACAATAACAATCCCAACAACAATCTCAATAATAACAACGGCAACAAAAACCAAAAAAAGCCATGTCATAGGTGTGAAGAAAATCATCAGGGGTTTTGCACGACATTTTGCAACAGGTGTAAAAGAAATGGTCATAACACGACAAAGTCTGAGGTCTACGGACCAAAGTTTAACAGAACTAAAGGAACAAATAATGTCGGAACAAGTAATGCCGAAATGAATAGTGTCGGAGCAAGTAATACCAACGCTGTTTGTTATAAATGTAGAAAACTGGGCCACATTATTAGAAATTTCCCGAATCAGGGGAATACTAATGGGCAGGGGTATGGAAGAGTTTTCAATATTAATGCGGCAGAAGCACAGGAAGACCCAGAGCTTGTTACGGGTACATTTCTTATTGACGATAAATCTGCTTATGTTTTATTTGATTCGGGTGCGGATAGAAGCTATATGAGTAGAGAATTTTGTGCTAAATTAAGTTGCCCATTGACGCCTTTGGATAGTAAATTTTTACTCGAATTAGCAAATGGTAAATTAATTTCAGCAGATAATATATGTCGGAATCGAGAAATTAAACTGGTTAGCAAAACATTTAAGATTGACTTGATACCAGTAGAGTTAGGAAGTTTTGATGTGATAATCGGTATGGACTGGTTGAAAGAAGTGAAAGCAGAGATAGTTTGTTACAAAAATGCAATTCGCATTATACGAGAAAAAGGAAAACCCTTAATGGTGTACGGAGAAAAGAGCAACGCGAAGTTAAATCTTATTAGTAACCTGAAGGCACAAAAACTAATAAGAAAAGGTTTCTATGCTATGCTAGGACACGTCGAGAAAGTCAATTCCGAGGAAAAGAACATCAATGATGTTCCCGTCTCAAAAGAATTTCCCGATGTATTTCTGAAAGAATTGTCGGGACTACCTCCACACCGATCCGTTGAATTTCAAATAGACCTTGTACCGGGAGCTGCACCAATAGCTCGTGCTCCATACAGACTCGCACCTAGCGAAATGAAGGAACTTCAGAGCCAATTACAAGAACTTTTAGAGCGTGGTTTCATTCGACCAAACACATCACCGTGGGGAGCTCGTGTTTTGTTTGTCAAGAACAAGGATGGTACATTTAGGTTGTGTATCGACTACCGAGAGTTGAACAAACTTACCATCAAGAACCGCTACCCACTACCGAGAATCGACGACTTATTTGATCAACTACAAGGCTCGTCGGTTTATTCGAAGATTGATTTACGTTCTGGGTATCATCAAATGCGGGTGAAGGAGGATGATATTCCGAAGACTGCTTTTAGGACGCGTTATGTAAAGACCCGTCCTTATCCACCTGGACGAAGTCATCAACATTTGGTCCCATTGCGATGATCGACTCCAATTAATGTCCTTAAAATGAGCTAATGCACAGCGGAAGACTTAATTCGTACCTGAGAATAAACATGCTTAAAAGTGTCAACCTTTTTGGTTGGTGAGTTCATAGGTTTATCATAACAATCATTTCAATATATTAATAGACCACAAGATTTCATATTCATAACATTTTAAATAAAAATATTCTAAGTGGTTGAGCACTTGGTAACCATACTTAACTATTAATCAACGTCGCATATTCCCTTTATTATGAAATCTCACTACACTGTACCAAGTGTAGCCTACAAAACGAAGTACTGTTCAACCGTTGAATACTGGTCGTCCAGTCCGGTTGGGGTTGTCAGGCCCGATAGATCTATCAACAGGATTCGCGTTTACAATACCCATGTAAATAGTAGTTACCAAGCTACAGGGAAGTATGCCAGTGGTACAACTCAATGTAGAATATATTTTTAAGTACTTGTGTCTATTTTGTAAACATTTATAAAAGCAACGCATGTATTCTCAGCCCAAAAATATATATTGCAAAAGCAATTAAAAAGGGAGCAAATGAAACTCACCATACTGTATTTTGTAGTAAAAATACATAAGACAGAACTGAAAAATGCAGGGTTGGCCTCGGATTCACGAACCTATAATATTTGTATATACGTTAAAACATATACTTGTAATTGAACAAATATATATTATTATTAGTGCTATAGTTTTTATATTAATAACCTATATATTTTATTATTTAATTAAATGTATTCATTTTATATGTTTTAATACATAAGGTGTTAATATAGTTTATTTATGTGTATTAAGTATATGATTGTATAATCTCACTTGTTTCTTATATTATTGATTATACTAAGATAATGATATTAATTTTTATTAGATTTAATAGTAATAATAATAATAATAATAATACAAGAAATGATAATTTTTATGTAAAGTGCTAATTTTAATAATACTTATGATGTTAGTAATTATGATACTACTAATAATAACTATGATAAGGTTAATAATAATACTTATATAAATACTAATAATACTACTTACTTTAATATTAATACTAATACTAAATAAATACATAACAATAACAATAACAATAACAATAATAGATAATAATAGAAGTAAAAATCATAATAATAATAATCATAATAATTAATAACAATAATAAAAATAGTTGTGTATACCCTTTAAAGCTTGTGTAAAAAGAATTGCTTATAACAAGGCTCGAACCCGCAATCTCTCGTTAAACCCAAACGTCCCTAACCCACTGCACTGCTATGCTTTTTCTGATTTTTATACCCAAACCTAAATCTATATATTTGATATATCTGTCTGTGTGTTTCTCATCTTCTTCCTTAAAAAAAAAAAACTCAACGACCAAATCAATCAATCTAAAATCCTTTTAAACTTAATAATGGTTACCAATTAAATTTTTGGATGTAATATCTAACACATAGATAATTACTTAGTATAAATTGGATTAACAAAAAAAAAAAAACAAACAAAACAAATATTAACAAAAGCTACTGCAGCTGCTTTTATCTAAAAAAAAATTTGATTTATGATTTTGAAATCGTTTTGGACAAAAGTTTCAACACGAAATAAGTTTAAAATCATTACTAGAATCTATTTCAGTTATCAATTTAACTTAATTCAAAACAGAGGATTCGAATTTGGTTGAAGAACACATATTAACTTTTTGTTTCAAAAGTCTTGACTTCGAAATTAATCCTTAATTTTGCGAGTTAGGATTTGAAAACTTGCAGGTAATTTCGTTATATGAATCCACACAACTCTGCATTTTTAAATTTTAAAATTAAATCACAATCGAGCTTTTGACTAAAAAGTATATCGAATACATATACCAGTTCGTTTTTAATTTCTGTTTAAATTAACAGCCTAAAACAAAAGAAAAACAGATATATTTGATAATTGACAATAAAAGTAAGATACTTGAATGGATTTCTGTCTAGTGTAAACACCGATTGATATATAGGAAAATCGTGAGAGTCGACCAGGGTTCACGGACCAACAATAAAAGACAGAAGAGGTTAAAAAAATAATGGTATGCGTATTTATCTGTATCATATAATTTAAATTTAATATTAATAATTTAATAAATATATTAAATATAATAATATGTTAAGATTACTAATAAAAATGTTTTTAGATACTATTACCTAGTTTTTAATCAATGAATTCATAAATTTTATAATTAATATTAATAAGTAATATTCATATTAATAATAATAATAATAATATCCATAAAAATAATAGTAATGTTAAAAAAATAATAATGATAAAAATTATACTTTTGATAATAATGTTAATAATTATAATAAAAAAATGTTAATTTTTAATAGTAAACGTAATAATGATAATTTTAATAACTCTTATATTACTAATCATATGATAATAATATTAATACTAATAATAATGTTATTGTTAATCTTAATAATGAATACAAAAATAAAAATGTTGATCTAACAAATCACACATATCAAATTTCATATCTATATGTATTAATCATATTAATATTACTGGTATTAATTTTAATAATGAAAATAGTAATAACAATTATATTTTAACTTATAAGTAATTTCATTATGTTTACATATTATTAAATATGTAATATTTATCAACTATCTACTATATATAATAACATATCTTGATTATTTATTACAATGTACATATAAAAAAATATTATGCATAAGGATCATATATATTTATATAGATTCATTACAAATTTTACTTAATTATTCTGTATCTTATTTTACTTAATTAATTTTAATGTTTAAATTATATTTTAAATTTCAAATTATTATTTATATTTACATTTATCTATAAATACGTATTTATTTACAAGCAATTGTTCGTGAATCGTTGGGAATAGTCAGAGGTCAAATGATTTCTTGAAATAGTTTAAAAATAGATGCAGTCTAATAGACGTTGCTTATCGTGTCGGAAACATATAAAGATTAAGTTTAAATTTGATCGAAAATTTCCGGGTCGTCACAGTACCTACCCGTTAAAGAAATTTCGTCCCGAAATTTGATCGAGATCGTCATGGCTAACAATAAAAATGTTTTTATGACGAATATGAATTGATAAATAGATTTTATTACCATTGAGTAATAATGATATGATAATTCGATTATTCGAAGAGTACGAATGAAGCTATCACTAAATAGTGAAATGAGAAAGACAAGTTTCATCATAACTTTTGACTAGTCATGGTTGAATTCCGGAATTCAAGGGATTAAAAAAAAATCTTTGAAATCTGAGTGAGATCTGATTCTTCGGTGAATAAGGAGGTTAAGATCTCTTCAATTAAATGCGATGATCTACCTCAATTATTATGCCTGATATTTCCATTATAAATTAAACTCTTCTGTTCCATTATTTTCACCATTCCTATACTTTCTTCCTCTATTCCTACTTCCAAAATATTATGGAAAATACTCCATCCAGTTCTGATTCTTGATATTTTCATAACTATCGTATCTGTTATTCTTCTTTTCCATTTACCGCCGGAGCAATCTATTCACTTCTACTATTTCCTTAGAGTTATTGTGTTTATCAAACTCCCGTGTCTTTATATTGCTGTTCGTACTAATGTACATGGTTTGTGATTTCTGTGTTATTGTCGGTTTCTATATCTTCCCTTATGTTTCGGGGCTCTTTGCCTTTTTCTTCTCTTATCGACCTCTAGTAAAGCGAGTAACTGTCCAGAATTCGTAAGTATGGATTTTCGAATGAACTTAATGTTCTAATCAAGAAAGAATGTAATAGCACGATTTGATTTGTCAAATTACCAGTATCACTGAGAATAGAACTATCAAGAATATATTTTCTTAATATGTTCAGAAGTTAAACAGAACGAAGGAGTTATGTAACATGGCACATGATGTGAGTAAGATCTGTGAACCTTTATCACGTTCCATTAGAAATTCAGCA